>NC_134088.1:53962341-54323591 GCF_000715075.1 Nicotiana tabacum
GATAGCCTTTGAATCTTATGTCTTCTTATGATCCATTTTGACTCTCGGACAATTAATACAAATACAGTTACATAATGATAATCGGAGGATAACAACCTTGAGTCACTCATATATATATATATATATATATATATATATATATATATATATATATATATATATATATATATATATATATATATATATATATATATATATATATATATATATATATATATATATATATATATATATATATATATATATATATATATATATATATATATATATATATATATATATACACTGCGGTTGTTTTTAACATTATCAAGTCTTATTAAGGCCGGGTACTATCGAGTCCTCTTCGAGGCCGGGTACATTATGTTATGACATGATTTGCCCCTCAGAGTTGTTTGATACTATATAATATGGCCCCGTTGAGTGGCTTGATTTTTACAGACATGCATATATACCCAAGATTGTGACTGTGTATGCGCTCAGAGGTTTGTTATGAGTTTTAGGTTGACTTCTATACTCTTCCTTCATATTCCATATTTTATTTATGTGTGTTACGTGCCTTACATATTCAGTACATCTTTCATACTGGCGACCCCTTGGTGGAGCACTGCCTTTCATACCCGTAGGTACAGATAGAGATTCAGAAGATACCCCGTAGTAGGTTAATCCACTCATCGGAAGGTTGTCATGCTCCCTTCTTTCAGAGTTATTTAGTGAGCTGATAGGTATAGTGGTTGTATGTCAACGCATAGTTAGGTATGTCGGGATCCTGTCCCGACCAGATGTTGCTGATGTACTCTCTAGAGGCTTGTCGACAGTCATTTTGTACATAGTAGTCTTGTGTGGCTTTGTCGGACTTCTTAGTGGACCTGTTGTGTTTATATTGGCCTTGTCGTCTTTGTTGTATATATACATATGTTGGGCCTTTTCTACGTGCAGGTTGTTGTGTCTTTGATCAGGTAATCACTGATTAGAGACCTTGTCAGCCCACGTATGGCTGAGTATATTATAGGTATCAAGATTAGTACGCTCGGGCCTTAGGGCACCAGGTGCCGGCCACACCCCCAAGGTTGGCGTGTGACAACAATGATACATAATACCAAACTCCCAAAATAAGGTAGTACAAATTCATGAGCTCTAAGACTGAATACAATAAGATGTCTCAATAGTACAATACTATCTGAATTTATAAATAACAATATGAAATAAGGGAAGGGGACACCAAGGGTCTGTGATGGTCATGCAACACTACCTTGAACCATCTAGGTCAACAAATGTGCTCACTCCCGAGATCTGTTGCTGCCAACACCCGTATCTGCAAAAACAAGTGCAGAAGCATAGTATGAGTACGAGACAAGATGTACTCATTAAGTATCAAAACTAACCTCGATGAAATAGTGATGATGTTCAAGTCACGTGATACTCACTAACCGAAGAACCTGTGCAATATACATAATAACTTGCAACCAAAATATAACAAGATGTAATATCATCAACTTATCGAATCAAGAGATATCACCTCAACATGGGTAAATCAAACTTGACAATCGAACTATCTAACAGGGTCATAGAGTAGCATGTTAGAATTCAACATAGAAGCATATAAAATGCATAACAAGGCATAAAGGATTCACTTGCATTGCCAAGCTTACATCCTTACAGTCAACTCCCATCATATGCCTTCACATCAGAATCAAACAATATCAGTCAATGTACCACAATCCGCATGTACGCAGTCAAGAGAGAAACATGAGAGGGTGACCCTAAGGGGATGTGTCACGACCCAAATCCCACCAAAGGGGTCATGATAGCATCTAGCCTCCAAAACTAGGTATGCCAAGCATATAGTGACATGAAATATTGAAATAATATGTAATAACTCTGGATTATAACACAAACTATGAAATAAAAACTTCAATAAAGCCAAGATATAGGTACATAAGTTAAATTCCCCAAAACCTAGGTAATACTGAATCATGAGCTCTAAACAGAATATATAGAGAGTCTCAATAAGTACAATACTGTTTGAAAGAAAATACAACATTATAAAGTGAGAGAAGGGGACTCCAAGGGTCTACGACATCCATGCAACACTACCTTGAATCCCCCCGACCCGCCACAAGCTCACTCACGAGGTTCGCTACCTCTAGCACCCATATCTACACAAAAATGTGTAGAAGTTTATTATGAGTACTCCCCAATCGGTACCCAGTAAGCATCAAGACTAAACTCGGTGAAATAGTGATGATGTTCAAGTTATATGATACTCACCAGCAAAAGAACCTGATCAATATATAAAAAATTGGCAACAAGAATATATATGATAGAGTACAATACCAACAAATCATCAAAAGAAACTAAGGCATATGTCATCTCGCACTCCACATTTCATCACAATAACAATATCCAATCATCAAAAGAAACTAAGGCATATGTCATCTCGCACTCCACATATCATCACAATAACAATATCCACCTTTATCACTTCGTAATCACAATATCCACCATTATTGCTCCGGAATAACAATATCTATCCTTAGCACTCCGAAATAACAATACCCATCCTTATCACTCTAGACCCTGACATAATACCAACATCAATCTCAATCACACGACAGAAACCTCATGCCAACACCCAATCAGTCTGTTCAATGTGTCCACATGTGCTATAATCACAACAATGCGAGATAACAAATAATCATCAAGAGGCATATCCTCAAAACACATCAATAAAATGCACATACATATAATAATAAAAATGCGGATAAGGGTTCAACATATAAGCATGACTATGGCTAAATCAGTTTAGCAACAATTCCACAAATGCCCAGCTTGGCCAATTTAGGAAATTATAACCCTAAAACATGATCTCTAGAATGGAAAGATTAGCTCGCTTAGTCATACACGAATTACACATGTTTCATAAAGAGCACTCAGTCAAATCAAGGCATAGTAGAAGCATAGAGCATAATTCGATCATTTTTTATATATAGCACTCGTATATATGCTTGTCACCTCGCATATACATCGCATCAAATACATTACAAATAGACAAATAAGGTGCAAGCCTAAGAGTTATTCCCTCACACAATGTTAGGCAATATACTTACCTCAAACAGGCCAAATCAATACTCTAAAAATATCTTACCTTTAGAAACCACCTCCAACTGGCTCGAATCTAGCCAAAATAACATCAAATAAAGCCATAGGAAATAACCCCAAACAATAAAGCTTCGATCTTTAAACAAATCCCCAAAAGTCAACAAAAGTCAACCCGAGCCTACATGGTCAAAACCTGAGTCAAGAGGTAGATCCTGACTACCCATAACCCTACGAATCCAAATATATGATTAGATTCCAAAACCGAATCTAAATCTACTCCCAAATCTCTAATTTCACTCTCTTAAGTTTTAGATAAAACCCCAAAATTTTCCTTCAAAATCTCAAGTTTGAGGTGTAGAAATCCATGGGGAATCGAGATATAAAGCCAAATTTGAGTGAAAATTGCTTACCTCCAATATAGTAGTGAACTTTCTCTCCAAATCCTTCACTCCTCAATATGTAGGGCTCAAAATATGAAATAATGGGTATAAGTCCCGAAATTAGACCTCTTAAAGTCTGCTCCAGTTGTAGCCTTTGCGAACGCGGCCACTACCTCGCATTCGCAATGCACAATATCTACACTGCCCAGATAGCCCTTCACAAATGTGGCCCCAGGAACTCGAACGTGATTAACAAAGACCCACTGGCCTATGTGAACGCGACAAACCTCTCACGAACATGAAGTTCCCTTTGCCTGCCATCATTCTACGTGAATGCGAAGAATACTCTGCCTAACACATAGCGAACACAACTACTTAGTCGCGAAAGTGAAGAAAAAGAATACTGCTGCCCAAAATAAGTGTTCATGATCGTGAGACCTGCTCCGCGATCGTGAAGTACACTAGACACCAGCAGTCATCAACAATCTCCACCAAGCTTTGGGTGGTCCGAAACTCACCCGGGCCGCCTGGTACTCCGCTCAATCATACCAACAAGTCCGTAAACACTACTCGGACATATACAAGGCCTCCAAACTCATACGATAACATCACAACAATGATCAAATTTCAAAATGCAAATAGAACTTCTCTTAAGTTCATGAACATTTAAGCTTCAAACCAAGCGTCCGATTCAAGACTAACCAATCCGGAATGAACCCAATTTTTCCAAACAAGTCTCAAATGGAAAAACAAACCTATTCCAACTTCTGAAACTAAAATCCAAATCTGACATTACCAAAGTCAACCCCCGATGAAACTTAGGAACTCTCAAAACCTTTAAATTGCTAACTTTTAGGAAATCATGCCAAATCATGCTAGGAACCTCCAAATAAAAATCCGAGCAAACGCCTAAGTCCAAAATCTCCGTACAAACCTATTGGAATCATCAAATAATTAATCTGAAGTCGTTTACACAAAAGTCAAACCTTGGTCAACTCTTATAACATAAGCTTCCCACAAAGGAACTAAGTATTTCAATTCATTCCAAAACCTTTCCGGAACAAAACTAACCATCCCCGCAAGTTACAAAACAACAACCACACATATAAGAAGCATCAAATGGGTAAATGGGGATCAAATACACAAAAAAAACTGACCGGTTCGTTACATTCTCCCCCATCTTAAACAAATATTCGTCCTCGAACGAGTTTAGAATCATACATGGGATATCAAAAAGGTGAGGGTATCTGATTCACATATCATGCTCTGTCTCCCAAGTCGCCTTCTTGACCAATTGATTACTCCACTTAACCTTTACTGATGCAATATTCTTTGACCTCGACTTTCAAACTTGCCTATCCACAATGGCCACCGACGCCTCATCATAAGCCAAATTCTTGTTCAACTACACCAAGCTGAAATCCAACATATGTGATGGATCGTCAAAATAATTCCGAAGAATAGAAATATGAAACACTGGATGGACTCCCAATAAGATGGGTGGCAAAGAAAGTCTGTAGGCCACCTCACCAACCCTCTCCAACACCTCGAAAGGACCAATATACCGAGGGTCAACTTGCCCTTCTTCCCAAATCGCATCACCCCTTTTATAGGCAAAACTCGAAGAAGAAACTTCTCACCCTACATGAATGCCATATCATGGACTCTCCTATTAGCATAAGTCTTTTTCTTGGATTGTGCTGTGTGAAACCTCTCCTAAATCAACTTTACCTTATCCAAGGCTCCATTAACAAAGTCCATGCTCAATAACCTGGCCTCACCGGGCTCAAACTAACCAACCGATGAATGACATCTCCTCCCATATAAGGCCTCACACGGGTCCATCTGAATAATCAACTGCTAGCTGTTGTTGTAGAAAAACTATGCTAGTTGTTGAAACTGGTCCCACTAAACTCCAAAATCAATAGTGCACGCTGTCATCGTATCCTCCAAGATTTGAATAGTCCACTCAGACTATCTGTCCTTCCGAGGTTGAAATGCAGCACCCAACTCAACTTGCATGCCCAACTCATGCTGAACCGCCCTCTAAAAGTGCAAAGTAAACTGAGTGCCTCATTTCGAGATGATAGAAACAGGTACCTCTTGCAAACGAAAAATCTACCAGATGTAGATCTTAGCCAACTGCTCCGAAGTATAGGAAGTCATGACTGGAATGAAATGTGAAAACTTGGTTACTTTGTCTACAATGACCCAAACAACGTCAAATCTCCTCAATGTCCATGGCATATCCACTACGAAGCCCATAGTGATGCGCTCCCACTTCCACTCTAGTATCTCAATCTTCTGAAGTAAACCACCAGGTCTCTGGTGCTCATACTTGACCTGCTGACATTTCAAACACCGAGCAACATATCTAACAATGTCCATCTTCATCCTCCTCCACCAATAATGATGTTTCAATCACGTTACATCTTTGCAGTACTAGGGTGAATAGAATCCCACAAACTATGTGTAACACCCCAGAAAATTACAAAGTACTTAAGCGCTATAAAGAAAGTTGATGTGCGCTAATTATATTATTTTATGTGCAGACAAGGGCTATTATAAGAATGATATCAATTGATCATGATAATATATGTATGAGGTGCATTAAGAATAGTTTATGCTCTAAGAAGATCCCCAAGGCTAAGTCAAGTTGAAAATTTTATGATGGGATAAAGTTTCAAGTGAGTTCGCACAAGATTCTACTTCAAATGCATGCTGCTACCAAAATATAACTAGTTAGGAGGTGATCTACCTAAAAAATTAAAGCTCGTTGAGTCTAATTTCCAACGCTTCAAACCGTTCATCATTTGGACATTCCTACAAGAGTTATGACAAAATTACCAAAGGCTAGCAAAAATGCAATTCTGCGATCGCAGAACCATTATGCGGTCGCAGAAGTGGTTATGCGACCGCAAAATGGTCGCAGACTTGGCCAGCACAGCCCATCTTTGGGCATCGATTCTGCGATGCATTATGCGACCCACATTCCCATTCTGCGGTCCATTATGCGATCGCAGACCTGATTTCAGAGGGTTAATTTTTCTATTTTCATAACCCGACCCCAATTTGATAAATAGGCTTTGGGGCTTATTTTGGGGCAATCATCTAACGTTTCTTTAGAGAGAAGTGAGAGTGTTCTAGAGAGATAAAGTAGATGAAGTATTTTGTTCATCAAGATCTTGCCCAAGCTTTGAAATCCAACAAGAAAATCTCACAAGATCTTCATCTAAGAGGTAAGATTCAAACCCCTAGTCTTCAATTTCGAGTTTGGGGTAAAAGATGGGTGATTAGGAGTATGATTATTGGGTTAAAGAGTATTATTTATACATGCATGTACCGATAAGGTTTGTGGAAAGATTGTTGAGCTCAAATAAGTAAATATTGGGTTGTAGAATGAAGGAAATCTTGTAGAAGAACCTTGTAGCCAAATTTGCACACCTAGTATTTGATAAAATACTCAAATGAACTGAAACCATGAATATCTTCCTAATTATGGTTCAATTTTGTTATGTCTCAAAATAGATCGGGATAACTAGAAATTTTGAAACGTTGTAGTAATTTAAGGAAAGGTCAAAGCGTGGTATGTCGGCTAAACTTCTTAACTAGAATTGAATTCCATGAGATTCTTGTAAGTCCCGAGTTATTCTTTATAAATCAACAATTCCGAATAAACTTTGTGTTGAAAGGTATATGTTCAAAATGTATTCCGGATGATCTTATCATATGATGTTATCCTTCGGGAATGTGTTCAAAGCATGAGTTGGATATAAAAATGTTATGACTCCAAGTAGTGTTTCAAGTGAAGGCAATAATGCAAATTGTGTAAGAAGTCTCAATGTGCCTAAGACTCTTAATTGCTCATAGGTGTACTAAAAGTTGTGATTAGAGATTCTTTGTTGTCGATAATCTATAAAGATTCTTGAAAGTGAAAGTAGTGAGTTGGGGATATAAAGTGTAGACACCGTGCTAATGATGAAAGTTATGATGGTGGCCAATAGCGCCAATGAAATGAAATAAAAGTATGGAATATGAGATACAACCACCATGCCATGAATGAAGAATAATATGTATGGCAAAAAAGAGCCAATGAAATAATGGTGTTGTAAGCAGTTGAAAGTACTAATGAAGTGATAATATGAATATGAGATATGGTCGTTTGCCTAAATGAGAATTATGAGGTGTTGTATGTCCCAATGGTTTCGACTATAGTTGTATGCTTATGAAATAATGTATGTAAATGACTTCGATGTTAAGTCTTCAAGAATCATGAACTTAGCTAATGACCTCAAGATGTCAAGTGAGTGAATAACGATATGAAAGGGAGATGTCCTATGCTAAAATGATGATAAACCTTAAGAAAAGAAATTGGGCTCATGTGCCATTGAAATTGACTTATTGATTCACCATGCATGTGCTAATGTAATGAGCTATGTTTCTCCATGATGAGCACGAACATGAAGTGTTCCAATGATCCGGGAACTTACGACCTTAATGTAATGTTAATCATGTTGCTTTGAGTTTATATATGGTTATGTGCATAATGATATATATGAACCATATGGACGGGCAATGAAACACATAGGTGTATAATATAAAATGAATAAACACTGTGAACGCTCTATGAAACACACCGGTGTATTATGTAAGTAAAAACTGTGAACGGTCTATGAAACACACAAGTGTATTGTGTAAGTAAACACTGTGAACGGCCTATGAAACGCACAAGTGTATTGTGTAAGTAAACACTGTGAATGGTCTATGAAACACACAAATGTATTTTGTAAGTAAACACTGTGAACGGTCTATGGAACGCACATGTGTATTGTGTAAGTAAACACTGTGAACGGTCTATGAAACGCACATGTGTATTGTGTATGTAAACACTGTGAACGGTTTATGAAACGCACAAGTGTATTGTGTAAGTAAACACTGTGAACGGTCTACGAAACACACAAGTGTATTGTGTAAGTAAACACTGTGAATGGTTTATGAAATGCAGAGGTGTATTGTGTAAGTAAACACTGTGAACGGTCTATGAAATGCACAAGCGTATTGTGTAAGTAAACACTGTGAAAGGCCTATGAAACGTACAAGTGTATTGTGTAATTAAACACTGTGAACGGTCTATGAAACGCACAAGTGTATTGTGTATGTTAACACTGTGAACGGTCTATGAAACGCACAGGGTATTATGTAAGTAAATACTGTGAATGATCTATGAAACGCACAAGTGTATTGTGTCAGTAAATACTGTGAACGGCCTATGAAACGCACAAGTGTATTGTGTAAGTAAACACTTTGAACTGTCTATGAAACGCATAAGTGTATTGAGTTAGTAAACACTGTGAACGGTCTATGAAATGCACATGTGTATTGTGTAAGTAAACACTGTGAATGGTCTATGAAACGCACATGTATTGTATGGTATATGTGAGTCCTATGAAGGGTCTATGAGACGCATAGGTGTATTGTCTATGAAAGCCTATGTACGGTCTATGAAATACATAAGTGTTTAATATGATATGTGAACACTAAGGATGGTCTATGTAATGTATAAGTGTAAGATAAGAGAGGGATATGGACAGTCTAGTGAGACGCATTGTTAACACAGACATTACGTGCCATTTTCATTAGCCTTGTTTGAACATGTTGTTTCAATTACTTTATATTATGTATTCCACGCATAGTTCTAATGGCTCAGTTAATCCTAAATGAAATTTAAAATGAAGTAGGCATAACGAGACTTGAAATATGAATCTATGGTATATTTCATAGTTCTTGATGTACTTCATATGACTCTTATTTGAATTACCATGATTTCATATGTTATTCTGTTTGCCTTACATGCGAGTACTATTCCACATGTACTCACGTCCCTTTTGCTGGGGGCACTGCATCTTTTAATGGATGCATGTATGCTTCTACAGGATGATATGGATCTTTGGTAGGGATCTTTTGCGAAACAGATTATGGTGAGCCCGCTACAATTCCAGTGGGCATTCGAGTCTAGTTGATTTTATGTACTTAGGTATCTATTGTCATAGAAGCTCGATGTACACTGTTGGTCCTGTACTTAAGTTTTGAGTTTCGTCATGTATTTATGTTCACAGATATTTATGAAGCTATGTACCCATCACGAGATAAAAAAAAGAATTTTTTTTTATGGGCCATTGAGCCAAATATATTCATTATGAAAGTCATGACCTAATTATGTTTTGATAAATCATGCATGAGTTATGATGAGAGGTTGATGTTACGTAGGCTTGCTCGACTGGGTTCACTAGGTTGAGCGCCGGTCGCGCTCCTCGAGTTCGGGGTGTGGTAAACTTGGTATCAGAGCATGGTTTAGGATTCCTAAGGTGTCATGGAGTTGTGTCAGTAGAGTCCCTCTTATCGGTGTGTTGCCAGCCACACTTATAATAGGGAGGCTACAACGACATTTAGGAAATATTTCTCTTTTTCTATCCTCGATCGTGCGTTAAGGTTCTGAGTTAGTCTCGGAGTTCCCTTTTTAATATCAAGGAATGTTTGCATATCGTGCTACGAAATGAGAAAGGCCTAAGGATTAAAGGAATGATGCACATAACAGGCATAATGTGTGAGGTGCCCAATTGTCCTCGTAATGGAGGAAGGAAAAGTCAAGGATATGACCAAGGTAAGCAAGGTCATACGGTTGGCCTCAAGAATCATAGTTGTTGATTTCATGTATATGGTGCAATGTAGTGTTATCTATATGTTGTTTAGGATTGATTTTTGGGATTCTCCGACAGGTGGATAGGCCCAGTTAAACTCTGCCAAAATTTTTAAGAATTTGTAAAGATAGCCAAATTTTAAGGGCTATAAGTATGTTGAGATTTTGGAAAGAAAGTATAAGACCCATGTAGTCATAAGTGCCTATGCATAATGGTTGGAGGTAAAAGCATGGTAACTCTATTATTAGAAGTGACTTTTAAAACATTCGAGGACGAATGTTCTTAAGTGGGAGAAAGTGTAACACCCCGGAAAGTTACAAAGTACTTAAGTGCTATAAAGAAAGTTGATGTGCGCTAAGTATATTATTTTGTGTAGACAAGGGCTATTATAAGAATGATATCAATTGATCATGATAATATGTGTATGAGGTGCATTAAGTGTCACGTCCCGAGCCTGGGGGCGAGACCGGCACCCAGTGCCTTACCTATCCTTGCATACCACATGCGACTAAGAGGCTCTGAATATGTAATGTCATACTTTGGCCATGGGCCACATTACAAGATAATGTGCGAAGCAAAATATAAAACTGAATAGAGACAAACGCTGACTAAATGTCAACATAAAGCTAGGCTGGCAAGGCCGTCATAATCACTATAACTGATAAGCCAACAAAATATACGTGCAGGACCTAGATGCCCAACATACTGCACTAACTGACAGGATATGTCTACAAGCCTCTACTGATAGATGTACTGTGATCGGAACAGGGCCTCGACCTACCCATAACCTATCTACATATATACATAAGATGTACACAAAACATCTAAACCCGGCAACTCCGAAGGATGGGGAGCTTACCGATAAAGCTGAACTCGAGCAACACCTACTGAGGAGGTCTACCCGTCTGTCTGTCTGAACCTGCACACATAAAATGCAGCGTCCCCAGAAAGGGATGTCAGTACGAAATAATGTACCGAGTATGTAAAGCAGTATACAGAAAGTTCAAACTGAACTGATAATCTAAACATATGCTTACCTGTTGATACTAACTCAATTCTCTCAATATAATAAGTAAAATAGCTGTCCGGCCCTATAAGGCTCGGTATATATATATATATATATATATATATATATATATATATATATATATATAAAACTGCTCTGTCATAATAGGCTCGCTCATAGGTGCTCGGTCATACTAGGCTCTGTATCTCGGCCACCTGGGCTTGCTCATAGGCGCTCGGCCACAGTAGGCTCAGTATATAACTTACCATTTGATCAGAAGTTGCCCAATAGGGGTCTGCCCATCGATTATAGCTCGTTGGTAATGAAAATACTGTAATACTGTCCTCCTAACTAACTTTCTAACTAACCACTCTAATAAGTTAGCTAAGGCTCCTCTTTACCACCTTAGCTAACTATGGTTAGTAATCCTACTTACTTCAACAGAATCCATATATAGTTTATGACGGTTGGATGTAGAATTGGAATAGATGTGTTAATGTATAATGATGAAGCTAGTTCTTCATGTTGCTAATCACAATCTCAGTATTGTAAGCCATGTCTTATTATATAATAATGTTTTGCTATATTGTTATTATAGTGTGGAAGATATATAAAAATCTAATTTGTACACGTAATATGTATTGCACACTTATTGAGGAAATACAATGTAATTCAAACGAATTCTAGTGACCACAAAACACAATTGATTTGATAAGATAATAAACATACCAAATGTAATAGACCAAGCAATACCTGCTTATTCCTTATAGTTTCTTTGAATGACGTACAATTCATGGAGACACAAGCTATATATCAGGTAAAAATATTGACTAGCATTTAACATTAGTTTTAGCCATATAGATTGGTTTGAAATTTGTGTTGTTCTATATAGACTCTCTACACTCTTGACTAGAAAAAGGAAATACTCAAATGAATATGAAGTCCCGATAAAGAGAATATTGTAACTTACAAAACTAGAAAAATATACGTAAATTCCGGGGTATGGATTTTTCTTTATGCTTCATTATCAAACTCGTGTAATTACGGGATCATGCCAAAATGAAAGAAGGGCTTAGCCTTAACATACCTGGAGTAGGAAAAAATCCGTATAATATTCTTGGAAAAGATTGCACCGTACTCCTTTAGAACCGCAAAATTTTACGTTGCTATGGTTCTAACAATTCTCGTTGGAATTGTTTGGTTGCAAGAATTTTATTGAAATCTTGCTGGATGGAGTTTGAACGTAATGTTTATGAAACCAAATTCTGGTTTGAAATGTGTTGAATAGGATTCTTTTAGGAAGAAAACCAAATCTTGCAATGTTATGAAACTAAGTTTTATAAGGTCTTACACTTACTTACACGTAAGTGTCTTGTAACTTTAAATGGACACTAAGCCACTATGACTAAGTGTCATAGGCCATAGTAGTGGCTTGATGCCACGTGGAGGTGGGGGTGGGAATTATTATATCTTTATCCACTTATTAGGTGATTAGGTAATATCCCGTTACCCGGTAATTAACTAATTACCCGCATAATTAAGAATTATCTCAAATTACCTAAAAATACTACTCATTTTTAATATACTTTATACATCATACTATCATGGTAATATGGTACCTTATATGGTACTAGTCCAAAAATATCGGGTATTATAGCTCAAACTGTGTTTTATCCCAAATCGGCAACCTTCAACGAAACTCATTTTCTTCTTTTTGCTTACCTCTCTCCTTCACAAATTTACTCATCATGTATATGAAATAGCATAATGCTTATAATCTCAAGAAAATCTCATCCCCGAGTCTACGTTAATTAACTGAAGACGAAACTTTAACGTACGAAAAATGCGAGATGTAACATTAAGAATGGTTTATGGTCTAAGAAGAGCCCCAAGGCTAAGTCAAGTTGCAAATTTTATGATGGGATAAAGTTTCAAGTGAGTTCGCACAAGATCCTACTTCAAACGCATGCTTCTACCAAACTATAACCATTTAGTAGGTGATCTACATATCAAATTAAAGCCCTTTAAGTCTAGTTTCCAACGCTTCAAACCGTTCATCATTTGGACATTCCTACAAGACGTTATGAAAAAATTACCAAAGACTGGCAAAAATGCTATTCTGCGACCAATTTTGCGATCGCAGAACCATTATAAGGTCGCAGAAGTGGTTATGCGACCGCAAAATGGTCGCAGACCTAGCCAACACAGCCCAATTTTGGGCATCGATTCTGAGATGCATTGTGCGGCCCGAATACCCATTCTGCGGTCCATTATGCGATCGCAGACCTGATTTCAGAGGGTTAATTTTTCTATTTTCATAACCCGACCCCAATTTGATAAATAGGCTTTGGGGCTTATTTTGGGGCAATCATCTAACGTTTTTTAGAGAGAGGTGAGAGTGTTCTATAGAGATAAAGTAGATGAAGTGTTTTGTTATTCAAGATCTTGCCCAAGCTTTGAAATCCAACAAGGAAATCTCACAAGATCTTCATCTAAGAGGTAAGATTCAAACCCCTAGTCTTCAATTTCGAGTTTGGGGTAAAAGATGGGTGATTAGGAGTATGATTATTGGGTTAAAGAGTATTATTTATACATGCATGTACCGATAAGGTTTGTGGAAAGATTGTTGAGCTCAAATAAGTAAATATTGGGTTGTAGAATGAAGGAAATCTTGTAGAAGAACCTTGTAGCCAAATTTGCACACCTAGTATTTGATAAAATACTCAAATGAACTGAAACCATGAATATCTTCCTAATTATGGTTCAATTTTGTTATGTCTCAAAATAGATCGGGATAACTAGAAATTTTGAAACGTTGTAGTAATTTAAGGAAAGGTCAAAGCGTGGTATGTTGGCTAAACTTCTTAACTAGAATTGAATTCCATGAGATTCTTGTAAGTCCCGAGTTATTCTTTATAAATCAACAATTCCGAATAAACTTTGTGTTGAAAGG
Source organism: Nicotiana tabacum (assembly GCF_000715075.1). Lineage (NCBI taxonomy): Eukaryota > Viridiplantae > Streptophyta > Magnoliopsida > Solanales > Solanaceae > Nicotiana > Nicotiana tabacum. The sequence continues at coordinate 53,976,478 of NC_134088.1, forward strand.
TATATGTTCAAAATGTATTCCGGATGATCTTATCATATGATGTTATCCTTCGGGAATGTGCTCAAAGCATGAGTTGGATATAAAAATGTTATGAATCCAAGTAGTATTTCAAGTGAAGGCTATTATGCTAAATTGTGTAAGAAGTCTCAATGTACCTAAGACTCTTAATTGCTCATAGGTGTACAAAAAGTCGTGATTAGAGATTCTTTGTTGTCGATAATCTATAAAGATGCTTGAAAGTGAAAGTAGTGAGTTGGGGATATAAAGTGGAGACACCGTGCCAATGATGAAAGTTATGATGGTGGCCAATAGCGCCAATGAAATGAAATGAAAGTATGGAATATTAGATACGGCCACCATGCCATGAATGAAGAATAATATGTATGGCAAAAAAGAGCCAATGAAATAATGGTGTTGTAAGCAGTTGAAAGTGCTAATGAAGTGATAGTATGAATATGAGATGTGGTCGTTTGCCTAAATGAGAATTATGAGGTGTTGTATTTCCCGATGGTTTCGACTATAGTCGTATGCTTCTGAAATAATGTATGTAAATGACTTCGATGTTAAGTCCTCAAGAATCATGAACTTAGCTAATGACCTCAAGATGTCAAGTGAGTGAATAACGAGATGAACGGGAGATGTCCTATGCTAAAATGATGATGAACCTTAAGAAAAGAAATTGGGCTCATGTGTCATTGAAATTGACTTATTAATTCACCATGCATGCGCTAATGTAATGAGCTATGTTTCTCCATGATGAGAACGAAAATGAAGTGTTCCAATGATCCGGGAACTTACGACCTTAATGTAATGTTAAACATGTCGCTTTGAGTTTATATATGGTTGTGTGCATAATGATATGTATGAACCCTATGGACGGGATATGAAACACATATGTGTATAATATAATATGAATGAACACTATGAACGGTCTATGAAACATGCAGGTGTATTGTGTAAGTAAACACTGTGAATGGTCTATGAAACGCACAAGTGTATTGTGTAATTAAACACTGTGAACGGCCTATGAAACGCACAAGTGTATTGTGTAAGTAAACACTGTGAACGGTTTATGAAACACACAAGTGTATTGTGAAAGTTAACACTGTGAAGGGTCTACGAAACACACAGGTGTATTGTGTAAGTAAACACTGTGAATGGTCTATGAAACGCACAGGTGTATTGTGTAAGTAAATACTGTGAACAGTCTATGAAATGCACAAGTGTATTGTGTAAGTAAACACTGTGAAAGGCCTATGAAACGCACAAGTGTATTGTGTAATTAAACACTGTGAACGGTCTATGAAACGCACAAGTGTATTGTGTATGTTAACACTGTGAACGGTCTATGAAACGCACAGGGTATTATGTAAGTAAATACTGTGAATGATCTATGAAACGCACAAGTGTATTGTGTAAGTAAATACTGTGAACGGCCTATGAAACGCACAAGTGTATTATGTAAGTAAACACTTTGAACCGTCTATGAAACGCATAAGTGTATTGAGTCAGTAAACACTGTGAACGGTCTATGAAATGCACATGTGTATTGTGTAAGTAAACACTGTGAATGGTCTATGAAACGCACATGTATTGTATGGTATATGTGAGTCCTATGAAGGGTCTATGAGACGCATAGGTGTATTGTCTATGAAAGCCTATGTACGGTCTATGAAACACATAAGTGTTTAATATGATATGTGAACACTAAGGATGGTCTATGTAATGTATAAGTGTAAGATAAGAGAGGGATATGGACAGTCTAGTGAGATGCATTGTTAACACAGACATTAAGTGCCATTTTCATTAGCCTTGTTTGAACATGTTGTTTCAATTACTTTATATTATGTATTCCACGCATAGTTCTAATGGCTCAGTTAATCCTAAATGAAATTTAAAATGAAGTAGGCATAACGAGACTTGAAATATGAATCTATGGTATATTTCATAGTTCTTGATGTACTTCATATGACTCTTATTTGAATTACCATGATTTCATATGTTATTCTGTTTGCCTTACATGCGAGTACTATTCCACATGTACTCACGTTCCTTTTGCTGGGGGCGCTGCATCTTTTAATGGATGCATGTATGCTTCTACAGGATTATATGGATCTTTGGTAGGGATCTTTTGCGAAACAGATTATGGTGAGCCCGCTACAATTCCAGTAGGCATTCGAGTCTAGTTGGTTTTATGTACTTAGGTATCTATTGTCATAGAAGCTCCATGTATACTATGGGTCATGTACTTAAGTTTTGAGTTTCGTCATGTATTTATATTCACAGATATTTATGAAGCTATGTACTGATCACGAGAGAAAAAAAAAGAAAAAAATAAAATTTTATGGGCCATTGAGCCAAATAGATTCAATATGAAAGTCATGATCTAATTATGTTTTGATATATTATGCATGAGTTATGATGAGAGGTTTATGTAAAGTAGGCTTGCTAGATTGGGTTTACTCGGTTGAGCCCCGGTCGCGCTCCTCGAGTTCGGGGCGTGATACTATGAGCCTCCTCCAGGATCAACTCTCTCAACCTATCCACATTAAGTACAAAAATCCGGCCTTGAAGCCGTAGTTCACCATCATCACCAATAGTTAACTACTCAGCACCACCTCGCTGCACTATGTCCTTAAGGATAAGCAAATAGGGATCATCATACTAACAAGCCTTAATGCGCTTAAATAAAGTTGATCGAGATACAACACAAGGAAGAACTCTGCTCAGCTCCGTAATATCCAATCTCACCAACCTATCGGCCAACACCTAAACATTCATAGCTAAAGGCCTCTCCCCAACTAGAATGAAAGCTAGGCTACCGCCCATACTCTTTGCCTTCCTAATCAAGGCATATGCAACCACATTGGCCTTCCCCGAATAATAGAGAATAGTGATATCATAATCCTTCAACAACTCTAACCACCTTCGCTGCCTCAAATTCAAATATTTCTGTTTAAACAGATGATGGAGACTTCGATGATCCGTATACACCTCACAATACATGCCATATAAATAATGCCTCAAAATCTTGGGCGCCTGCACAGTAGATGTTAACGCCAAATCATGCACTGGATAGTTCTTCTCATGGGGCTTCAGCTGACGCGGAGCATAGGCGATCACTCTTCCATCCTGCATCAATACACACCTGAGGCAATACACGAAGCATCACAATAAATTGTATATGATCTTGATCCCGAAGGCAAAACCAAAACTAGAGTTGTTGTCGGCAGTCTTGAGCTTCTGAAAGCTCTCCTCATACTTGTCAGACCACCTGAATGGAGCACCCTTCTAAGTCGACTTAGTCAATGGGGCTGCAAGGGATGAAAACCCCTCCACAAATAGGCGACATTACCCAGCCAAACCTAGAAAACTCCTAATCTCTGTGGCTGTAGAAGGTCTGGGCCAACTCTGAATTGCCCCAATCGTTTTTGGATCCACATTAATACCCTTATTAGACACCACGTGGCCCAAGAATTCCACCGAATCTAATCGGAACTCACACTTATAGAACTTGGCATATAACTTCTTCTCCCTCAGAACGTGTAGCACCGTCCACAAATGTTTCTCGTGCTCCTCCCCACTACGGGAATACACCAGGATATCATTAATGAACACAATGGAAAAAGAGTCCAAATAAGGATGGAACACATTGTTCATCAAATGCATGAATGTTGCTGGGGCATTAGTCAAGTTGAAAGACATTACCAAAAACTCATAATGCCCATATCGAGTCCTGAAAGTCGTCTTAGGAATGTCCGAAGCCCTGATCTTCAACTGATAGTACCCTTATCTCAGGTTAATATTTGAGAACACCCTAGCACCCTAAAGCTGATTAAAAAAATCATTAATGTGTGGCAGTAGATAATTATTCTTGATGGTAACCTTGTGCAATTTCCTGTAGTCAATGCATATTCTCTTGGAGCCATCTTTCTTCTTCACCAATAGCACTGGTGCACTCCAAGGTGAAACACTTGGCCTGACGAAACCTTTAGCTAGCAATTCCTTCAACCGTTCCTTTAATTCCTTCAACTCTATTAGAGCTATACGATATGGTGGAATAGATATGGGATGAGTGCTCGGTGCCAATTTAGTACCAAAATCACTATCCCTATCGGATGGCATGCCCGATAGGTCTGCATGGAACACATCTTTAAACTCTCACACCATGGGGACTGAATCATCCATAGGAGTATCATCATTGACATATCTAAGTCTAAGTACGCCAAACACCCCTTCTTAACCATCTGTTGAGCCTTCAGAAACGATTCCACCCTACTAGGAATATGACCCAAGTAACCTTTCCATTCCAACCTTGGCAACTCCAGCATAGCCAATGTCATGGTATTAATATGATAATCAAGAATAACATGGTACGAAGATAACCAATCCATGCCCAAAATCATATCGAAATCCACCATATTAAGCAACAAAAGATCAACTCTAGTCATAAAGCCCCCAATAGAAACCATAGAGGAACGATAGACACGATACACCACCATAAAATCCATAATAGGTGTAGACACATAAATAGGAGTAGCCAGAGAATTACGAGACATATACAAATATGAAGTAAAGTGGGATGACACATATGAATAAATAGAACCCGGATCAAATAAAGCCGAAGCATCTCTATGACACACCGGAATAATACATGTAATGACTGCATCTGATGTGACTGCATCAGTCCTACTAGGGAAAGAATAATAAAGGGCTAGACATCCCCCTCTAGGGCGATCTCTACCTACCTATCCTTCACCTTTAGCTAGCTGTGTAGGTGGAGTAGCATCTGGAGTGAGATGTGGAGTAGCATCCTTCACCCTATTGAGGTACACGTTTCCAAAACCTGGGACAATATCTCACCATGTGCCTAATATCACCACACACAAAGAAACCTCCCTGCTGATGTGGCTGCTGGAACTAAGTCTGCCTCAGATGATAGGAATGACCGCTAAGAGAACTCCATGGGGGAGGTGCATTACTGCCCGGTACGAGTGCTATGAGGCTAACTGGAGCACTATGTGAAACCTGAAGTGCGGCTGAACTAGTCGAGTAACAAAGCCTCTACCATGACAGGCCTTGGTCGTATAGTAGAGGTCACTAAATCTTCTAGGACCACGAGACCTCTTAGCCTCCCTATCCTTCATCTCCTGCCCACGGTACACTATAACCTCCTAACAATATCCACAACCTGATGAAATGTAGTCTCGGTCTCCATCTCCTATACCATCCCAAACCTGAGGCTATAGGTGAGTCCCTAAAAATATCTTTGGATTTTCTCTCTCAATGGAAACTAAGGGAGTTGTATGGTGGCATAACTCTGTAAACCTCATAGCATACTCACTCACAGTCATACCCTCCTAGTGGAAAGTGCATCCCAAAAAATGAGATAAATATAGGTGAAGGTCGGCCATAGACCAAGTGGATCCCATAGGGGCTGCATGTGCAGTCTCGCAAAAACGTGAATATCTCTCTACTCCGATGTCGCATTGACAAACGGTTTAATGCATTGGAAACTAGATTCGTAGGTATTCAATTTTTAAGGTGTATCACACTAAAATGCATAGCATATTTAGAGAAAAGCTTTGTGACTTTAGACCCAAATTTCAGTAAGATTATGAACATATCTTGCGATAACTTTTATCGACTTTTATTTCACAACTCGCTTGACTCCAAAAGTGTGGGTTATAACATCTTTGATTCGTTTAGCCTCCAACCTTCACGATACTTCTGCACTAGTGTTAACTCATCATTAACATTGTAAATGTCCTTAAACTCTCCGATATATATCGATTCACTTATGACACATTCCAACATGAATGTATGGGATGTAACATCCTTCCACCCTTAGGAACATTCATTCTCGAATGTTAACTCTTAGAGACTCGTGAAAATTCTGCTAGAGTCTCTTCTGTACATTGGTCTAAAACTAATATGCACGTAGCCAGAAACATACTATACATGCCACACAGGGCCAATGTCTATAAATAGCAACACTTGGCCTCACACGAATCATTAGTACTACAAGTCAAAAATAAGATCTCACCTCTTGACCTACTGGTTTGAACTAGGCTGTGCTGTAATATCCCATCTCGAGCCATATCTTCAGTTGAAATAGGTGGGTGTATGCAGATTTCATTTCCTCTGTGGCCTCCCACGTCATTTCTTTGACGATCTTATTTTTCCATAATACCTTCACGGAGGAAACCATTTTGGTATTAAACCAAAAGATATCTCGATTTAAGATAGCCACTGGAATATCCTTGTAGGATAGATCCTCTATAATCTAAACGTTATCTACTAGGAAAACCTGAGAAGGGTCTCCAATGAACTTTCGTAGCATGTATAATTGACTCTAGAGGCAATTCAAGCTCATCTACTACTCTGCCTTTCCATCGAATGACTCGATAAGGCCCCATATATCTAGAACTAAGCTTTCTCTTCATACCAGATCTCATGACGCCTTTCGTAGGTGACATATTTAGGAATACCCAATTGTCTATGACTTCCATACGTTCTTACTTTAGGAATTCTTATTCTACAACCTTGTCCATCGTATAGTTTTTATTATGATGCTCTTATAACCAAAATAAATCCTCACATTGGCTCTCATAGTTTGCGTTTTACTTTTCTTAAGCTTCGTTATCAGCTTGGTACTTGTAACATTGCTATTCAACTCTTCTGTCGCACCTTTTATAGAGATATACATATATTTCTGCTTCTCTTGAGGAGTGAGTGATTTAGGATAGGCTCTATCTTCTCAATCTTGTATTCTAGTCTCCTGACTTATCCCGTTCTCGTAAAAATTTATACTTGACTTGTCATCTTAGTTTGCTCACATTCTTGATCTTTTAAATTGTAATACTTCTATAAAAGCTAGCACATTTCTATTTTTAGCATAACATGTCCTAACAGACACTTTTGAACTGAACGGTCGATCTGGAGAGTCGTTCATTCATGTTATACTTTATAGTCCACGATAATCTTTGAAGTACCGACCACATGGTGTCGCTCGTCTCGGTCATGTCTTCTTATTTCTATAGTATTCTAAATTACGACGCTGCTGTCATCTGTTTTCTTTACTCGAATAGTTTAAATAATGTTCCCTTGCCCTGTTAATGTCTCGGAGTCCTGCAATAGTGGGGGCACATATTTAGCTTGTCATCTCCACCCAACTTTTGTTATCTCTAAGGCTGGTACTCTTCTAATATGGTCGTTGTACTATCTCTCTTGTACTTCTGCTATTACAAGTGATTCTACAATGTTCTGAGTCACGATATCTATAATCATCAGTTTCTAAAATTGGACTCCTGACTTACTTAGCTGATGTAACTCTCGAGCTTCCTCTTGTCTATCAACCTTTAAGTAGGTTGGAGTTAGCTTCCAACCTGCACCTCAGGGTATTAGTTTTTACATTAACCTTTCGTGGACGCTATGGAAAATCCATGTTATAATCTTCTAACAATTCAAGCCTTTGCCTGTGACATGGACTCTATTTTTTTAACGATATACGGAAGTCTCAAATAGCTGTAATAATGTCAACATATATGCTACATGGATAATACTCCGAAATCTTAAGTGTGTTCATAATGTAACTAACTATGGGTCATAAATCAAATAATTTCTTTCGTGCCTTCTTAGTTGTCTTTAGATGTAACCAATTACTTTTCCTGGTCGCTGTGCCACTTGTTGCATGAATACTTGGCTTATCTTAGTGCCCACACATATTAGAATTGCATGCAAATCATATGATCTCGAATATTACTTTTGATTTTACTTCCCCTTCATTAGTCTCGATGAGTGACTTTTTATTATTGTAAGGCCCCGTAAAATTTTGCAAAAGAAAATAATGTTTCATGGTGCCGAATTTGTTTTACGTGTTGATTTGAATTGTGTTTGTTGTTGATGATGAGGATGATATTTGAAATTGATATGGTGAGCATGAAATACTGAATATGGCCAACATTCCAAGAATGATCTTATAATTATGGCCACTAGTGCCAATGAAATGAAAAGATGTGAAAGTATTATGAAATGCGATGATTGATATAGAAAGGTTGATGTCTCAAATAAGACAGCCTAGCCGATCGGGTCGTGATCGGACACCATGCCGCACACATGGTGTTGATTGTGCTAGAAATTGTAATTGAAATTTTGATTGTGGTCGATGTCCCTAATGGATAGCCTAGCCTATCGGGTCGTGATCGAAATCCATGTTAAAGACGGTGGTATTGATATTGAGAGTAATTGTGGTTGATGTCTCTAATGAGATAGCCTAGCCGATCGGGTCGTGATCGGACTCCGTACTGAGAATACGGTGGTACTGGTATTGTGGACAATGGTATATCGATACTAAAAATCTCCCAATGTGAGATATGGAAATTAATTTGAACACTGTCTTGATCCTAAATTGAGGTTTGATGTTAATTAAGGCTTTCATTGATATTATGATAATCTTGTTTGTATTATTTGTCATTCTATTGTGAGGGTGTTTAGTTATACATACTAGTCCTATTCGATGGTACTAACGTCCCATTTGCCGTGGGTGCTGCATCTTTCAATGGATGCAGGTGGTTCCATAACAGGAGATATTGGTTAGTGATAGCAGTGCACCTTCTTCCCAGCTGACTTGGTGAGCCCCACTTCATTCCGGGGTCATGAATCTTTTGTACTTTGTGTATTCTGTTTGAGGTATAGCCGGGGCCTTGTTGCCGACATTATCATTGTACTCTTCTTTATCTATAGAGGCTCCGTAGACATAGTGTGGGTTGTGTATTGGTGCTGGGAAAGACAAACTATGCTATGTTGTGGTTGTATTACTTGTCCATTTGAGACTTTAAAAATGGTGAAACTTATGGTAAGAAATTGGTAATTGCAGACATGACCACTTTATTGTTTAATTAAGGAAAACATATATTCTCTTTATTCATGAATGAGTTTGGGTAGAAGGAATCTAACAGGCTTGCTAGGTCGGGTTACTCGGTTGAGCGCCGGTAGCGCTTTTGGGGTGTGACAATTATAGAGTGCATACAATGTTCTAATGAGACTATTGTTACAAGATCATTTCTTCTTCAGGTTACTATGCTTAGGTCAAAGCCTTCTTCCTTATTTCCTCAGCTAGTCTTTCGTTGTAGTACATAGCGGAGACCCTCTGACTCTTGTAGATATGTGACCTTATTACATCGTGTACCCAAGGGAATTTTTGATGTTCTTACTCACCTATAAATATCCTTAGTTACAGACCTTCGTGCCCTTGTACTATTAGGGTTACTTCTGAACTCAAATTTTGATTGTCTCCCCAGTGGCACTCTCTTTTATTTCCATAACACTTATACAGTATTTTTAACTACACCAACTCCTATTTGAATATTTCTCAAGGATTACGATCTCGTATCTGCAAGACTAAATTTCCTTATTCTTGGGTTCGCTATGTTATCTTGTATGATCTGCTTATTTATCTGTGACCTCTTGCCTAGCCATAACTAGGCTCTTCTTTAATCAGATATTACTATCATTGGTCCATTCTCATATTTGTATTCTGTGTAACCTCTCTTGGGTTATGTCCTTTTTTTTAACTTACCTCTCGTACTTGATCCTTATGTATCAAGTGTCCATTCACACTTATTTATCAATAACATCCTGGATGGGAACCCTTAGTGCCTCTTCCCAGCATCATGCTTGCATAATGTTCTGGAGTTGTAATATATCTATAGGATCTGAATAAATGCAATCCCATTCCTTTCGCCCTTTTTACCGCATTCTTCCTTTGCCATTCTAAATTTACCTAAACAATTTAACTCCAACTTAATACCATATCACGCCATCTTCCCCCTTTAGGGGAGTACTAACATTTAATGCTATGAAGTTTTACCTATATATGTTTTACCTCTTCATCTTCGGTGTCTCTTCACACTTTTAATGACCCTTACTTGCTTTGCGGTAACCCTTATGTACAAGGATAACTGAATTTTTTATGCACGAGGGTGACACCTAGTGTAACTGGCACACTTAGACCCTTAAGCTCAACTCTGATCACTAGAGTTGCTAAAGTAAAGAGTCTTCTTGAATGACCTTTAAAGGTTATTCTTCTATTTTTAGTTCTATTATTGACGAAACGCTGTATCTGAAATTGCCACGATGTAGACTATTATCAAATCCTCCGGTCCCTAATTCATGTTTGGTTTATCATGTTTACTAGCACATTCTAATTTCTATTACTACGGGGGTCTAACGTAGCCTTGTGGTAATCACGTTGGAGTCACCAACTCATTTCTCGAAATGAGGATATGAATTTATGGCTCATAATCTTTTAAAGTTTCAAGGCCTGTATCTTCTTGTCTTTTCCTTCACTTGACTACAAACTCTTTCATCCTGTTATATTTTGATTTACCGTTTCACCCATTTATCACATCTTTACTCATAATGCTTCATTTACTCATTTCTTATTCTCCTGCTAATGTTTCTGTCTATCACCTTATTCCGAAAACTTCAACAAAATATTCTTTCGCTTTTATCTCCCCTTCCTCCATCTCACTGGCTCTTTGGGTCGCCTGGCATTCTCTCTTTACTAGGGACAAGAGTCATATTCATCCCTTCTAGGATTCCAGTGCCTATCTTTTAAATTTTCTCAACATTCTAGTATTCATATCTAACTATACTATTCTAGAGTGCACTACATGGGTGCCTCACAAGGAGAACTATTATCATGTTTGCAATAACCTATGGAAATGTCAGCTAATGCTAACAATCCATCCACCATATTGGGTTACTCTAACCCAGCTGGATCATGAGATTGCATCCTTCTCTTAAACTACACTTTTAGCTCCCATAGGGAATAATTGCGATGAGTGTGGCCAATTGTACATGCCTCTGTTACTATTGAAAGTAACTCAGAATGCTTATATTTCTCTGCCTGAATTATAAATACTGATAATCTTCACTAATTGGGTACCTCGTACCCTTCTTCACCTTGTTTCTTTTACTTGTTAAAACATATACTTTTACCTTCTGATACTCTGATGGCATGCTATCCGCAGGGTATGGTAGATATTCCCATCGTAGAGTCTTAAACAGGAAATTTGCACATGTGGCATACACGATCTGATAGGACCTCAAACTGGGCCATATAATCAAGAACTCTCTGTACTAGTGCCCTTACCTGCTGTTGTATTAGTCCTCAGGCTAGCTGTAATATTTCTAATTGCAAGCATCTCTGTATCATTAGCAAACATAAGTCCTGACTCAAACTCTTATGACTCAGATCTATAGCACGACTTGGATTTGAAAGAAGGGTAACAAACTCCTATATGCATTGTAGCTTCCTGTTTATATAATGTGGTGCTCATCACATCTATAAACAAGACTATACTAGACATGATACCATGTTTGTTATACCCAACCTTAGGGGTGTGGCCGGCACCCGGTGCCCTAAGGCCCGAGCGTACCAATCCTGATACCTGTAATATACTCAACCATACGTGGGCCGACAAGGCCTCTGACAAGTGATTACCTGATTAAAGATATAACAACTTGGATGCAGGAAAGTCCCAACATACTTATATATACAACAAGTCTAACAAGGCCAATATAAATACAACAGGTCAACTAAGAAGGACGACAAAGCCATAGAAGACTACTATATGCAAAACTACTGTTTACAAGCCTCTAGAGAGTACATTAATAACATCTGGTCAGGATAGGACCCTGACATACCCAATAATGTATATACATACAACTACCATACCTATCAACTCACTAAATAGATCTGAAAAAATGAAGCGTGACAACCTTCAGCCGAGTGGAGTCACCTATTGCGAGGTATCATTTGAATCTCTATCAATACACATGGGCATAAAATGCAGTGCCTCAGCAAGGGGTCATTAGTATGAAAGATGTATTGAATATATAAGGCTGGTAAAACACATAAATAAAATATGGAATGTGAAGGAAGAGTACATAAGTCAACCTGAAACTCATAACAAACCTCTAAGGGCATAGATGGTCATAATCATGGGTATATATGCATGTCTGTAAAAATCAAGCCACTCAACAGGGCCATATTATATAGTATCAAACAACTTTGAGGGGAAAATCATGTCATAACATAACGTACCTGGCCTCAAAGCGGACTCGGTCGTACCCGGCCTTAATAGGACTCGGTAATGTCTCATGTCATATAATAATGTACCCTACCTCAAAGAGGACTCGGTCGTACCTGGTCTTAATAGGACTCGGTAATGTCAAAACCAGTTGCAATGGTTTGCACATATAAGGGTCGTACCTGGCCGATTATAGCGTGTCTCGGTAAGAAAATAGATACATATATATAAGTGCAATGCAAGAAATGACTCTGAGGGGCCTTATGGATCTGATCGGAGTGACTCAAGGTTTTCATCCTCCGATTATCGTAATGTAATTGTGTCTGTATCAATTGCCCAAGAGTCATAAAAGATCATAAGAAGGCATAAGATTCAAAGTCTATTAAGGCGGGAAGTGATCTCGACAAAGAACAATAAGAGTCATGAACTATAAAGATATGAAACAATGACGTTCACAAGCTTTAATCTTGAGAATAGAGTTCCTTTTGAAGCAATAATGTTATAGTTACATTCTTTGTGGATCATGCCAAAGAAAAAAAGAGTGAGCCTTAACATACCTTTGTCGTTTACGTAACGACTCAATCTGTATCTTCTTGAATACTTCAATCTACTTTAAGGCTGTAAAACTTGTAGTTAATGCCATAGAAGGACTTACAAACATGCTTCTAAGATAGTAGGTAACTTATACAAAATCAGACAACATTTCTCCTATAAATTCCATTTCCATCTAATTCAAACCAGCACCAAAACAATAGTAATAACATAAACAATAACATATACACGATACTACATAAAGAACCAGCCAAATCCTAGCTCAAAAACTTTTCAAAACAGTCCCATATGCACTAGAACCTCAACCTTTACTTTCAATTTCATAGTTTCATATGTTTCGTTCATCAATTCACTTGACAAACATACAGACATGCATAAAAATAGAAAACTTATAATAGTAAAGTTATTTTACACCATTTACAGCCATCACCTATCATATTTATCACCACTAAATAGCCCAACCAAAAGTAGCCATATCTTAGGCTATTCCAATGCTATCTTGTAGTATTTTGCTTCAAACAACCTCACTAACATGGAATTAAATTTAAGCACAATCAAGTAGATAATATACTTAACTTATACAGCAAATTCAACTTTGAATCCAAGCTTCTCTTAGCTCACAACAACCCTTAATGCGACAACACAATCTTGTAGAGGTGTTCTTCCTTCTTTAAGCTAACTTGATGTTAGATTATGGTGTATTTATTTTCTGGAATTTGTTTGGAGCCTTGGGAAAACTGTTTGGGAGAGTTTGGAGAGTGTGAGGATGGAAGGTGGTCGAAAAATGAGCAATGTGCATCCCAAAAATGAGATACAAATAGGTGAATTCGGCCACCGACCAAGTGGGTCCCATAGGGGCTGCCTGCGCAGTCTCACGAAAATGCGAATATCTCTCTACTCTGATGTCTTATTGACAAATGTTTTAACACGTTGGAAACTAGAATTGTAGATATTTAATTTGGTAGGTGGATCACCTTGTAAATCCAAGTATATTAAGATAAGCGCTCAGCGAAATTAGACCTAAATTTCAGTAACATTATGAACGTATCTTGCGACAACTTTTGTCGACTTTTGTTTCATAACTCGATTGACTTCAAAACTTAGCACACAACTATAATATTACTAAAATACCTCATAAAATCACCTTCTTGTCATGTTAAGAACCCAGTCTCACCCCAAAAGTATGGGTTATAATATCTTTGATTTGTTTAGCCTCGAACCCTTATGATACTTCTGTAACACCGGTTTTAACTCATCATTATCTTTGTAAAGGTCATTAAACTCTTTGTATTATATCATTCACTTACGACGTATTCCAACATGGAAGTATGGGGCGTAACAACTGTATTAGTTATTGTTGAAGCTTTATTATGCTAATTATGTTATTCAAATATATTATATCTCGTTTAGTTATTTTGAAATCCTTATTGCATATTGGCTTATCTAGTCTTGGAGGTTAGGTGCCATCATGACCTTTGATGGGATTTTGGGTCATGACAAGCTGGTATCAAAGCCCTAGGTACATAGGTTCTATGATTCATGAGCAAGTCTAGTAGAGTATTGCGGATAGGTACGGATACATCTGTACTTATCTTCGAGAAGCTACAGGATTATTAGGAAACTTTACTTTCTTTCATTCTTTATCGTGTGAATTTTTTTTCCGAAGTATGAACCTTTACCTCCTATTCTCTTATAGATGGTAAGGAAACATTCCATATGAGCATCTGAGCAGACACTAGTGTCCCCTGTCAGAGTGGCGAGAGGCCGGGACTGGGATAGAGATTCATTTGGCGCACACCCTATAGCTAGAGGTCCTCCTAAAACAGCCACGATTGAGTCACCAGTAGCTCCAGCTGAGGAGCAGGTGCCCGATCATATGTCGAGCAGGTGGGACTAGCTCGGACACTTGAGGGACCTATTGCTACACCTAGACTTCGTGAGACTTTGGCTCACATTATGAGTATGTTTGAGAGCTTGACTCAAGTGGAATGGATTATGATTGCACCAGATACTTCAAAGGCTGGGGGAGGAGCCTAGTCTCCCATTGCACGTACATTATAGTAGCTGGCTCATGTTTATTAGACCCTCGGTGTTCTGCTAATATAAGTAGTCATTGTAGTTCAGTCCGAGATATGGCCGGCCTCGTCTGATGAGGATCAGAAGAGGATGGAGAGGTTTTAGAGACTTTGTACACTACATTTCAGTGGAGGGACTACTGAGGATGCACATGGCTTCTTACATTAGTGTCATCGTATTTTGTGCACTTTGGGTTTAGTCGAGTAGGGGTTAACTTTATTACCTTCCAATTATTGAGGTCGGCATACAGATGGTGGCTCACTTATGAGTCAAGTAAGCGAACTAGAAAAATATCGCTTACTTGGTCTCAGTTCTTTTCTTTTAGGAGTTTATCCCACAAATTCGCAGAGACAAGTTGCACAGTAAGTTCTAACATTTTTACTAGAAGGGTATGACTGTGACCTAGTATGCTATGATGTTTACAGAGTTATCATGCTATACAACTCTTCTTGTTTCTACTAAGAGGGAGAGGGTCTGTAGATTTGTTAAGGGACTCCCCTACAGCCTTGGTTTGGGATGGCGTGGGAGATGGAGATTGAGACTACCTTTCATCAGGCTGTGGAGATTGCTAGGAGGCTAGAGCATATCCGCAAGTAGGAGAGGGAGGATAGGGAAGAAAATAAGCCTCGTGGTTTTGGAGGATTTAGGGGTACCTACTCTGGGGGAAAGAGTTGATGTGGTAGAGGTCATTTCAGCCGACCATATTAGTCAGCACTTTTGGTGCTCTAGGTAGCCATATATTTTAGGGCACTCATACCGGGGAGTCATCCTTCTGTGCACCTCCAGCACGAAGTTCTTACAGTGGTTATTCCAGTCATTCTATAGGTAGGTAGAAGTCATCCTGGGGGGGGGGGAAGGCCCGTTGTTATGCTTTGCCTGGTAGGACTGAGGTGATCATATCAGATGCGGTCATTACATGTATTGTTGTGGTATGTTATAGAGATGTGTCAATATTATTCGATCTGGGTTCAATTTATTTGTATGTGTTATCTTACTATGCATTATATTTGGATATGTCTCGTATTTCTTTGGATATTCCTGTTTATGTGTCTACCTGTTGGGGATTCTATTATGGTGGATCGTGTCTACTGTTCTTATGTGGTTACTGTTGGGGGCTATGAGACTAGGGTTGATCATTTGTGTCTTAATATGGTTGAGTTTGATGTGATATTTGGTGTGGATTGACTATCTACATACCATGATGTTCTTGATTGTCACACTAGACCGTGACATTCGTTATGTCGGGGTTGCCAAGGTTAGAATAAAAGGGTTCCTTAGGTCACATTCCTAGTATAGTGGTTTTTTTTATGAAGGATCAAGGGATGCTTGAGAAGGGATATTTGGCGTACTTAGCCTTTGTTAGAGTGCTAGTGCTAATACTCCTATGATTGATTCAGTCCCCGTAGTGAGAGACTTTCTAGATGTACTTCCAGTAGACCTACCGGGCATGCCACCCCTTAGAGATATTGATTTTGGTATTGATTTGGCATTAGTCACTTAGTCCATATCTATTCCATCCAATCGCATGGATCCAACAGTGTTGAAGGAATTCAAATAACAGTTGCTGGTGTTGCTGATAAAGGGTTCATTAGGCTGAGCGTTTCTCCTTAGGTGCACCGTTATTACTTGTAAAGAAGAAGGATTGTTGCGTGAGAATGTGTATTGATTACAGGAAATTGAACAAGGTTACCATAAAGAACAAGTATCCATTGCCTCGCATTGATGATTTGTTTGATCAGCTTCAGGGTACTAGAGTGTTCTCAAAGATTGACTTGAGATCAGGGCACCATCAGTTGAAGATCAGGACATTGGACATTCCTTTGATGGCTTCAGGATTTGGTGTGGGCATTCAGAGTTCTTGGTGATGTCTTTTGTGCAAACATCCAAAATCTCACATGATGTCTAAAACTCATGACCTTCTCTTGATACTGAACTGTGACCTCATCCATGCAAATCTCAATCCCACACGGATTATCCACAAGGATATTAAAGTATATGTGGATGATGTAATCATCAAGTTGTGGAAGAGTTCGGATCCTTTTAGTGACTTGAGGAAGTTCTTTGAACGGTTGGAAGGTACAATTTGAAGCTGAATCCTGCAAAGTCTGCATTCGGAGTTCCCGTAGGACAATTGTTGGGTTTCGTCGTCAGCAGGAAGGGGATAGAGTTGGATCCCTCGAAGACCAAGGCTATTTAAGACATGCCTCCTCCCAAGAGCTAGAAGGGCATAATGAGCTTCCTCGGGAGGTTGGATTACATCAGTATATTCATAGCCCCGTCAATTGTAATATGTGAACCGATTTTCAAGTTATTGATGAAAGATGCCGCTACAAAATGGACAGAAGAATGCCAAAAAGCTTTCGATAGAATTAAGGAGTATTTGTATAGTCTGCCAGTGCTGGTTCCTCCTGAACCTGGGAAGCCGCTACTACTATATTTGTCCATCTTGGATAATGCATTTTCATGCGTGTGTGGGCAACACGACGAGACCAAAAAAAGGAACAAACTATTTACTACCTGAGTAAGAAATTCACGCCATACGAAGCCAGATACACCTTGTTAGAACGAACACGTTGTACTTTAACCTGGATCATTCAGAAGTTAAGACATTACTTATCAGCATATACAACATATTTGATATCCAGACTTGACCCGCTCAAGTACATCTTCTAGAAGCCAATTCCTATGGGAAAATTAGCAAAATGGCAGAGTCTTCTCAGTGAGTTCGACATCATATACATGACACAAAAAGATATTAAAGAATAAGCATTGGCCGATCATCTCGCAGAAAACCCGATGGACAAAGACTACGAGCCACTTACCACGTATTTCCAGATGAAGAAGTGTTGTTCACAGGGAAAGATATTTCAGAGTCATACCTAGGGTTGAGGATGTTCTTTAATGGAGCTGCAAATTTCAAGGGAGTAGGAATCGGGGCAGTCTTAATCTCCGAATCGGGATAACACTATTTTATTTTGGAAAAGATAAGGTTTCCCTGAACAAATAATATGGCAGAATACGAGGCGTGCATCCTTGGGATTAGGATGGCTGTTGACATGAACATCAAGGAACTTTTGGTCATAGGAGATTCTGATTAGCTGATCCACTAAGTCTAAGGAGAATGGACTACGAAGAATGTACAGATCCTTCTGTAATTTTATTTGTGTGATGGAACTGTGCAAGTTCACCAAGATCGAGTTCAAACATGTTCCCATAATTCAAAATGAGTTTGCTGATGCTCTTTCAACATTGTCATCCATGATTCAATACCTGGACAAGAATTGCATCGACCCCACTGATCCGGGACCAACATGCATAATGCTTCCATGCAGATGAAGAGCTAGATGACAAGCCTTGGTATCCTGATATCAAGAGGTTCCTCAAGGCAAGAGAATATCCATAGAGTGCCACCAAAAGTTAGAAGCGAGCATTGAGGTGACTAGCAAATAACCCTTTCCTTAACGGGAAGCCTTGTATAGGAGGATCCCAGACTTGGGTTTGTTAAGGTTCATAGATGTTGCTAAAACAAAAAGAATATTGGAAGAAATACATGCATGAATGTGTACTTCTCATATGAACGGTTTCACTCTAGCCAGGAAGATTATGAGAGATGGATACTTTTGGATGACCATGGATAGGGACACCATTCTCTATGTGCAGAAATGTCACCTATGCCAAATTCACAGGAGTTCATCCGGGTTCCGGCGAATGAGTTAAACGTAATGGGTTCTCCTTGGATGTTCAGAACGGTCACATCAAATAGACATTATTTCATCTTGGTAGCCACCGATTACTTCACTAAATGGGTCGAAGCATCCACATACAAGGCTGTTACAAAGTAGGTGGTGAAAGATTTCATCTGTAATAACATAGTCTGCCGATTCAGAATTCCTGAGTCAATCATAACTGACAATGCAACAAATGTTAACAGCGGTCTCATGAGGTAAATTTGCGAAAAGTTCAAAATCATCCATCGTAATTCCACAACATACAAGTCATATATGAATGGAGCAGTTGAAGCAGCCAACAAAAACATCAAGAGGATCTTGCGAAAGATAGTGGACAATCAGAGGCAGTTCCATGAGAAACTATCGTTTGCCATTATTGAGTTCAAACATGTTCCCAAAATTCAAAATGAGTTCACCGATGCTCTTTCAACATTTTCATCCATGATTCAACACTCGGACAAGAATTACATCGACCCCATTGAGGTAGAGATCCGGGACCAACATGCATACTGCTTGCACATAGATGAAGAGACAGATGACATTCCTTGGTATAATGATATTAAGAAGTTCCTCGAGGCAAGAGAATATCCAGAGAGTGCCACCAATAGATATAATAGAGCATTGAGGAGACTAGGAAATTACTTTTTCCTTAACGGGGAAGCCCTATGTAGGAGGACCCCGGACTTGGGTCTATTAAGGTGCGTAGATACTGCTAAAGCAACACGATTATTGGAAGAACTACATACAGGTTCGTGTGGCCCTCATATGAACGGTTTCACTTTAGCTAGGAAGATTCCGAGAGCTTGATATGTTTGGATGACCATGGAAAGGGACAATATTCACTATGTGCAAAAATGTCACCACTGCCAAATTCACAGGAATTTCATCCTGGTTACGCCGAATGAGTTAAACGTAATGGGTTTTCCTTGGTTGTTCGCTGCTTGGGGCATGCATGTAATTGGACCTATAGAACATGCCGCATCAAATGGACATCATTTCAGCATGGTAGTCATCGATTACTTCACTAAATAGGTCAAAACTTCCACATACAAGGTTGTTACAAAGATGGTGGTGGAAGATTTTAACTGTAACAACATAGTCATCCGATTTGGAATTTTAGAATCAATCATAACTGACAATGCAACAAATCTAAACACCGATCTCATGAGAAAAATTTGCAAATGTTCAAAATTGTCCATCATAATTCCACAACATAAATGCCACAGATGAATGGAGCAGTTGAAGTAGCCAACCAAAACATCAAGAGGATCTTGTAAAAGACAGTGTACAATCTTAGTCAATGCCATGAGAAACTATCATTTTCCCTACTTGCTTACCACACCACCATGAGGACATCTATTGGGGAAACGTTACACATGCTGGTATACGGTACATAAGCTGTAATACCCACAAAGGTCGAGATACCATATTTAAGAATTATCCAGGAATCCAAGTTGGACGACGCATAATGGATACGTGTCAGATAAGAACAACTTATGCTCATTGATGAAAAAAGGATGGATGCAGTTTGTCACGGTCAGCAGTACCAAAATAGGATGGCCAACGCATTCAATAGGAAAGTGAAACCTCGGTAGTTCATACTAGGGCAACTAGTTTTGATGAAGATATTTCCCCATCAAGAAAAAGCTAAGGGGAAATTCGTGCCAAATTGGCAGGGTCTTTATGTGGTCCATCGAGTATTGTTAGGAGGAGAACTAATCTTAAAAAAATGGATAGCAGAGTAAGCACAAAGCCCAACAATTCAGATGCAATCAAGAGATACTACATTCGAAGACAATAGAGTTAGGTTGTGTTGTAACAGAACTACACCCGACCTGACTTCCCACGGCGGGATACAGAGGAAATCCACATAGGATCTAGTCCCACTATTGTAATAGAAAATCCAAATATCATTTGTCATGTATTCAGAACTACGCCATGACTTGATTTTCTTTGGTAGGAATACATAGGCAATCCATATGGGATTTAGTCATATATTGTAATCGAACTACATTTTGGCATGATTCCATTTTGGATACATAGGCAGTGTGAGTCAGACTCCGTCATATCATTTCAAAATTCTATCATTTTGCATCTATTGTAATCGAACTGCGTTTTGACCTGATTTAATTTTGATATGTAGGCTACCTGATTCATGCTAGGTCATTTCATTTACTCATACCCTCGAACTACGCTTAGACCTGATTTCGTTTGGATACGTAGGCAATATGAAAATGTTAGGTTATCACCCTAGGAAAAGCTTTTGTAATGCATTGTCTAGATTAGGAAACGATCTTATCAATAAGGAAGTTACGTCGTCAGGGGCATATCCAGAAAAGCATCATCAGCAAGGAAGAGACATCCAGAAATGATACTCGCATTGAAGGAAACGTCAAAACATGTCAAAATCCAGAGTAACAGCATTTTCCATATACATAAATGATTTTTCAAAAAACAACTTTTAAGAAAAATACTACTTTTTCCACCTTCCAAACCTCATGGCATAATTCACCAGATTGGGGAAAGCTCAGGTCCACGATCAACACGAATCAACGCCCCTCCCCTACTAAGTAGTTTTCTTTTAGGGCAGGATTGACATGATTCAAAAGGCGTCAGATAACATCATAGTCAATGCCAGATCCACTATAACCTCATGAGCCCCTAATCCTTCTTTATTGTTCAATTCGTTTCAGCCTTATATAAGCGAGGACTAACTTTGAATTCGTTGCAGATACTCCGCAGCAAAGGCTCTAACACAACCAGATCACTATCTATTCTGCCAATCAGAGAGTCATGTACATATCAAACCATCAGCTCTGCCAATTGGAGTTCCTTATACATATCAAAACCATCTACTCTGCCAATCGGAGCACCTTTTACATATCAAACCATCTACTCTGCCAATTGGATCATGTAGTACATATCGCATCGTCTACTCTGCCAATCGGAGCACATTATACAAATCGCACCATTCACTTTGTCAATAAGAGCACCTTGTACAGATTACACTATCGCTCTGCCAAATCAAAGATTCCCGATAAATTGTGACCAACTTCGCCAATCGAAGGATGGACCATTCAATATTTTCACACGCCACAAATTAGTTTTGCAGTCAAGAGTATCTCTTGGGCATGCTTATTTGTTTCCTTTTTTATTATCTTGAATGTATTGATGTTTAATTTGTGCAGCTTACATGCATTTTTAAATTCTTAATCAATTCAAATTCAAATAATCCCATAACGCGGAGATTCAAATTCAAAGTCGAATACTCCCATCTGCGGAGATTCAAATTCAAAGTCAAAAACTCCCATCGCGCGGAGGTTAAAATTCAAAGTCAAATATTCCCACCACGAGGAAATTCAAAGTCAAATTCAAAGTTGAATACTCCCATCGCGTGGAGGTTTAAATGCTTCGACAACTTCAAAATGGTACACAACCTGGCTAACATTCAATATCAAATTCAAACACCCGTCCCCATCATCCCAAATAATGCTCTAGAGCTTGAAGGCTTCAGATTCAAACATCCCATCGCCCAAAGATCCCAAATAAAAGCTAGCCTACAGCCATGCATTATTATTCCTGCATATTTACATAATATTCTAATCTATTCGTGTTTATGTGTGTATTTTCATTTTTGCAAGTTCAAACATTACAAAGTGGAACTTCCTCTAAGAAGCAAACCAGGTTATACTGTTGTGAGAGGAAACAGACTCATAAGCGAGCCAAGGATCCAGTCTCTAATTGGATTTGATCAGTAGAACTCCAAAATTGCCAAATCTCTCAAATCCCATAATCAAGCTGTAATTTAGAAATAATTGGGTCTCAAAATCTTTCCATCTTGTGGTATCATCATAACACTATATTGGGGCAATTCTTGCAAGCGTAATTGTGATGACCCGATAGGTCATCTTATGTTTTAAAACCTAATTCTTCACTTTGAAGCCTTAAATACCTCATTCTAACCTTTTTTGATTTGCGTGCACAATCCGAGTATTTTTCCGGAAAGTTTTTATGTTAAAAATTGAGAAAATATGAAATTTTTGCCTTAAGATCTATTTGAGTTGACTTCGGTCAACATTTTGAGTAAACGGACCCGGATTCATATTTTGACGGCCCAGTGGGTCCGTATCATGATTTGGGACTTGGGCGTATGCCCGGAATCGAATTTGGAAGTCCCTAGCTCGAGTTATCACACTTTGTTGAAATTTGAAAGTTAAAGGCTTAATGATTTTGAAACGTTTGTCCAATGTTTGACTTTTTGGATATCGGGTCCGTATTTTAGTTCTGAAACTCGGTATATGTCCAATACTATATTTATGCTTGTGTGTCAAATTTGGTGAGAAATAGAGTTGGTTTGACGTGATTCGGACGTCCGGTTGTGAAAATAGATGTTTCAAAGTTTTCTTGAAAATCTCATTTGATTTGGTGTTCAATTCGTAGTTCTAGGTGTTATTTTGGCGATTTGATCATGCAAGCAAGTTCGTATGATGATTTTAGACTTGTGTGTATGTTTTATTTGGAGCCCCGAGGGCTCGGGTGAGTTTCAGATAGGCTACGGAGTGGTTTGGACTTAGAGAAACTCAGCTGGTTCTGCAATTTCTGGTAACTGGTGTCTGATCTCGCAATTGCGAGATCAGTGTTCGCATTTGCGAACATTCCCCAATCCTGACAGGCTCGCATTTGCGAACAAATTCTTCGCATTTGCGAAGAGTACCTGGGTCAGCATGAGTTCGCATTTGCGAACAATACTTCGCATTTGCGAAGTGGGGCTGGGGTAGGCTTGGTCGTATTTGCGATCAATTTGGTCGCAAATGCGGTGAAAGCAGAGATGTGAAGGTCTTCGCATTTGCGAACCCCAGGTCGCAAATGCGATATCTGCAACTGATCAAAATGGGACTTAGACGGGATTTTGGTTCATTCTCTCAAAATTTTAAAACAAGAAACCCTAGAGGCGATTTTTCAAAGAACCTTTATTCCCCAAATCATTGGTAAGTGATTCTAAACTAGTTTCTTTCAATCTTTCACTATATTTCCTAAGATTTCAACCAAAAATCTTGTGTTTTCATGGTGGAAATTAGGGGTTTTGGGTAGAATTAGGGATTTTTCTAAAATGGGGATTTAGACCTCAAATTGAGGTCGGATTCTAAAACAAATTACATAATCGGGCTCGTGAGTGAATGAGTGTTCATATTTTGTGACTTTTAACCGATTGCGAGACATGGGCCCAGGGAGGGTTTTTGGGGTAATTTTCTAATTTCTTGCTTTAGCTTTGATTTCATTAATTAGATTAGTTTCTTATAGTTGTATTTATGATATATAATTGATTTTGGCTAAATTTGGACCATTCAGAGTAGGATATTCGTGAAAAAGGCATTGTTATCGATTGATTGAGCTTGGTTCAAGGTAAGAGGCTTGCCTAACCTTGTGTGGGGAAAATCCCCTTAGGATTTGGTACTGTTGTGATATGTGAGCGCTGTGTACGTGAGGTGACGAGTACGTACACGGGCTATTTATTGTAAAACTCGATTCTTACTGAGTATCAACCTGTTTTCCTTTTAATTTGAGTTATACCGTTTTAACGAGTATTAGTCTGCTTCCATTCTTAATTCAGCTATTCCAATATGTGTAGTTATCCTGTTTAGTCTAATATCGCATGTCTACGTGCTTTAACTACTTATTTGAACTCTCTGAAGCATGCCTAGTTGATTTTCGGTTTTTTCTTTGTTCTTTATCAGTATTAACTGTAGAGATCTTGCTGTTAACTGTTGTATTTATCGGTTTGAGCTTTGTGTTTGATTTTTAGAATACGAGGCGGTTCCTCGAGAGTTCTCCCTACACATTTACTTTTGAGACTACGAGGCGGTTCCTTGGGAGTTCTCCCTACATGTTTACTTTCGGGACTATGAGGCGGTACCTCAGGATATTCCCCTGCAAATTTACTTTTGAGACTACGAGGCGGTACCTCGGGAGATCTCCTCTCATATTTACTTTTGGGACTACGAGATCGTATCTCGGGAGCGCCCCTGTTGTTATCACATTGTGCTGTGTTATTATTTCTCTGTGAATTCTTTCTGTTAAATTTCCCGTTTTATTTCATTTTATTATATCATCTGTCTTATTATTATATCCCAGTAGGGCCCGGACCTGACCTCGTCACTACTCTCCCGAGGTTAGGCTTGGCACTTACTGGGTACCGTTGTGGTGTACTCATGCTACTCTTTTGCACATGTTTTGTGTGCAGATCCAGGTGTTTCTTATCAGCCCCGCTATTAGCTGAGAGTGCTTGTTGCTGTACAGAGACTTCAAGGTACATCTTCCGCGTTCGCAGACCTCGGAGTCCCCCTCTATTCTCTCCTATGTCATTTACCTTCCGTGTTTTTTTATTAGACTCTGGTGTATAGAGATCCTAGTTTCCTTCTGTAGCTTGTGACTTATGATGTTCCGGGTTTCGAAAATACTGTGTATTACTAGAGTGTTGGTTATTGTACATGTCAAGCGGCATTGTTACCAGTTATTTAGTTATCTGTTGCAGTTAGTTGTTAAGTTTTGCTTCCATTTTGTTATTTCCGCATTTTGTTAGGCTTACCTAGTCGTAGAGACTAGGTGCTGTCACGACGTCTTACAGAGAAAGAATTGAGTCGTACCCGTAATTCTCTCTGAATTGTCATTCCATAACTACATATGGCCTTATTCTCGTTAAGCCCAAGGTTTGTAGGCAGTTTGAAGCTAGAATTCGGCCGTAATCTCATAAGTCTCTTTCACAAATCCATACACTATCTCTGCAATATATGCCTTGCGTCAGGGGAAAATTGGTCATTAAGTCAATTTATCTGCCCGCAAACTCTTTTATTGTCTCCGGTTAAAGAGGGATAGCTGTTGACTACCAATTTTGAACCTCCCCTTTTAAGTTAAATTTTTACACTTATCGATCGACAATAAAAGTAGCGGAGTAATCTAAAAACAATTAATAATATCTATTTTCTCAAAATAAATACTGTAATAAGTAATAATAAGCATAATAATAGTTAATAATATTATGTCTATAATCAACAATAATCTGGTCTTAGATATTTATAATTATATTACTTCTACTACTTTAATTAATTAGAACTAGCTTTTATAATTTTATAAACAAGTATAACAATTATTTTAATAATTTAGTTTTAAAAATTTATAATTATATTACCTCTATTACTTTAATCAACCAAAACTATTAGTTTTCATAATTGATGAGTGCTATAATTTTAATTATTTTAAAATTAACTAATTATATTAATTAATTAATAATATATTTGTTAATTATAATTTATTACATTTTATTGGGATGAATAAGCCTAATTAATTTAATTATAAAAGGGGTTAAAACTTAAAATAGGCTACAATTGCAATTAGTTCGTTTTAATTCAATGTGGCTATAGTCTAAATTCCTATCCAACTCAATTTGGTCCAAATACAAGCGCAACACCTCATAACCCGGTCTGGCCAAATCCCCGTCCCCATCATATTTGGCAATCCATGCCACCCACATCAATGATCCACAACACATTTGGGCCGTTGATCCAAATCATCAATGGTCCACAGTTAATCCTAATTTCCCCTTTATTTTTAAAACTTTCCTGCATTTCATCTTAACCGTTGGATCCAAGTGATCCAATGGCTCCCAATTTCTTTGCGTTAAATATTTTTCTCCTTTTTGATCGCCAAAAATTCAGAGCCATTGATCACAATGATCCAACGGCTCCCCTTCTATCTCTGGTTTTAACTAAGAGACCAACCCCCAAACCCTAATCATTCCCACCAAGACCGGCCGCCCTCTTTTCCCTTTCCTCTTTCTTTTCTCTCTTCTCACAGACCCATCAATCTCTCTGAGACCTTGCACTAATTTGTGTAAGATCACCCAAAATCGAACCAAAACATTTATCTTGTCTCTTCCAACCTTGAATCTCGCCGGTGTTTCCTTTTTTTCTCACCTCAATTTGAATCACAACCCCGAAACCCTAGACTAAAAAATTTAAGCGTTCAAATCTAATGGTTTCATTTCCTGTTGTTCAAATCACCACATGCATCTGATGATTCATGAGGATCTAGAACTACATCGTGATGATTTTTGGTCCAGAGGTCAAACGCGGCGACCTCTGGACCTTAGCTTTGACTGTTGGTCTTTTGGTCTTCGACGTCAGATTTCCTTCACCATTTCTTGCCAAGGTATTTTCCTTCTGTTTTTCCCCTTTGCTATCATCAACCTTCAATCGTCACACTCCACTATCTCTTTGAATTCAACGAAACTCTAAGGCTTCAACAATGTTGTAGTAGTTCTAAAAAAGAATAATAAATTTTGCATGTGCGTAGACTATAAGGATTCATATAAGGCGTGCCCAAAAGACTTAAGTAAAATACAATATGTTAAATACTTTGAGTTCCTTCTCTAATTTCTTTTCCTTCTTTCACTTCTGCATGAGTTCGACGATAGTGAGTTGATTGTGAGATAGAGCTCTTAGATGGCTAGGGATTGCCTATACTTGGTTTGCTGCTCCGAAGAAGTTAAACCACTGAACCATTCTGTAATTATTCATATGTTATCATGTAGTCCTGCTTGTGTGACATTTTCTGCTAATTTCTTGCCCAATTTTCTTCATGATATTCATCAGTAAATATGTAGCTCTCATCATGTTCTCCTGCTTGTATTTCCTGTTTGTCGTTATGTTTACCCTATGTTATTGTTTACATTATTGTCTCACAATGATCATTGATTTTGTTTCTTATACTGATATTATTGTTAGGTGTATGTCTTATTAAATTAATATTACTATGAGCTTAATTCTATTAGTTCCCTATGCTAATTTGAGCTAACTAATTTCTGTGGTGGCATCCATATTTAGCCTATGCCACTAAATTGTTGATTGAGTGATATTAACTGATCTCTATACTTATGATCGTATTAAGCTGATTAAATGATGTTCCTAAAGTCTTTCATGCTATCTTGTTTAACTAACTGAAGTCTCCATCATTATGTTGCCCCTGTTAAAATGATCGTCATACTTACAGTATCACACTGCTTGTGTTCACCTAGTTAAATGAATCCTACTGATGGCCTTGCCCATATTATCATGTTGATTTAATTAAGTGTCTTTGTTGTGGCCAAACGCACACGCAAATATACGCGGTCATAAAGTAATAAAGTGATAAGATAGAGTGTCGAACCACGAGGACTTGTTATAAACTATTAACTAAATTAGACTATCATAATTATCTAAACAAGAATTAAATCTAGAAGTATTTGATTCTAAACTAATAATAATAATGAAAAACAAATAGTGAACTTTGAACTAAATAATATCAGATTTTTATGATATCAATGTAATAAAAACGATCTAGGGTTATGGGCTATCTAACAATCCTATTGTATTCTTCAATTAAATTAACTAATTAATTTATCTGATTTATTGGTCAACGGGGTTATTATTGTTCATAAGAATCAATCGATCTCCTACTCACCTATTCAAGCTAACCCAACCCCCGACTTTCCGAATAAAACTTCAACGTCAGCGTAATGGAGCTGGTGTCGGCGATGAGGAACATTAAGGAACCACGGTTCCGGAAACCAATAAGATCCGATCCTAATTAGAGGGATCCTAATCTATGGTGCGAATACCATAGGACCAATGGTCACCGTACTGGGACTACCGGCATTTGCGCCAGGAGTTGGCGACATTGCCTAAAAACGGCCATCTCAGAGAATTCTTAAGTGATCGGGCTAAAAACAACTATGGCCGCAATCTCGTGCCAATACGGAACCTTTGAAAGTAGGAGAAGACCCTCCACAGTTGACTATCAACATGATTTTTGGGGGGAGGGGCGAGATTAATGGTGTGACATTTTTGGTGGCAAAACAGACGAAGGTATCAGTAACACACAGTAAGAGACTTTGAGAAGTCGCTGGACGACATTAATTTCACGGAGAAAGACACATATGGACTACTGCTTCCACACAATGATGCCTTGGTAATCTCTTTAAATATCTTAGATTTTAAAATTAAACGTGTTTTGGTGGACCCAGGAAGTTCGGCCAATATTATCCAGTGGAGAGTGTTGGAGCAAGCCAAGCTGGCCGGAAGTATCATTCCATCCACAAAGCTCCTCGTCGGGTTCAATATGGCAAGCGTGACGACTCGTGGAGAGATTTTGCTGCCCACGAATGTTGAGGGGGTGATGAAGACGACCTTTTCGTGGTAGTGGACGGCGATATGGGTTACAATATTATCCTGGGGAGACCATGGTTGCACAAGATGAAGGACGTACCGTCAACATATCATCACTTGTTGAAATTACCAACTCCCGAAGGAATTAAACAAATAAGAGGAGACAAACGGACGACAAGGGAGATAAATGCAATCTCAGTTTCCAGTAGTAAAGGGAAGGAGCATGCAACATAGCAATTACAGGAACCGGCGCATGCTCCCGAGCCGAGCGAAGTCAACCAGGGGCAGGAGTCTTCGAAATTCTATCAGGTACCAAGATATTTCCAGGTACCAGAATAAACGGACGCATCAAAGTCCACAGCGGAGGAAGTAGAATAAGTTGAGTTGTTCGAAAAAATCCTGGAAAGGAACTTCCACATGGGGACAGGACTAATCCCCGAGCTCAGGTCAGGATTTATAGAATTTCTTAAATATAATGTTGACTATTTTGCGTGGTCGCATGCAGATATGAAAGGTATTCCACCAGAAGTGACTGTGCACAAACTAATCCTAGATCCTAGCATCCCTCTGGTAAGGCAGAAAAAATGTCCTATTGCCGAGGTTAGAAACAAATTCGTCAAAGAAGAGATAACTCATTTTCTTGATATTAGTTCAATCCGAGAGGTAAAGTATCCTGACTGGCTAGCTAATGTTGTAGTAGTTCCAAAAAAGAATAATTAATTTTGCATGTGCGTAGACTATAAGGATTCATATAAGGCGTGCCCAAAAAACACCTTCCCATTGCCGAACATTGATCAAATGATTGATGCGATGGCCGTGCACGGGTTAGTTTAGTTTCCTCAGTGCTTACTTCAGGTACAACCAAATCAATATAAACCCAGAGGATCAGGAAAAAACTTCGTTCATAACGAACTTTGGTACATATTGTTATAATGTGATGCCTTTCGGGCTAAAGAATATCGGATCCACTTATCAGCGGCTCGTAAACAAAATATTTGAGAAAAAAATAGGAAAAACCATGGAAGCTTACATAGATGATATATTGGTTGAGAATTTGAACGCAGGAGATCACCTTAAACACTTACAAGAAACCTTTGACATCCTAAGAAAGCACAACATGAAGCTTAACCCCGAGAAGTGTGCCTTCGGAGTCAGCTCTGGTAAGTTCTTGGGATTCCTGGTGTCGCAAAGGGGGATTGAGATCAACCCTAATAAAATTAAAGCCATCGAAGACATCCCGGACCAGCTATCGAGCATGAAAGAGGTTCAAAGGTTAACAGGAATACTGTCCGTTTTAAGTAGATTCATTTCTTGGTCTTCCGAAGAGTGCCATCATTTCTTTTCACTCCTAAAAAAGAAGAACAACATCGAATGGACTCCGGAATGTCAGCAGGCTTTGAAGGATTTGAAAAGGTATTTGTTGAGTCCTCTGTTACTGTCAAAATCGGAGAACGGCGAACATCTGCTGATCTACTTAGCAGTCTCGGAGGTAGCAATAAGTTTTGTTTTAGTCCAAGAGGATGAAGTTATGCAATATCCTATCTATTATGTTAGTAAAATTTTAACAGGAGCAGAAACTCGCTACCCACATCTGGAAATATTGGCCTTAGCTCTCGTAGTCATCGCTCAAAAACTTAGGCCTTATTTCCAATATCATCCGATAGCCGTGGTGACCTCCTTTCCCTTGCGGAATATCCTTCATAAACCTAAACCTTTTGGTAGGCTGGCCAAGTGGGCAGTCGAAATGAGTGAATTTGACATAGAATATAAACCTAGGACTGCGATTAAGTCACAAGTTTTGGTCGACTTTGTGGCCGATTTCTGTCCGGCATTGTTACCTTTTGCTAGAAAAGAAGCAGTAATGGTGTCAGAATCGACATCAGGAGTTTGGAATTTGTTCACGGACAGAGCTTCTAATGTGAAGGGTTCCAGGCTCGACGTAATGCTATTCACGCTTTCGGGAGAAACCCTAAGGCAGGCCATAAGAACTGTTCCTTTGACTAACAATGAATCAGAGTATTAGCTTTGATTTCAGGACTTGAGCTGGCCCGGGGACTGGACTACGAGGTCATAGAAGTTAAATATGACTCATAATTGGTAGTAAATCAAGTCTACTGGATCTTCGAAGCTCAAGAGGAATGCATGCAGCAATATGTAATGAAAGTCCAGGATTTGCTCACACGGATCAGGGAATGGTCGATTATCCACATCCTGAAAGAAGAAAAGGCGGAGGCATACACACTAGCCAATTTGGGATCGCCCACAGAAATGAAGGGATCGGACTCTGGTACGGTCATGCAGCTTATGCATTAAGTGTTGGATACAGATAGCTATTATGAAGTAAACATGACTAATTTGGTCTGGGACTAGTGAAATGAGGTCACTGACTATCTCGAGCATGCAAAACTGCCTGAAGATCCTAAGGCATCTCGAGCGCTGCACACTAAAGCAGCTCGATACAACTTCAAGGGAGGCCAATTGTATAGGAGATATTTCCAAGGCCCGTTGGCCCGGTGTTTGGGAGCTTCCGCAACTAATTATGTCATGAGAGAAGTCCACTAAGGGATCTGCAAAAATCACTCGGGCACATATTCCTTAGTGTTAAAGCTAATTAGAGAAGGATACTACTGGCCTCAGATAGAACAAGATGCTAAGGCTTATGTGAAACAATGTGATAGGTGTCAACGTCACGCACCATTAGTACATCAACAAATAGAGCTATTGCAATCGGATTTGTCGCCCTGGCCATTCAAGAAGTGGGGAATGGATATAGTCGGTCCGCTGCCACTGGCCCCCGGTAAGGTACAATTTCTTTTGATTTTAATTGACTATTTTTCCATGTGGGTTGAATCAGGTCCTTACCAGAAAATCGGCGAGCGCGAAGTGGTAGATTTCTTATAGGAGAATATAATTTGTAGATTTGGGATACCAAAAGAGATAGCCTGCGACAATGGGCCACAATTTATAGGCGCAAAGGTCACAAAATTTCTTGAAGAACTGAAAATCAAAAAGATCACATCGTCACCTTATCACCAGAGTGCAAACGGTCAAGTAGAATCAACAAACAAGGTGATTATCCAAAATCTCAAAAGAGATTGGAAGCGGCTAAAGGCAAATGGCCCGAAGAACTACCAGTAGTATTGTGGGCGTATCGAAAGATGACAAAATCAAGAACGGGGGAGAGTCCTTTCTCTCTTGTGTACGGTGCGGAAGCCTTGATCCCGGTGGAAGTAGTGGAACCTACCTTGAGATATTTCCAGGTGGACGAAGAAACAAATAATGAAGCAATGTTGGTCAAATTGGAGCTGCTCGACAAACGGAGGGACTTGGCTCATATAAGGATGGCATCCCAAAAACTGAGAATGGAAATATATTACAATCTAAGATCCAACCTCCGTTATTTCCAAGTAGGAGACTTGGTTTTAAAAAAGGTAACTCAGAATACGTGGGAGCTCAATGCAGGGGAAGCTGGGTCCAATGTGGGAAGGCCCCTACCGAGTTTCAGTTGTCATCGGGAAAGGGTCATACAAATTGGAAAATCAAGAGGGAGTAAAGTTGCCGAACAACTGGAATGTGGCACACCTCAATAGGTACTATTGCTGATGTGCCTCGCCTTTACTGAAAGTATGCGCTACACTCTTTTTCCCTTCATCCAGGTTTTATCCTAATTGGGTTATTATTGCAAGGTTTTTAACGAGGCACCAACGGAAAAAATACTACGAAGGAATCTTCGTCAGCAGAAATAATACCTTTAAATGATAAGTCATGCAAGCAATGAGCCACTACGGAGCGGTTAGATAGTCTTTTGCCCGGTAACAAAGTTTCTACAGGGAATTAAAGTTTTCTATCGGACCAAAGGCTACCCGACCATTCACGAGTGCAAACCATTGGGGATTGTTAGATAATCTTCGGCTCGATAGCAAAAGTTCTTGAGGGGAAATGATGCTTGCTATCGAATTAAAGATTATCTAACCATTCACTAATAGAATCTTCAAAGGAGCAAGACTTCCAGTGTTCAAATTCGCATTCTTCGCATTCGAACACTGGGGGGGGGGGTGATATGAGAGTACGACAACAATGACTGCCACATCGATCGGGATTACGAAATCCGAAAACAAAGTTGTATCATCGGAACCGGGGACTTTACGGCCCGCCCAATAGAAACAAGTTGTTCAAGTTAGCCATAAGTTATACAAGTTAGCCACAAGTAATGAAAATTTCTTTTTTAGCACAACGAATACTTATGTACTTTTGAAAATGGAAAGAATAAAGTGAATTCCTTTTATTTTTATCTTGTTTCTTGTCCCATCGATGAATTAATTTTATAATTTAAAAGTTAAACAAGTACTTCAAATGCTAGTGCCGTAATGAACAGGAGACGTCCTCTTCAAGAGCACCGTAAACATAAGAGGGTCCTCTCTTATGAAGCCCTCATGTTAAAGGGTTTATTCCGGTAGAACTTATGCCCGAAAATCCAAATGCTATCGGGGAAAAATACACCCGAAGCCTTGCATAATTCGACGCAAAGAGAAAATGTGCGCAATACTTAAATGGAAAGTATGCAAAAACGAAAACTTGCACAACACTAAAACAAAAAAAATACTTTTATATACAAAAAACATTCCAAGTAGCACAAGTACAAAAATATGGAAAAGCAAATCAAAGTGAAAAGAAAGCAAAAGCTAAGCTACTGCATCCCCGTCATCCGGAGGAAGGGAGGCATTTGCACCCCAGGAGAAGTAGGCGGGTCTGCCACCAGCTCAGTATCTTAGCCTTCACCAGTTTGGCCTTCGGCATCATCCTCTTTCGGTTCTTTTTCAGTTATCGAGAACTCAGAACCAGAAGAGTCAGTACTATTAGGTTGGACCGGAAGACCCCTTTGGGCAGTTGACTTCAGCCCAAGTGCCTTAGCGATTTCGGCATCAAAGTCAATGACACCCGCTTTGGCCTCTTCCAAGGTTTGTCTCCTCATGGTATACCTAGAATATGATTTTTCAACAATGAGGGAAGTCGGCTGAAGTTATTTTTTATGAGTCAACCTCGGTCGAAAGGTTATCCCGCTCAGATCTATCAGCCTGGAGGCTGACATCAAAGTCACAGACAGTGGAGTTGAAAACATTATTGTTCTCCATGACTCTCTTATGCCTCTCTTCCAACCAGGAATACTTCTCCTCAACAGCATCAACTTCTTCAGCTTTGCAGTTTAAGGTCGCCTCTAAATTATTCAATCATTTAGTAGAGGCAGCCTCGCAATAGGATACAGCAAGAACGACATTCTGGACCTCAACCCACTATGCCTTAGCTTCTTAAAATTATACCTTAACAGGGCGGCCTCTTGGCCGAGGGTCACTACCACTTGCTCGCTTTGCTACAACTGAGCCTCCAACTCAGCGGCCGAAGCAGCTTGTGCTTCCAGTACTGGGATCAAGCTCTTCTTAAATGACAATTATGAGAGCCATTGAAAAATATGTAACGGTAGGCAAGGAATGTTCTCCATTAAATGGTATGGAATATTCTCCATTAAATGCTACCGGGTGGTAGGCATTTATTTTTCCTTTATGAGCATCACTCCCTTTGGGAATAAACGAGATTGTTTTCTTTGGACCCGATTGTCTTCTGCCTTCGGCTCCACGTGTTGCCTTAGTCCGATAGTGCCACACTCCAAAAAGGCCAGAGGACAAGCAAACAAAAAGGCGACGCTCCTCTTCGGCCGGGGCAAAAATAAGAAGGAGAAGAGTGTCGCGCCGAGCCATCCGCAAATGCTGTGGTGATGAGCACCACGCCCGAGCCAACCATAGATGCCATGGTGATCAACGATGATGGATGAGCTAGTGATGAAGGGTCTTCTCTACATAGAAGACGACGACCTTCATCAGTTCAACAGAATGCTCAATCTGTTGAGCTAGTTTCGCTAACCCAGGACGACGTCCTGGCCCTCTAGGGGGATTTGATATGGTGGAAGATGCTAACGCTTGCTTTCGAGTTCCAGTCACTGTTGCTGGTACCGTGAGGCTGGGTACCGAGTCTATCCCATCTTTGGTTGATGAGCAACCAACAATTGGCACTACTTTTGCCACAACTCCTTCTCAACCTACAATGCCATTAGCTTCATCTCCTTCTTTACCAACTTTGCTTTCTCCACCAATAACAACTACATCATCTCCACCAGCCGCAGTCATCCGAGAAGAGGATGTCCCTCTTCCCCAGTCCCCAGTTCATGAGAATTTGGGGCATAATTATTCTGCCCCCTCCGAAGATCCTCAGAGGAGGAGGAGAGTTTCCCTCTCGGTTTCTACCGGATGCCAACTGTTGTCTTGGCCGGTGGAACTTGCTAATTATCTTCGGCCTCTAGCTTCATAAAAGGATAAAAATAAAATAATATCTTTATCGGGAGAGTGTTTGTTGAACAATGCCAAGCACAACGCAGTGGTTGTACAATCTTTATTTCTTTTATTGTTTCTTTTATCCTTATTATGGCAGAGTTTTTAGTTTGTTCTTCTGTTTTGTAGGATAACTTCCTTGCTTCTGAGGGCCTTCATAGGTTGATCCTCGACAAGGAGAAATACACCTTCGAGCGGGATCAAATCACTGCTCGCCTCCTGGTACAGGAAGTACAAGGTGCTGAGGACATTGAGTTGGAGGCTCTGTTGCAGCAAAGCGATCAAGAGGTGGTAACCCTCGGCCAAGAGGCTGCCCTGTTAAGGGTACATTTTGAAGATGCTAAGGCAAAGTGGGTTGAGGTCCAGAATCTCATTCTTGCTGCATCCGATCGTAAGGCTACCTCTACTGAAAGAATGAATAATTTTGAGGCGGCCTATAATTCCAAAGCTGAAGAAGTTGCTGCTGTCGAGGAAAAGTATGGCTGGTTGGAAGAGAGGCATAAGAGAGTCCTGGAGCACAATAAAGTTTTCAACTCCACTGTCTGTGACCTTATTGTCAGCCTCCAGGCAGCTAGATTTGAGCGGGATAACCTTTCGACCAAGGTTGACCATCTTAAAAAAAGAACTTCAGCGCCGAGCGGCATCCCTCATTGTTGAAAAACATAATCTATGTATAGCATGAGGAGAAAAACCTAGGAAGAGGCCAACGCGGGTGTCATTAACTTTGATTCCGAAATAACTAAGGCTCGTGAGCTGAAGTCAACTGCCCGAAGAGGTCTTCCGATCCAACCTGATGCTATCGACTCTTCTGGTTCCGGTTCCGAGTTCTTAATAACTGAAGAAGAACCGGAAGAGGATGATGCCGATGCCCAAACTGGTGAAAGCCAAGATACTGAGCCGACGGTGGACCCGCCTACTTCTCCTGGGGGTACAAATGCTTCCCTTCCTCCGGATTCTGGGGATGCAGTAGCTTAGCTTTTGCTTTCTTTTCACTTTGCTTTTCTTTCCATATTTTTGTACTTGTGCTATTGGGCAATTTTGTTGTATATAAAAGTATTTTTTCGTATAAGTATTGCACAAGTTTTCCTTTTTGCATACTTTCTGTTTAAGTATT
Source organism: Nicotiana tabacum (assembly GCF_000715075.1). Classification (NCBI taxonomy): domain Eukaryota; kingdom Viridiplantae; phylum Streptophyta; class Magnoliopsida; order Solanales; family Solanaceae; genus Nicotiana; species Nicotiana tabacum. The sequence goes on from NC_134088.1 coordinate 54,012,625, forward strand.
GCATAAGTTTTTCTCTTTCCGTCGAATTATGCAAGGCTTCGGGTATATTTTTCCCCGATAGCATTTGGATTCCGGGCATAAGTTATTACGGAATCAACCCTTTACCATGAGGGTTTCATAGGAGAGGTTTCTCTTATATTTACGTTGCTCTTGAAGAGGACTTCTCCTGTTCATTACCACATTAGCATTTGAAGTACTTGTTTAACTTTCAAATGATAAAATTAATTCATCGATATGACAAGAAACAAGATAAAAATAAAAGGACTTCACTTTTTTCCTTCCATTTTCAAAAGTACATAAGCATTCGTTGTGCTAAAACCGAAATTTCCATTACTTATGGCTAACTTGTGCAATTACTTATGGCTAACTTGTACAACTTATTACTACGGCGCTGACCGTGCAGTCCCTGGTTCCGATGATACAACTTTATTTCTGGATTTCGTAATCCGGGTCGATGTGGAAGTCAACTGTCTGATCTTGATTTCAATGCTAAGTCCCTCCTTCTTATTTAATTTCTTTATCATTTTTGGGGATCAAATCGATTCACTTATCTATAAACCACGTATAAATGTAACTTTACCATTTTACGGGTAAATAGTTTGGCGGCCACTGTGGGGCTTAGACAGTTGTGTAATTGAGTTGGTCCATGCATATATTACTAACCTGTTTGATTCTTTGTTCTTAGCAAAAATCATAAAATATGGCAGATAACGATGTCAACATCGCACACAATGTTGAGGGCCAAGGAAATCAGCCTCAACATGAAGATTCGATTAGTGATACCCGCAACAAAGGGGATGAGGCCACACCGGTCCATGGCAGGCAATATCCACGTCATGTTCGAGAGACAACTCTTGATGATGATGAAGAAGATCACGTCGTTAAAATAGTAAGGATCCTGTGGGAGAAACAAAAAGCTATTAAGGGTCATCTCTCACGATAGGATCAAGTCATGATGGAGTTGAGGCAGGCGTTGTCACGTGCTTCCAATAACGCGAATAGATGAGGCACAGTTCCTCCCGGTGCTCCTGCAAATCAAACAACGCAGAGGGTCGATAACAACACCTTGAGGGGGAAGTCAGTTTTGACAGGGCCGGGCGGAACGGTAGTGGATCTGGTAACAACAATGTGAATGATCCTTTTAAAACTGAACTCATGCGGTTTATGAGGGAAATAAAAGCCCGAATGGATCAGATTCCGGGTGCACCACCATTGTTGAAAGGACCGGACTCAAAGAAATGCACCAAATTTCCGTTCAAACCAAGCGCGGAACCAGAATTGATCCTGAAGCAGTTCAAAATGCCAGACGTGTCTAAGTATGATGGGACTTCAGATCCTCAGAAGCACATCACCACCTATACAATGGCTGTGAAGGGGAATGATTTAGCTCCGCACGAGATTGAGTTAGTCTTACAGAAGAAATTCGTGGAGACCCTCATGAAGGGGGCCCTGACATAGTATTCGCTCCTGCCCGAGCACTCAATAGATTCCTTCGAGATGCTCATAGATTCTTTCATCAAGGACCATGCCGGGGCAAGAAAGGTACAAGCCCGAAAGGCCGACATATTTAGGATTGCATAAGAAGAGTCCGAGTTGCTGCGGGAGTTCGTGACCAGGTTCCAGAAAGAAAGGATGCTACTACCGGTTGTACCAGACAAATGGTAAGCTGAAGCATTCACTAAAGGACTGAATTCGAGAAGTGCCGATGCTTCCTGAAAATTTAAAGAAAGTCTACTCGAGTTTCAAGAAATGACATAGGCGAATGTTCACAACCGGTATGAGTCGAATATATGAATTGAGGATGATCAGCTCGGTTTCCCGGCATCAACCAAGGGTCGGGACCGAGAGAAGAACAAGGAGAAATTAAAAGATGATTTCGACATAGATTGTCAGTCTTCAAGAGGTCAGTTTTTGCCTTATGCAAGGGCCGAAGGATGCGACTGAGGTTTCTGGTCGCGGATAGGTTTGCTACCGATATGAGAGCATATCGCGACCGAAATAATAGGTCATTGCACGACAATGAGATATCAGGTTCCCGAGATTCCTCCTACCCCATACTTTCTGAATACAACTTCAATGTCAGCATAGTGGAGTTGGTGTTTGCTATGAGGAACATTAAGGAAGCACGGTTCCTAAAACTAATGAGATTCGATCCTAGTCAGAGAGATCCTAATCTGTGGTGCGAATTCCATAGGACCAATGGTCATCGGACTGGGGACTGTCGACATTTGCGCGAGGAGGTGGTGACATTGCTAAAAAATGGTCATCTCAGAGAATTCTTAAGTGATCAGGCTAAAAATAATAAGGGCCATAATCATGATAACGTAAAACCTTCGAAAGCAGCAAAAGACCCTCCACGTTTGACGATCAACATGATTTTCTGGGGGAATGAGATGAATGGTGTGACATTTTCGGTGGCAAAAAAATACGACGATATTAGTAACCCATAGTAAGAGACTTCGGGAAATCGCTGAGGACGACCTTACTTTCACGGAGGAAGACACAGATGGAATGCTACTGCCGTGCAATGATGCCTTGTCAATCTCTTTAAATGTCTTAGATTTTAAAATAAAACGTGTTTTGGTGGACCCAGGAAGTTCAGCCAATATTATCTAGTGGAGAGTGTTGGAGCAAGCGAAGTTGACCAGAAGTATTATTCCGGCCACAAAGCTCCTTGCCGGGTTCAATCCGGCAAGTGTGACGACTCGAGGAGAGATTCTATTGCCCACAAATGCTGAGGGCGTGATGAAGATGACCCTTTTCGAGGTAGTAGACGGTGATATAGGCTACAATATTATCCTAGGGAGACCATGGTTGCAATAGATGAAGGATGTGCCGTCAACCTATCATTAATTACTGAAATTCCCAACTCCCAAGGGAATTAAACGAATAATAGGAGACCAACCGTCAGCAAGGGAGATGAACACAATCTGAGTTTCCAGTAGCAAAGGGAAGGAGCATGAAGCATAGCAATTACAGGAACCGGTGCCTGCTCCTGAGCCAAGCGAAGTCAACCAGGGGGAGGAGTCGTCGGAATCCTATCATGTACCTAGATATTTCCAGGTACCAGAAGAAATGGACACAAAAAAGTCCACAATGGAAGAACTAGAACAAGTAGAGTTGTTCAAAAATTTCTAGAGAGGACGTACCACTTGAGCACAGGACTAAACCCTGAGCTCAGGTTAGGATTTATAGAATTTCATAAATTTAACATTGACTATTTTGTGTGGTCGCATGCGGATATGACGGGTATCCCGCCGGAAGTGGCTGTTCACAAACTAAGCCTAGATCCTAGCATCCCTCCGGTAAGGCAGAGAAAACATCCTATTGCCATTGTCAGAAACAAATTCATCAATGAATAGGTAACTCATTTGCTTGATATCGGTTCAATCCGAGAGGTAAAGTATCCTGATTGGCTAGCTAATGTTGTAGTAGTTCCAAAAAAGAATAATAAATTTTACATGTGCGTAGACTATAAGGATTTAAATAAGGCGTGCCCAGAAGACTTGTTCCCATTGCTGAACATTGATCAAATGATTGATGCAACGGCCGCGTACGAGTTAATGAATTTACTCCGAGTACAACCAAATAAAGACGAACCCGAAGAATCAGGAAAAAACTTCATTCATAACGAACTTCGGCACATATTGTATAATGTGTGCCTTTCGGGCAAAAGAACGCCAGAGACACTTATCAGCGGCGCATAAAAAAATATTTGAGAAATAAATAAGGAAAATCATGGAAGTTTACATAGATGATATGTTGGTTAAGTCTTTGAACACATGAGATCCTCTTAAACACTTACAAGAAACCGTTGACATCCTAAGAAAGCATAATATGAAGCTTAACCCCGAGAAGTGTGCATTAGGAGTCAGCTCTGGTAACTTCTTGGGATTCCTGGTGTCGCAAAGGGGGATCGAGGTCAACCCCAATAAAATTAATGCCATCGAAGACATCCCAGACCAGCTATCGAGCATGAAAGAGGTTCAAAGGTTGACATTAAGATTGGCCGCTTTAAGTAGATTCATTTCCCGGTCTTCGAAAAAGTGCCATCATTTCTTTTCACTCCTCAAAAATAAGAACATCTTCGAATGGACTCCGGAATGTCAGCAGGCTTTGAAGGATTTGAAAAGGAATTTGTCGAGTCCTTCATTACTGTCATAAGTAGAGTAAGGCAAACAACTGCTGATCTACTTAGCGGTCCCGGAGGTAGCGGTAAGTGCTGTTTTAGTTAGTGAGGATGAAGGTACGCAATATCCTGTCTATTATGTTATTAAAATTTTAACGGGAGCAGAAATTCGCTACCCACATCTTGAAAAATTGGCTTTAGCTCTTGTAGCCGTCGCTCGAAAACTTAGGCCTTATTTCCAATGTCATCTGGTAGCCATGGTGACCACCTTTTCCTTGCGAAATATCCTTCATAAACCTGAACTTTTAGGTAGGCTGGCCAAGTGGGCAGTCGAAATGAGTGTATTTGACATAGAGTATAAACCTAGGACTGTGATAAAGTCACAAGTTTTGGCCGACTTTGCGGCCGATTTCAGTCCGGGAATGTTATCTTTGGCTACCGAAGAAGCAGTAATGGTGTCAGAATCGACATTAGGAGTTTGGACTTTGTTCATGGACGGAGCTTCCAATGTGAAGGGGTCCGGGCTCGACGTAATGCTAATCACGCCTTTGGGAGAAACCCTAAGGCAAGCCATAAGAATTGTTCCTTTGACTAACAATGAAGCAGAGTATGGAGCTTTGATTGCAGGACTTGAGCTGGCCTGGGGATTGGGCTCTGAGGTCATTGAAATCAAATGTGACTCCCAATTTGTAGTAAATCATGTCTACGGGTCATTGAAATCAAAGAGGAACGCATGCATCAATATGTAATGAAAGTCGAGGCTCTGCTCGCACGGTTCACGGAATGGTTAATTACCCACATCCCGAGAGAAGACAACACTGAGGCAGATGCACTAGACAATTTGGGATCATCCAGGGAAATGAAGGGATCAGACTCCGGTACTGTCGTGCACCTTATGCATTCAGTGTTAGACGCACACAACTATTACGAAGTAAACGCAACAAATTTAGTCTGGGGCCTGGAGAAAGGAGATCATTGACTATCTTGAGCACAGAAAATTGCCTGAAGATCCAAAGGCATCTCGGGCACTGCACACTAAGCAGCTCGAAAAACGTTCAAGGGACACCAATTATATAGGAGATCTTTTCAAGGCCCGTTGTCCCGGTGTTTGGGAGATTCCAAAGCTAATTATGTCATGAAAGAAGTCCACGAAGGGATCTACGGAAACCACTTGGGCGCAGATTCCTTAGTGTTAAAGCTAATTAGAGCAGGATACTACTGGCCTCGGATGGAACAAGATGCTAAGGCTTATGTGCAGAAATGCGATAAGTGTAAACGTCACACACCGTTGGTACATCAACCGGCAGAGTTATTGCACTCGATTTTGTCGCCCTAGCCATTCATGAAGTCAGGAATGGATATATTTGGTCCGCTGTCGCCGGCCCCCGGTAAGGTAAGATTTCTTTTGATTTTAACTAACTATTTTTCTAAGTGGGTTGAAGCAAGTCCATACCAAAAAATTAGCGAACACGAAGTGGTAGATTTCTTGTGGAAGAATATAATTTGCAGATTCGGGATACCAAAAGAGATAGCCTATGACAACGGGCCACAATATATAGACGCAAAGGTCAAAACATTCCTTGAAGACCTAAAAATCAAAAGGATCGCATTGTTACCTTATCACCCGAGTGTAAACGGTCAAGCAGAATCAACAAACAAGGTGATTATCCATAATCTCAAAAAGAGATTAGAAGCAGCTAAAGGCAAATGGCCCAAAGAACTACCAGGAGTATTGTGGGCATATTGAACAACGACTAAATCAAGCACAGGGGAGACCTCCTTTCTCTCTTGGGTACGGTGTAGAAGCCTTGATCCCAGTGGAAGTAGGGAAACCTACCTTGAGATATTTTCGGGCAGACTAAGAAACAAACAATGAAGCAATATTGGTCAGATTGGAGCTGCTCGACGAACGAAGGGACTTGGAGCATATAAGGATGGCAACCCAAAAATAGAGAATGGAAAGATATTACAATCGAAGAGCCAAGCCCCGTTATTTCAAAGTAGGAGACTTGGTTTTAAGGAAAGTAACTCAGAACACCCGGGAGATCAACGCAGGGAAGCTGGGTCTGACGTGGGAAGGCCCCTACCCGGTTTTAGCTGTCACCGGGAAAAGATAATACGAATTGGTAAATCAAGACGGAGTAAAGTTGCCGAACAACTGGAATGTGGAACACCTCAAAAGATACTATTCCTGATGAGCCACACATATACTGAAAGTATGCGCTGCACTCTTTTTCCCTTCATCCAGTTTTTGTCCCAATTGGGTTTTTCTAGTAATATTTTTAACGAGGCAGCAACCGAAAGCATACTACGAAGGAAGCTTCGTCAGTAGAAATAAGACTATTAAATGTTAAGGCGTGCAAACAACGAGCCACTACAGAGTGGTTAGATAGTCTTTTGCTCGGTAACAAACTTCCTACCGGGTAGTAAAGTTTGCTATCGGGCCAAAGATTACCTGACCGTTCATGAGTGCAAACCACTGGGGGATTGTTAGATAATCTTTGGCTAGATAGCAAAAGTTCCTGAAGGGAAGTGAATGATATGAGAATACTGCAACAATGACTGCCATATCGACCGGGATTATGAAATCCGAAAACAAAGTTGTATCATCGAGACCAGGGACTTCGCGACCAGCCCTGTAGAAACACGTTGTACAAGTTAGATAAAAGTAATGGCACAAGTTATACAAGTTAGCCACACATAATGTTAATTTCCTTTTTAGCACAATGAATGCTTATGTACTTTTGAAAATGGAAGGAATAAAGTAAAGTCCATTTATTTTTATCTTGTTTCTTGTCCTATCGATGAATTAATTTTATCATTTGAAAGTTTAACAAGTACTTCAAATGCTAGTGCCGTAATGCACATGAGACGTCCTCTTCAAGAGCACCGTAAATATAAGAGGGCTCTCTCTTATGAAACCATCAGGGTAAAGGTTGATTCTGGAAGAACTTATCCCCGGAATCCAAATGCTATCAGGGAAAAATACACCCGAAGCCTTGCATAATTCAATGGAAAGAGAAAAACTTGCGCAATACTTAAACTGAAAGTATGCAAAAATGAAAAGAAAAGTACAAAAATATGGAAACGTGCTAGGTAGCACAAGTACAAAAATATGGAAAAGAAAAGCAAAGTGAAAAGAAAGCAAAAGCTAAGCTACTGCATCCTCATAATCTGGAGGAAGGGAAGCATTTGCACCCCTAGGAGAATTAGGCGTGTCCACAGCAGGCTCAGTATCTTGGCCTTCACCAGTTTAGCCTTTAGCATCATCCTCTTTCAGTTCTGCTTCAATTACCGAGAACTCAGGACCGGAACCAGAAGAGTTGGTAGCATCAAGTTAGACCGGAAGACACCTTCGGGCAGTTGACTCCAGCTCATGGGCCTTTGCGATTTCGGCATCAAAGTCAATGATACCCGCTTTGGCCTCCTCCAAGTTTTTTCTCCTCATGCTATACATAAAATATGTTTTTTCAACAATGAGGGAAGCCGATCGATGCTGAAGTTCTTCCTTAAGACGGTCAACATCGGTCAAAAAGTTATCTCGCTCAGATTTAGCGGCCTGGAGGCTGAAATCAAGGTCACGGACAATGGAGTTTAAAACTTTATTGTGCTCCATGACTTTATTGTGCTCCAAATTATTCAATCTTTCAGTAGAGGCAGCCTCGCGATCAGATGCATCAAGAACTGTCTTTTGGACCTCAACCCACTTTGCCTTAGCTTTTTCAAATTGTATCCTTAACAAGGCGGCCTCTTGGCCGAGGGTCAATGCCTCTTATTCGATTTGATGCAGCCAAGCCTCCAACTCAGCGGCCTCAGAAGCTTGTGCTTCTAGTGCTGGGAGGCGAGCAGTGATTTGATCCTGCTTAGCCAATAATTAATCCTGCTCGGAGGTGAGTTTCTCCTTGTCGAGGATAAACCTCTGAAGGCCCTCAGAAGCAAGGAAGTTAGCCTGCAAAATAGAAGTACAAACTAAAAACCTTGCCATAATAAGGATAAAAGAAATAATAAAGGAAACAAAGATTGTACCGCCGCTGCATTGTGCATGGCATTTTTCAACAAACACTCTTCCGAGAGAGATTGAATTTTATTCTTATTCTTTTTTGAAGCCAGATGCTTCAGATAATTAGGAAGTTCTACCGGCCAGGACAACAGATGGTATCTGGTAGAAACCGAGAGGGAAACACTCCTCTTCCTCTAAGGATCTTCGGAGGGGTCGGAATAATTATGCCCTTAATTCCCATGAACTGGGGACTAGGGAAGAGGAACATCCTCTTCTCGGATTACTGCGGCCGGTGGAGATAATGTAGCAGTTATTGTTGGCGAAGAAGGAGAAGAAGTTGATGGTGTTATAGGTTGTGAAGAAGCTACGGCAAAAGTTGTGCTAGTTGTTGGTTACTCATCAAACGAAGATGGGAGAGACCCGGTACCCAGCCTCACGGTGCCAGGAACAATGACTGGGACTCGAAAGTGAGAGTTAGCATCTTTCACCAGATCAAATTCCCCCAAGGGTGCCGGGATGTCGTCCTCGATTAGCAAAACTAGCTTAACAGATTGAGTATTTTGTTTAGCTGATGAAGGTTTTCGTCTTCTATGTAGAGAAGCCCCTCATCACTGACTCCTCCATCATTATCAATCATTACAGTGTCTATAGATGGCTCGGGTGCGATGTTCATCACCATAATATCTGTGGATGGCTCAAGCGCGACACTCTTCGCCTTCTTATTTTTGCCCTCGGCCGAAGAGAGCGTCGCCTTTTTGGTTGCTTGTTCTTTGGACAGGGACTCCGAGAGGAATCACTTGCACCAGATGTAAGTCTGACAACACCCGTTCGGGCAAAGGCCTCCTGCAACAACCTCACCGCATCTGAAGGATCAGCCAAAATGTCCTTCTCGGTGACAGAAATAGAACCCCGCGGTAGACCTGAATGCGACAGAAAAACAAGTTAGCTAAAACTTCTTTTATGGAAAATAAATATAAGGCTAGTTCAAGAATCAATTTACCATAATTTTTGGCCTTCCACCCGTATTTGAGGGCCAGTTCTTTCCTTCGGCGGGTCTCAGACGTGGTAATATCAAGAATCTTCCAGACCCACTGGTCCAAGCCTTCGACCCTTGGAGGTATCCACCGAGTTTCTGAGATGACAAAAAGAGAAGAGAAAGAAACAACATGAACAATTATTAATCATAGAAAAGGGAAGATATCGAACTTGCGTGTACAATTCCAAGATTTAGGAAAGGATGGGGTTGTGGCCTGGATGGTGTCCCTAGTGGCAACTACAACGAACAGCTCCATCCACATACGGTCGTTGTCATTATCCATGTTGATGACCAAAGCATGGTGACCACGTTTGCTAAAGTTTATCACCCCCCCCATGAAATATATTGGGGGAATAAAGGTTCATCAGCCGAGCCAAGGAAAGCTCTTCCCCCTTCTCCTGGCATAGCCGCCGAAGTCATGCTACTGTATGCCACAGAGAAGGGCTCACCTATGCCAAGCAGACCTGGTAGCGGAAGCAAAACTCAAAGATAACAGAGTCAAGCCCCCTGCTCAATGAGAACGGGCTGAAAGTGAAGGGGTACGTGTAACCGTACGTAAAACCCTTATTAGAGAAGATTACCCGCTCCTCTAGGTCAAGAGAAATGATGCCCAAACCTTGACAACCATGGTCTTCCTTCACAGCAGGGATGCTAGAAGGATGAATGGAAAAAGGATATACGCCAACAACCCACGTGCGGGAGTTAGTAGAAGGGAACTTCTCTTCGAAGTCCTTAGTTGTAATGAGCTTTCTGGGGATAATGGTGCTCACCGTAGGAGGAGCATCATCATCAGTGTTTTCCTTGTTCTTTGAAGAACTGGATATTTTGGAAGAAGAGGCCATAATTATCAGAAGGAAATAAAGGTTCTACTTTGAAGAGGGAGATTAAAGGAAGTTGAAAATAAGTGTGAGTCGAATAAAAAAGAGTTTTAGAAAGTGTAGAGAATTATGGAGTGTAAAGGAAGAAGGTTGATGCGTATAAGTAAAGGAATAGGCGGCTAAAATCATGGCCATAATTACCTCGATAAACGGCAAAAGTGTTGTTGAATCATGGGATGACGCATGTTCAGGGCATTAAATGCAGAGGAACGTGCATCTAATCAACCGTCAAAAACTTTTCAGAAGGGGTCAAAGAAATTCCTACCAAGAAAGGTATCTTTACCAACTTCCCGGTGACTCAAGGATATGCCGCTGGAAATCTGGGGGACTATCTGTATAGGATAAAATATGTTCATATTAAACGCTCGCATAATAAAGCGACACGTGGAGCCGAAGGCAAAAGACAATCATGTCCGAAGGCAACAATCTCATTTGTTCCCGAAGGGAGTGATGCTCATAAAGGTAAAATAAATGCCTGCCACCCAGTAATATTTAATGGAGAATATTCTATAGAATTAAGTACGTAGTTCATTATAGAGAATATTCCATTCATTGCATACCATTACACATTGTTCAATGGCTCTCATAATTGTCATTTAAGAGGAGCTTGATCATAGGACCTTGTTCCCTAGGTGCAACTATAAATAGTGAGCTCAACAACCGTTGTAGGGGGAGAAATTTTCTGACAAACTTATGTTATACACTGTTCAAAGCTCAATAATATTTAGTCTTCTTGCTTATTTGTATTGTAACTGCTGCCTCCGGATGCTCTACTCCCGGAAATAAGATTTTAGCTATCTTATCTTGATTTCAACGCTAAGTATTACATTCTTGTTTAATTTATTTATCATTTTGGAGATCAAATCGATTCACTTGTCTATAAACTGCGTATAAATTTAACTGTACAATTTTATGGGTAAACATATATGTCTATCGAGTTAGAATGAACAAGAATGCATTTATAATTCCCGTGTAATAACCAAGCTAGTCAATTAGCATATATCTATCCTAACCGCGAATCTATTCCCCGATTCCTGGGTTTAAGAACTTGCTCTACCCAATCATATGTGCAACCTAGAATTCCCACATTCGAGTTCAATTCTAAGTTTGTAGATAGTATCTAGTTGGTGATCAAGCAATTAACTAATTAAGCCCAAGATTGAATAAATAAACCAATACGATAAATCAAGAAATCAAAATCAATATTCGAATAACAATAGTAATGAAGGAACCATAACCCTAGAACGTGAAGCTTAGCTCCAGATAGACATGGTAGCCAAATAACAAATCATACAAAGAAACATAAAAAATCTTAAGTTTTGTGGAAGAAAAGAAGAATCCCGGCCTCCACGGCGGCTCTGTGCTCTCCATTCATCAAAACTTCCTCTCAAAAACGTTCCCCCTTCTCCAAAATAGGTTTTGGACCCCTTTTATATGAGTTGTGACCGTGTAGGGCCGAAATAACCTTGCCCCACGCGAAATAGGAGACTTCCCGTCACCCAGCGTCCAGGGTAGCGTGGGGCGTTAGCCCTGACGCTGAATCCAGTAGCCTTTGACGTTGCTCTTTCAATTTTTGTTTTGAATTGTAACTCTTATCCCCTTTTGTCTTCCACTTGGGGGGACAAACACCAAAGGGTGTCCCCTCATTGTCTCCTCTTTTTTTTTTTTTTCTTTTCTTATTTCCTTTGTTGCACATTATTTTGCACTAGTCAAAACAAGATTCAACTTGTGATTTCTCTGTTGTTGATAAAAGAGAGTCGCCACCTAATATTTAAAGGTATAGTAGGGTACCTATTTAATTACTAAGTTGTATATTTTATTAGTCTGCTAACTGGTGAGATTATAATTAAGGGTTCTTGTTCTTCTAAGGGGAAGGTGTTAGGCACTCCTTAAAATCTACCTGAAGTAGCTCCATAAGACTTAGACTAGATTTGGGATCAATTATTTATACTATGCCTTAATTAGCGCTAAAGAGTACGACTCGTTGTGTATCTAAGTGAGAGTATGATGTTAATAAAAGGGATGTAAGACTTTAGAGAGGATGTGAATTTATAAAGGAGTCAAAAATATGTTGGTGATATAATTGAAAGAGTTATTGAAATATGTATGTGAATAGTTTATATTTATAAAGCATGTGGAAAGGGGTTATAAAACACTTGGTTTAGAGAATGGATGTTCATGTAACTCTAAGAGATGTTTGTAAGAAAAGTGAGCCTAAGATATACCTTGGTTTCTGAAATCTTAAATATTAGACTTGAGGAATCGTTTTGAAATCTTTACCGGGCAGCAGTACTTTGGTTTTGAAAGAGTCAATTTTCTTTTAGAAGGCTAGCCTTGCGATTCCGATCTGATTTTCCTTTCGAAAATGGGGGATGCTATTTTTGCTAAGTTATGCGGCTTCAAAATCTTGTGAAGAAAAATAGGTGATCGAAAATATAGTATGATATAAACAAATGTAATCAGCGAAATGGGGATTAATTACTAACTAATTCTTTTTTTAAATCCTATATTGTTTAGGGCTTGCCTATGTTATATATGACTTAAGGTATAAAGTAAAGCATGTAATCCAATATATAAGTGTTAAATACATATAGGATAGAATAACCACAAAAGATGTAACAAAATGCAACAAGCAGTGGGCTAAACTAGCAAAGCGGTAAACAATAATAACGGAGTTTAAGGTGAGAATTGGACTCTGAAAATTGGGCCTAAAAAAGGGAAGCCCCCTAAAAAAGGGAAGGCCCAGCAATACGGCTGACTCCAAACTTCCAAAAAATGCAGCAGTGCTAGGCTTGGGCCTGAGTTTCCTTAGGAACTCGGCAGTCCCAAACAAATGTACATGTCCAAAAGAAGGAGAAGATCATTAGATACATGCTCTATGTATTCAACATATTCAACCATGTAAGAAATATATAAAGAAATGATTGGAGCAAGAATATAATAAAATATTAATATTCAAATACTGTGAGAAAATTATACTAATGTGGTGGTTATATATGGCAAATAATTTATTTTAAAAATCTTTCATTGTCAATAAACACTAAACCCCTAAAGAACAATAAGTGTCAATGAATTAAGGGCTAAGGAGAGAATTCTACTCAAGGTTGATGCCCCCTTTGAATCCCCCGACACTTCAAAGTTCCCAAGGGTCTCAAGGCCCCGGGCAATGCGTGTGCCGGGGAGAGCAGCCCAACCTAGAGTTAAACTCCACTCCCAAATACCTCTAACCACTAACGACTCATTTTTTCCTATGGGTTTAAATGCCATTGAGGTCCTTTTAATGTAAACTAAATACTATAATATTCCCTGCAACAGAAGTATACTTTCCTCCTAACAAGATAATATAAGAACAATTTCACTTTTAACCGCACTTCTAATATCAAGGCAATGGATACTCATGCTAAACAAATTTAAAGGTAAGATTTCAAACACATATGAAGGGAGAAACAGAAACACTATAGTATTAGATCCAAACACTTAGGGTTACATTCAAAGGAGAGGCATAGAACACATAATTTCGATATGCAACAACTCGAAAAATGTGGATATCTCTACCCTGACAGACTAATTATAGATTGATTAGCTTAGGTCTTGCCATAGCACATGTATAGATTAACAATTCTACTTGGAACTTTTAAAGGCATTAGTAGAGGGTTCAGAAAAACATGCTATAATTGGCAACTTTTGAATAAGTTATTAGGGACATCAGAACATAATCAAAAATCTTAAGAGGTCTACAGATCTTCAGATTTAAACAGTGGAGTTTCTAGAATGCTTAAACAGATCAACAGATTACCAATCTTACTTCACTGCAGAATTGAGGATATAATCACACCTCCCCAGAATACTAATCTTATATTGAAATAGGTAAAAACTATTATGTCTAAGCAACAACAATAAGAAATCCTCTTAGGGTTCCCAAACTAAGTTCAATTCAACAGTAGGGAAAGAAAGGATCAAGTGCAATTTCAAGACAGAGTATAGAGACATGAGGTCATGCAGACAACAGAGAGACATGCAGCATTTGATCAACTATTCATAGATGCTTTACACGAGGTTACAATTTTACAGAAGACAGGGTGAGCTTTACTATTATAGAATTAAGTCAGCAAGGTCATAAATGAGAGGGGGAGGGGGAGGGGGGTTATAGAAAAGGGACGGATTATACCAAACATGATTGACTCAAACACATAGCTGAAGGTTTTATCTAAACATGAGACAATTGTGTCAAGCTTGAAGAAAGTCAAAACATGTCACGACCCGGAATTTCCACCTTCGGGGCCGTGATGGTGCCTAACATTTCATTTGCTAGGCAAGCTAACATTAGAGGATCTTTAAGCCAATATTTAGTCAATTCAATTAAGTAAAACTAATTAAGCTGAAAAGAAGCTAAAACGGAATACAAATGACATAAAACAAATAATATCTAAGTACAACCCGGATCTAGAGTCACAAGTTCATGAGCTTCTAGAATCTCTACAAAATAGGGTTTGAAATAAATACAGATCTACCTCGAGTCTCCAAATGCCAATCCGAGCTGGTACGCCTCATGGAAAAGAAGTGCAGAGTTAGTATGTGTACTACCGACCCAATGTACTCCGTAAGTGTCGAGCCTAACCTCGACTAGGTGGTGACGAGGCTATGACAGGACACCCATGTAAATAAACATGTACAGATGGAAATATATGTACAACATAACAACAAATAAAGAATTAACAAGTACTATTGGGAGGGGACATGCGAAAGGGGTACAAGATACGATAACTACAATAGGGAATGATAATAAGAAATTGTCAATAAACCTTTAACCAACAAAATGAACAAACATAATGAATAAAACTGCACGGCATCACCCTTCGTGTTTTTACTCTCATCCTTACCATGAAACAGTAATAATGGTACGACATCACCCTTCGTGCTTTTGCTCTCAATTTTACCATAAAACGATAAATACGGCACAACATCACCCTTCGTGCTTTTACTCTCAATTTCATCATGAACAATAGATATGGCACGACATCACCCTTCGTGCTTTAACTCTCAAATATTGCACGGCATCACCCTTCGTGCATTAACACTCAAATATGCCATGACATCACCCTTCGTACATTAACACTCTCCCTTACCATGTAACAATGAACATACAACAATAAGGAGATAGAATAAGCAAAATCAAGTCTTATGTCAACAATGGTTCCACAACACCAATATCTTCTTCAGATAGCCCATAAATGCGGAAGGAATGATCAATTTAGTAATGAACTAGTCTAAGCATGGATATCATGATCAAAGAAAGAAATAAATGACAAGAAAAAAGTCCCACCCGCATGCTTTGACCCAATAACAACGCATAAGTACTCGTTATTTCACATATACATTGAACCCAACATTTAAACAAGTAGCACATAGAAAACAAGTCCTAATCCCTCCAGTCAAGGTTACCAACGACACTTACCTCGCTCCCAAAGATCAACTCAAAGCTTAACCACTGCTTTGCCTTCCAAACAACCCTCCGAACCAACCGAATCTAGAAAATTATCAACCAAACAATTCAAAATAAGCCTTAGGAACTACCCACGAATAAAAAAAGGTTCAATTTAGGTCATTATTGAGAAAATCAACAAAGGTCAACTCCCGGGCCCGCTTGGTCCAAACCCGAAATTCGAACCAAAACCCGATTACCCATTCACCCCCGTGCCCGGTTATGTAATTTGTTTCGAACTCCGACCTCAATTTTAGGTCTAAATTCAAATTTTACAAAAATTCCTAATTCTTACCAAACCCCCAATTTCCACCATGAAAATTCTAGATTTTAGGTTGAAATCTTATGAAAAGTAATGGAAACATTGAAAGAAAGTAGGTTAGAATCATTTACCAACAAATTAGGGAAGAAAAGTTCATAGGGTGAATCGCCTCTAGGGTTCTCTAGCTTTGAAAAATTGAAGAATGAACAAAATCCCGTTTTTGGGACTGTTTTAATCACTGGCGTCAAGTATGCATCGCGTTCGCGTGAAACCTGACGCTTTCGCGAAGAGCAAAGCCTCAATGGCTTACGCGATCACGAGTTGATCTACGCGTTCGCGTAGGCTTAGACCCCCCAGCCTCCGAATCCATGATCCTTGTATCGCGTTCACATAGAGCAACAGTCAACTCCCAGCCCCCACCTCTATTTTACTACGCGTTCGCGATTGACTGGCCGCGTTCGCGAAGAGCAGGCCCCCTAATGCACCGCATTTGCGACCAAGGTTTCGCGTTCTCGTAGAACAAAATCATCCCCAGCCCATTTACCCTTCGTGATCGCGGGAGTATATTCGCGACCACGAAGAAGGAAACACCAGAAACCAGCAGAAGTGAAAAACCAGCAAATTTTCTAAGTTCAAAAGGTCCGTAGGCTATCTGAAACTCACCCGAGCTCTCGGGGATCCAAACCAAATATGCACACAAGTCCAAAAACCTGATACGAACTCGCTCATGTGATCAAAACACCAAAAAAACACCTAGAATTATGAATCAGACACCAAATCAAATGAAGTTTTCAATGAAATTTTAGAATTTCTATTTTAACAACCGGACGTCCGAATCACGTCAAACTAACTCTGTTTCTCTCCAAATTTGACAAACAAGTCATAAATATAGTAATGGACCTATATCAGGTTCCGAAACCAAAATACGGACCCGGTATCAAAAAGTCAAACATTGGTCAATTCTTTTAAGTCATTAAGCCTTTAAACTTCAAAATTTTGACAAAAAGCGATAACTCGATCTAGGGACCTCCGAATTAGATTTCGGGCATACGCCAAGTCCCAAATCATGGTACGAACCCACCGGGACTGTCAAAACATGGATCCGGGTCTGTTTGCTCAAAATATTGACCAAAGTCAACTCAAATGCATTTTTAAGGCAAAAGTTCATGTTTTATCAATTTTTAACATAAAAGCCTTCCGGAAAAACACTCGGACTGTGCACACAAATCGAGAAAGGCTTAAGGAAGGTATTGGAGGTTTTGAAACATAGAATTAAGGTTTAAAACTCTATATGACCTATCGGCCCATCACATTCTCCACCTCTAAAACAACCATTCGTCCTCGAACAGACATAGAAAAGTACCTAGACTGGTGAAAAGGTGTGGATATCCACTTCGCATGTACGACTCAGACTCCCTAGTAGTAGCCTCGACGGGCTGACCTCTCCACTCGAACTGAAGAATAACTCTTAGATCTCAACTGTCGAACCTGCCGGGCAAGAATAGCCACCAGCTCCTCCTCATAAGTCAAATCCTTGTCCAATTGGACTGAGCTTAAGTCTAACACATGGGATGGATCAACGTGATACTTCTGGAGCATGGACACATGGAACACCGGATGGACTACTGATAAACTAGGTGGCAATGCGAGCCTGGAAGCCACCTCACCCACTCTCTCCAGAATCTCAAAGGGTCTGATGTACCTAGTGCTCAATTTGCCCTTCTTTCCGAACCTCATCACACCCTTCATGGGTGAAACCCGAAGCAATACTCTCTCTCCGACCATGAATGCAACATCATGAACTCTAAGGTTGACATAACTCTTCTGCCTAGACTGAGTTGTGCGAAGTCGATCCCGAATAATTTAGACCTTATCCAAGGCATCCTGTACCATATCTGTACCCAACAACCGAGCTTCCTCCGGCTCGAACCATCCAACTAGCGATTGGTACCGCCTCCCATATAATGCCTCATAAGGAGCCATTTGAATTCTCGACTGGTAGATGTAGTTGTAGGGAAACTCTGCAAGTGGCAAGAACTGATCCCAAGAACCCCCGAAATCTATAACACACGCGCGGAGCATATCCTCCAATATCTGAATAGTGCGCTTGGATTGTCCGTCTGTCTGAGGATGAAATGTTATGCTCAACTCAACCTGCGTGCCCAACTCACGTATACTTCCATCTAGAAGTGCGAGGTAAACTGCGTACCTTGATCCGAAATGATAGACACGGGCATACCGTGAAGACAGACGATCTCGCAGATATAAATCTCAGCCAACCGCTCTAACAAATAGGTAACTGCCACAAGAATGAAATGCACTGACTTGGTCAGCCTGTCCACAATAACCCATACCGCATCGAACTTTCTCTAAGTCCATGAAAGTCCAACAATAAAATCCATAGTGATACGTTCCCACTTCCACTCAGGAATCTCTAACTTCTGAAGCAAACCACCAGGTCTCTGATGCTCACACTTTACTTGCTGACAATTTAGACATCGAGCTACCTAAGCAACTATGTCCTTCTTCATCCTTCTCCACCAATAATGCTGCCACAAGTCTTGATACATCTTGGCGGCACCCGGATGAATAGAATACTGGGAATTGTGGGCCTCCTCAAGAATTAACTCACGAAGCCTATCTACATTAGGTACACAAATACGACCATGCATCCTCAAAACTCCATCATCTCCAACCGTAACCTTCTTGGCACCACTATGCCGTACTGTGTCCCTAAGGATAAGCAAATGAGGGTCATCATACTGTAGCTCCCTGATGCACTCAAAAAAAGAAGACCGAGCGAGTGTACAAACTAGAACACAACTAGGCTCTAAAATATCCAACCTCACAAACTGATTGGCCAAAGCTTGAACATCTGATTCAAGCAGTCTCTCACCGACTAGAATGTACGCAAGGCTGCCCATACTCGCTGCCTTTTTACTCAAGGCGTCAGCCACCACATTGGCCTTCCCGGGGTGATACAAGATGGTGATATCATAGTCTTTCAATAGCTCCAACCACCTTCTCTGCCTCAAATTGAGATCCTTTTATTTGAACAAATACTATAGACTCCGATGATCCGTGAATACCTCACATGACATGTTGTAAAGATAGTGCCTCCAAATCTTCAGTGCATGAACAATGGCTGCCAACTTTAAGTCATGAACATGGTAATTCTTCTCATGAACCTTCAACTGCCGCAACGCATATGCGATCACCCTGCCATCTTGCATCAATATTGCTCCAAGCCCAACACGAGATGCATTACAATATACCGTATAAGATCCAAAACCTGTAGGCAACACCAACACTAGCGTTGTAGTCAAAGCAGTATTGAGATTCTAAAATATTGCCTCACACTCGTCTGACCATCTGAATGTGGCACCCTTCTGGGTCAATCTCGTCAATGGAGCTGCTATAGATGAAAACCCCTCCACAAACCGACGGTAATAACCCGCCAAACCCAAGAAATTCTGGATCTCCGTAGCCGAAGTAGGTCTAGGCTAGTTCTGAACTTCCTCAATCTTCTTAGAATCAACCTGAATGCCCTCTGCCAATACTTGGCATACAATTGGCTATCTCTCAGAGTTTGAAGTACAATCCAAAGATGCTGCTCGTGCTCCTCTCGGCTGCGGGAGTAGATCAAGATATCATCAATAAACACGATCACAAAGGAATCGAAATAGGGCTTGAACACCCGGTTCATCAAATCCATAAATGCTGTTGGGGCATTTGTCAGCCCAAATGACATCACTAGAAACTTATAATGCCCATATCAAGTTCAAAAAGTTGTCTTAGGGACATCGGATGCCCTAATCCTCAATTAATGGTAGCCATACCTCAAATCAATCTTCGAAAACACTTTGGAACCCTGAAGCTAATCAAATAAGTCATCAATCCTCGGCAATGGATACTTGTTGTTGATGATGACTTTGTTCAACTGCCGATAATCTATGCACATCCTTATCGACCCATCCTTCTTCTTCACGAACAACACAGATGCACCCCAAGGCAAGACACTAGGTCTAATAGAGCCCTTATCAAGCAAATCTTGCAATTGCTCCTTCAATTCTTTCAACTTTGGTGGGGCCAAACGGTATGGAGGAATAGAAATGGGTTGAGTGTCCGGAGCCAAATCAATACAGAAGTCAATATCTCTGTCGCGTGGCATTCCCAGCCGATCTGCAGGAAACACCTCTGGAAACTCACGAACAACTGGACTGAATCCATGGAAAGAACCTCCGCACTAGAATCGCGGACATAAGCTAAATAAGCTAGACACCCATTCTCAACCATATGTCGAGCCTTCACATAAGAGATAACCCTGCTAGTAGAATGGCCAAGAGTCCTCCTCCACTCTAATCGAGGCAACCCGGCAAGGCTAAGGTTACCATCTTGGCATGACAATCCAATATAGCATGATAAGGTGAGAGCCAATCCATACACAAGATGACATCAAATCCACCATATCGAGAAGTGGGAGATCTACGCTAGTCTCAAGACTCCCAATGGTAACCTCATACGAACGATAGACATGATCTACAACAATAGAATCTCTCACAGGTATGGACACATGCACAGGAGCACTCAAAGAATCACGAGGCACAACCAGGTATGAAGCAAAGTAGGATGACACGTAGGAATAAGTAGAGCCTGAATCAAATAGAACCAAAGCATCCCTATGGCAAACTAAAATAATACTTGTGATAACAACATCAGATGACTTAGCCTCAGGCCTAGCTGGGAAAGCATAACATCGGGGTTGAGGCCCACCACTCTGAACCACGTCCCTAGGACGACCTCTAACTGGATGGCCTCTAATTCTAACGGCCTAACCTCCACCTCTAACAGCCAGACCTCCAACTCTAGCTGCCTGACTCCTACCTCTAGCTGGCTAAGAAGGCGGTGAAGCAACCGGTGCCAGAACCATTGCACGAGAACCCTGCTACTATGAGCTGCCGGGTGCCCGAGGGAAAAATCTAGCAATGTGCCTCGGGTCACCACAAGTATAACAGGACCTCGGCTGCTATGATTGCTGACCCTGAAACTGACCCTGTCAACCTGAGTAACCACCCTAAAAACTCTGGAGCGGATGTGCACTAATAGGAGCTGGTGGTGCACTGTAGGCTAGCTGATCGGGATGAGACATATGAGGGCCGCGACCACCTGAAGCACCGTGAGATGCCTAGAACACTGAATGATACGTCATGGGAGGATGGACCCTACCGAAAGGATCCCTACTTCCAGATGATGCGCCACTGAACCCACCAGAATGATGATGCCTTTTAACAGACCCCTGTCCTCTCTCCAGAGTAAGAACCACCTCGATCCACCTAGCGACATTGGCATCCGCCTGAAATGATATCTCACACCCAGTCTCCTTGGCCATCAGAAGCCTGATTGGGTGAGCGAGTCCCTCAACAAACCTCCTCACCCTCTCTCTATCCTAGTAGGAAGCAGAAGGAGAGCATAACAGGCTAGATCCATAAAACGAGTCTCTTACTGAGTAACAGTCATACTACCTTGCCGGAGATGCTCGAACTGCCTGCTGTAATCCTCTCTCAAAGTGATAGGGAGAAACTTCTCTAGAAATAGCTGTGAGAACTGCTCCCAAGTAAGTGTAGGTGACCCAGTTGGTCTGGTCAACATGTAATCTCTCCACCACCTCTTGGCGGAACCCATCATCTGAAATACAACAAAATGGACCTCATTGGTCTCAACTATACCCACGTTCCGTAGCACCTCATGGCAGCGGTCAAGATAATCCTATGGGTCCTCAGAAGGTGTACCACTGAAGTGAACTGGGAAGAGATTTGTGAACTTGTCCAATCTCAATAAGCCCTCAAAAGTCATGGCGGGCCTATCACCGGCCTGTACCGCAATAATTGGGGGCTGCTGGAGACTGATACTGGGGAGCCATCTGCTTCGGAGTGTGAGTAGTGGGAGTTTGTGCTCCTCCTCCAGCCTGAGAGACAGTTGGTGCCACAGGAAATGCCCCGGCCTGGGCCACACTCTCCATAAGGCCCACCAAATAGACTAGAGCGTCCTGAAGCATTGGGGTGGCGATGAACCCCTCTGGGACATAAGATGGTCCAACAGATACCGTCTGAGTTGGAACCTCATCATCCAAATCTACCTGAGGCTCCACTGTTGGTGCTGCTGCTCAAGCTCTAGGCTGAGCTCTGCCTTTGCTTCGGCCTCTGGCGCGACCTCGTCCTCTACCCCTAGTAGGAGCTGCCACTGGGGGATCCGGTTGCTGTCCGGCTGAAGATGTTGCACATGTTCTCGCCATCTACGGGAGGACAAGAATAGAAGAGTTCAATCAGCAATGATAGAATAAAATCGCACGACAGAGAAGAATAGAAGTGAAATTTGTTCCTTTACTTAATAGCCTCTGGAAGATAAGTACAAATGTCTCCGTACCGATCCTTCAGACTCTACTAAGCTTGCTCGTGACTCGTGAGACCTAAGTAACCTAGTGCTCTAATACCAACTTGTCATGACTCAGAATTTCCACCTTCGGGGCCATGATGGCGCCTAACATTTCACTTGCTAGGCAAGCCAACATTAGAGGTTCTTTAAGCCAATTCATTTAAGTAAAACCAATTAAGCCGAAAAGAAGCTAAAACAAAATACAAATGACAAAAAACCAATAATATCTAAGTACAACCCGAATCTGGAGTCACAAGTTCATGAGCTTCTAGAATCTCTACAAAATAGGGTTTGAAATAAATAAAATTGTCATGAATGAAAAGAACACTAAATAGAGAAAATGAAAGGGGACTTCAAGGTCTGCGGACGCCAGCAGATGTACCTCGAGTCTCCAAATGCCAATCCGAGCTGGTACGCCTCACAGATAACTGGGACCAGTACCAAAATCTGCACAAGAAGTGCAGAGTGTAGTATGAGTACAACCGACCCAATGTACTCTGTAAGTGTCGAGCCTAAGCTCGATGAGGTAGTGACGAGGCTATGACAGGACACCCACATAAATAAACCTGTACAGACGGAAATATATGTACAACATAACAACAAATAAAGAATTAACAAGTACTAATGGGAGGGGACTTACGAAAGGGGTACGAGATACGATAAATACAACAGGGAATGATAATAAGAAATAGTCAATAAACCTTCAACCAACAAAATGAACAAACATAATGAATAAAACTGTACGGCATCACCCTTCGTGCTTTTACTCTCATCCTCACCATGAAACAATAATAATGGCATGGCATCACCCTTTGTGCTTTTACTCTCAATTTCACCATAAGATGATAAATACGGCATGGCATCACCCTTCGTGCTTTTACTCTCAATTTCATCATGAACAATAGATACGAGACGACATCACCCTTCGTGCATTAACTCTCAAATATGGTACGACATCACCTTTCATGCATTAACACTCAAATATGGCACGTCATCACCCTCCGTGCATTAACACTCTCCCTTGCCATGTAATAATGAACATACAACAATAAGGAGATAGAATAAGCAAGATCAATTCTTATGTCAACAATGGTTCCACAACACCAATCTCTTCTTCAGAAACAATATTCAATTATCACAGATAGCCCATAAATGCGGAAAGAATGATCAATTTAGTAATTAACTAGTCTAAGCATGGATATCATGATCAAAGAAATAAATAAATGACAAGAAACAAGTCCCACCCACATGCTTTAACCCAACACCTCACATATACGTTGAACCCAACATTTAAACAAGTAGCACATAGCAAACAAGTACTAGACCCTCAAGTCAAGGTTAACCACGACACTTACCTCGCTCCCAAAGATCAACTCAAAGCTCAACCACAACTTTGCCTTTCAAACAAGCCTCCGAACCAACCGAATCTAGGAAATTATCAACCAAACGATTCAAAATAAGCCTTAGGAACTACCCACAAATGAAAAAGGTTCAATTTAGGTCATTATTGAAAAAGTCATCAAAAGTTAACTCCCGGGCCCGCTTGGTCCAAACACAAAATTCGGACCAAAACTCGATTACCCATTCACCTCCGAGCCCGGTTATCTAATTTGTTTCGAAATCCGACCTCAATTTGAGGTCTAAATTCTAATTTTACAAAAGTCCCTAACTCTTCCCAATCCCCCAATATCCACCATGAAAATCCTAGATTTTAGGTTGAAATCTTATGAAAAGTAATGAAAAAATTGAAAAAAAGTAGGTTAGAATCACTTACCAACAAATTGGGGAGGACAATTCTTGGGAGAATCGCCTCTAGGGTTTTAGCTTTGAAAATTTGAAGAATGAACAAAATCCCATTTTGGGACTGTTTTAATCACTGGCGTCAGGTGTGCATCGCATTCGTGTGAAACCTGACGCGTTCGCGAAGAGCAAAAACTTAATGGCTTATGCGATTGAGAGTTGATCTACGTGTTTGTGTAGGCTTATCCCTCCTAGCCTCCACGTCTGCGATCCTTGTATCGCGTTTGCATAGAGCAATAGTCAACTCCTAGCCCCCACCTCTATTTCACTATGCGTTCGCGATTGATTGACCGCGTCGCGAAGAGTAGGCCCCCCAATGCTCCGCGTTCGCGACCAAGTATTCGCGTTCAAAAGGTCCATAGGCTATCCGAAACTCACCCGAGCCCTCGGGGATCCAAACCAAATATGCACACAAGTACAAAAACCTGATACGAACTCGCTCGCACGATCAAAACACCAAAATAACACCTAGAATTACGAATCGGACACCAAATCAAATGAAGTTTTCAATGAAATTTTAGAATTTCTATTTTAATAATCGGATGTCTGAATCATGTCAAACCAGCTTCGTTTCTCACCAAATTTGGCAGACAAGTCATAAATATAGTAATGGACCTATACCGAGTTTTGGAACCAATATACGGATCCGATATCAACAAAGTCAAACATTAGTTAATTCTTTAAAGTCATTAAGCCTTTAAACTTCAAAATTTCGATAAAAAGCGATAACTCAAGCTAGGTACCTCCGAATTTGATTATGGCATACGCCCAGGTCCCAAATTACGATATAGACCCACCGTACGGTCAAAATATGGATCCGGGTTCTTTTGCTCAAAATGTTGACCGAAGTCAACTCAAATGGATTTTTAAGCCAAATTTTCATGATTTATCAATTTTTAACATAAAAGCCTTACGAAAAAACATCCGGACTGTGCACGCAAATTGAGATAGGCTTAAGGAAGCTATTGGAGGCTTCGAAACATAGAATTGAGATTTAAAACTCTTGATGACCTATCGGGTCATCACATAACTATGTTTGTTTTATGAAAGACAACTTGATAACAACAGAATATAGGCAAAAAGGGTCACTGAAGTTCATAAGAGTTCATCTTAACAACACTATTTCATATAGATACAACCAGTAGTTAGATATGAATACAAGGCTGTCACAATGGCAACTTAGAAGCTATTCTCAGAATTAATAGTCATTAATATAGAGAAGGAGAGCATTTCATGCTTCAGTTAAATGGTGAGGATGTAAACTATGAACTTTCAAGTTTTGTCCTAACTAGGATTATCAAACAGTAATCTTGACCACAAGAATGCAGGAAAATATTGTATGAAGATAGAGATCACAACAAATTAATTAATAGATTTTATACGAAGTCTAAGTAAACACGAGATGTCATTTGAAGCACATTAAGAGAACTAAATCATGCAGACTATTAGGATTCAGAAATGAGAATCATTAAAGTCGTACAACATGCTAGTCAATATCAATTTGAAGATATTCAGAAACATGAAAATGATCACATATTAACAACACCGTATCCTGAACATGGATATAACATTTATATATTAATTATAACATCACAAACGACCACAGTCAACAGAAGACAACAAACACATCCATACCATTCTAATAAGATCAAGAAAAGAAGAGTTAGAGATGTACTGACCTTCTCGAGGTCAGTAGACCAAACAGGGATTTCTCTTCATTGCTTAAGACCCAAAACTTTAAGTTCAAAGCAGTGAAAGACTCAGAAACATAAAAGAAAGAAATCAGTAAGAAGCCCTAGTTTTTTGAAATCTCAGAATTACTCTTAGGTAGTTGTTGGTTGTTTTCTCTGATAGGTTGTTCGTGTTAGGTGAGAGCATTAAAGCCCCTATTTATAGTGCCATTTAAGACTCTAGGGTTTCAACAGATTCAAAATAATAATGGAAAGTAATGAAAGATTGATGATGATAGCAAGACTGAGGAAAATCTAACAGAGGTAGAGTGAAATCATAGTGAATCAAAGAGGAAAATGAATGAAGTTTTTACCTGTGTGCACGACAACCGTTACAAGTGGAGAAGCCATCGGGTAAAGATCGGAGGTCCAAAAGTCATTGCATTTGACCTCTAGTTCAGAATAATCATCACGAGGAGCTCATGCATGCTCTGATTTAGAAGAACGAGTGGAGAAACCAAATGAATGAAGTTTCATCATTTAGGTCTATGGTTTCAACTTGGGGGGTTTCGAATTCAATCAATGAAAATGGAAATTGAAATCACTGGCTTCATAACCTAGGTACAAAGTAGACGAATCTGTAAGTCGAATTTGAAAGAACAAAGAAAAAGTGGGGCTTCAACTTTACTGGCCGCGTCTGGTGTCTCAGACTTAAAAAGAAAAAAGGGAAAATCAGTGGGATTCGACGATGGATAAGTAGGGAAAGACGATTTGGTAAAGGTTTTGTGACCTTGCACTGATTTGTGCAAGGTTTCATGACTCATGGGTTTGAAGGGATGAGAAAAAGGAGAGAGGAAAGGGAAAGAGAGGCATCAGGCGAGGTGAGAAGTGATTAGGTTTTGGGTAAGTTTAGGGGTCGTCTCCGAGTTTAAGTTGGGAGATGGAACGGGAGCCGTTAGATATGTTGATCAAGTCTCCGATCATTTTGATAATTAGGAATTCAGAAATGATTAAAATGGGAAATATCGATGGCCGTTGGATTACTTTGATCAGACGGTTGAAAATAAATCCCTGGATGCTTAAGAATTAAAGAGAAAATAGAGTTAAAACGTGGGCCGTTGATTAAAGAGATGGACAACCCAGATGGTTTGTGTGCGCTGGAGACGGGTGATGTGGAAAGCATCCATTGGTCAAGAAGTGATGACAAAGATTGCCAATAGGGATTAAAGGGGTTGTTTGGGTTGGGTATTTTCGGGCTGGGCTTGTCATTTGGGCCAAAATAAATTTAAAAGATGACCACTTGGTGTTTAGTTGAGAATTTCAATTGTAGCCTTTTGTCTTTTAATCCCTTTTTAAAAATTAATTTAAATAAACTTAATAATTTTCAATAAAATGCGGTAAAATTATAATTGTTATATATATTACTAATTATGTTAGTTAATTATTTAAAAAAATACTTTATTTTTAAAATTGTAACACTAAAATTGTAACACTATATAGGCCTATGTGATGTATATAAAGTTATTTCAATAATCTTAAAATGGTAAGTATGTTTGTAATTACATAATATTAGTGCTACGTGATTAATTTTAAAACTAATACTTAATTAATTTGTAAAAGTATGTATTTATTACTAGAAAATACTTTTACAATATATATTATAAATTATTAAGTATAAATAAATTAAATTTAAAAGGGAGGGTCAAAATTGGCTGTCAACGGCTACCTCTCTTTGACCAGAGACGATGAGCAAAGAAATTAAACCAAAGTCAATTTTGTCCCGACTTTAGGCATGCATTGCAGTAATGATATGAAGATTTCATGGTTGAGTTAAGGAAGATTCTGGGAAGATTTTGGGGAGATTGGGGTCGAATTCTGGTTTTGAATTGCTTACGTACCTCGGGTTTAACGAGGATCATGCCTCATGTAGTTTTGGAGTGAAGATTTCTGAGGGAGCGGCACTCACGGGAATTGACCCAGTATTATATTATGACTATACGACAAAACGGAGAATTGGGCACTCATGATAGCTTGAATTTTGCGGCTTGATTTGAAGGATTTGAAAATTTTGAGTTTCACTTGTCGTCTTGAACTTGGATCCTCGGTCTGCTAATGGGTCTACTGTCCTTCATAGCGTTGTAGTTTGGCCTACTGCTTAGCAAAGTTGCACGTTGTGGTGTTTGTTCTATCAAAACAAATGAGATACATGCATACCAATATATTTCAATGCCGAATATACTAAGATACGATGTAAATGATGTAGGAATGATGACGCCTGGCTGCCGAGGAGCCGTTATTTCGGATCGGGATGATGGGATACTTGATTTTGACTCGATTTGTTAGCCAGGTTATGTACCATTTCGCAGCTGTCGGAGCATTTGAAAATTGTCTTCGCTTATTGGGAGAGCTTGATAGAGTGCGTCTCCGCTTGTTGGGAAAGCTTTGCACTGAGAAATGTCTCCGCTTGTTGGGAATGCTTGATTTTTAAAGTGCGTCTCTGCTTGTTGGGAGAGCTTTGTACTGAGGAATGTAAAGTAACCTCTACTTGGGAGTGATTGACTAAAACCGTAATCATGCCTGAAGTTGCATAAGCAGAACGTCAAAACATTCAAAGTAATAGCAAAGGAAATGAAAGCATGCCCAAGAGATACTCTTGACTACGAAGCTAAGTTGCGGCCATCGATTGGCAGAACATCGACGACGAGGTTTGCGACTGTCTATTCTGGCATCCATTGTGACAGAGCGGCGATGCAGATTGGTCTATTGGCAAGATTGTTGTTTGCTATATATAAGGCTCCGATTGATGAAGCCGATGTTCGATCTATACACGGCGCTACGATTGATTGAGCTGATGGTTTTCTATATACACGACTTTAATTGGTGAAGCCAACGACTCGTTTGTAGAGGGTGATCCGATTAGTTGAGTAGAAGGTTTTCTATATACATGGCTTCAATTGGTGAAGCCGACGACTCGTTTGTACAGGGTACTCCGATTAGTTGAGTAGGCAGTTTGCTATATACATGGCTTCAATTGGTGAAGTCGATGACTCGTTTGTACAGGGTGCTCCGATTAGTTGAGCATGCGGTATTCTATGTATAGGTTTTTCCGTATCAACTGTCTAATTCCAAGGTACCTGCAAAGGATTCAAAGGTTAGCTTTAGCTGTATCAGAAAAATTCAAGTAAAGGAGAAAGAGAGATAATCTTAGGCAAGTGGCGGATCCTTCATTTGCCCCAGTGTGTTCTTAGTGCCTTACTCTCTGTTGACCCCGCACTCAAAGAAAAATTCTTAGGGGGGACGGGGAAGTTGGTTTGTGTCGACCACAATGTTGGTTTGCCCCGGCCTTTGACATGGTTGCACCGGGAAGTTCGGTAGATGGAAAAAATTACTGTATGTATATTTTTGTTTTAGAAAACATTTTGAAAACAATTTGTTTTTAAGGCAAATGTCATCGTTCCGGATTATGACATGTTACGAAAGGTTGTCCACATGCGAGCGTATCCTCTTGAGAACTTTGTCTTGTTGATGTCAATCTTCCATGACGCTTCTGAGAACACGGTTGCTTGTTGTTGTGTTTGCATCCTAATTCTAACTAATGCATTACAAGGCTTTCCTAAGGTTATGACCGAACCCTTTCAGGTTGCCTATGTATCCAAAACGAAAATAGTTCTGAACGTAGTTTGTGTATTATGATGAAATATGATGAAGATAACCGAGCCTGACTCATAGAGCCTACGTATCCAAATGGAATTTGGTTAAAGCGTAGTTCGATTACAACAGATGCAAAATGATGAGATTAAGAATGAAAATGGTCGAGTTTGACTCAGATTGCCTACGTATCCAAATGGAATCAGGCCAGAACGTAGTTGAATTACAAAACACGACTGAATCCGATGAGGATTACCTACGTATTCCTTTCTGAGGAAATCAAGTCGGCGTAGTTCCTGAATATCATACAAAAGTGATATTTGGTTTTTCTATTACAATAGAAAGGGGGAGGGGGAGAGAAATTGAACGCTATGTGGGTTTCCTACGTATCCCTCCGTGGGATGTTAGGTTGAGTGTAGTTCTGTTACGGCGAAAACCTAACTCTATTTATCATCAAATATAGTATCTCTTGATTGTGTTGGAGTTGATGGGCTTCGTGTTGATTCTTCCATCCATTTCTTCCAAGATTAGAGCTCCAACCGACAATGTTCAGTGAACTACGTAATGACCTTGCTAGTTTGGTGCGAAATTTCATCTAACTTCTTCTTGGTGGGGAAATATTTTCCTCAAGACCAAATGCCCTGGTGCGAACTAGCGAGGCTTCACTCTCTTGTTAAATTCATTGGCCATCTTGTTTTGATATAGCTGACCATGACATACTACATCCATTTTTTTCTCGTCAATGAGCATGAGTTGCTCCTGTCTGACCCGTATCCATTCTGTGTCATCCAATTTTGCCTCTTGAATGACCCTTAAAGACAGTATTTCAACCTCTATGGGTATCATAGCTTTAGTGCTATATACCAACATGTACGACGTTGCCCCAGTGGATGTTCTCATGGTGGTCAATAACCCAGTAAGGCGAAAGGTAGTTTCTCGTGCCATTGTCTGTGATTGTCCACTATCTTTCGTAGAATTCTCATGATATTCTTGTTGGCTGCCTCGACTGCCCCATTCATTTGTGGTTTGTAGGCTATGGACTTGCGGTGGATGATCCTGAACTTCTCGTAGGTTTCTCTCATGAGGTCAATGTTGAGGTTAGCGGCATTGTTAGTAATGATAGACTCCGGTATCCCAAATCTACAAACAATGTTGTTTCGGACGAAATCAGCCACTACTTTCTTTGTGACGGCCTTGTAAGTAGATGCCTCGGCCCATTTGGTGAAATAGCCGATAGCTACCAAGATAAAGCGATGTCTATTTGATGCGGCAGGCTCTATAGGTCCATTCATGTCCATACCCTAAGCGGCAAATGGCTACGGTGAACCCATTACGCTTAACTCATTTGAACCCATATGAAATCCACGTGAATCTGGCACTGGTGACACTTCTGTACTTAGCGAATACTGTCGCTTTCCATAGTCATCCAAACATATCTAGCTCTCAATATCTTCTTGTCTAATGTTAATCCGTTCATGTGGGGTCCGCATGTTCTTGCATGTATTTCCTCCAATAGTCTGGTTGCCTCTGTAGCACATCTCAACAAACCTAAGTCTGGGGTCCTCCTGTACAGGATTTCTCCGTTAAGGAAAAAGTAGTTTTCTAGCCTCCTGAGGGCTCACTTTTGACCATTATTAGCATTTTCCAGGTATTCTCTGGTTGCAAGAACTTTCCTGATGTCGTGATAACATGGTTTACCATCTGGTTCTTCATCTACATGGAAGCAATAGTCATGTTGATCCCTGATCTCTACCTTGATAGGGTCGATGTAGTTCTTGTCTGGATATTGTATCATAGATGATAGGGTTGCAAGGGCGTCGACGAACTCGTTCTGAATTTTGGGGACGAGCTTGAACTCAATCTTTGTGAACTTCTTGCATAGCTCCTTTACGAAGTGCTGGTATAGAAGTATATTGACATTCTTAGTGGACTATTCCCCTTGGACTTGGTGTATCAATAGATCGGAATCCCTTATGACCAAAAGTTCTATGAACATGTCGACTGCCATTCTGATCCCAAGGATGCATGCTTCGTATTTAACCATATTATTGGTCCAAGGGAATCTTATCTTTGCCGATGCTGGATAGTGCTATCCAGATTCTAAAATCAGGACTGCCCCAATTCCGACTCCTTTGAAGTTTGCTGCTCCATCGAAAAACATTCTCCATCCAGGGTACGATTATGTAATATCTTCTCCAACGAATAATACTTCTTCATCGGGAAAATACATAGTAAGTGGCTCGTAATCCCCATCCATCGGATTCTCTACGAGGTGGTCATCTAAAGCTTGCCCTTTGATAGCCTTTTGAGTTATGTACACAATGTCAAATTCACTGAGGAGAATTTTCCATTTAGCTAGCTTTCCAGTAGGCATCGGCTTCTGGAAGATGTACTTGAGTGGGTTGAGCCAAGATATCAGATGCGTAGTGTATGCTGACATGTAATGCCTTAGTTTCTGGGCAATCCAAGTCAAAGCACAACAAGTGCATTCTATCAGAGTATACTTGGCCTCGCATAGCGTGAACTTCTTAATTAAGTAGTAGATGGCCTGCTCCTTTGTCCATGTTTCGTCATGCTACCCCAACACACAGCCGAAGGTGTTATCCAAGACTGACAAATATAGTAACAATGGTTACCCGGGTTCGGGGGAACCAACACTGGTGGTTTTGATAGATACTCCTTGATTCTGTCGAAGAATTTCTGGCACTCTTCTGTCCATTTTGTGGCAGCACCCTTCTTCAGTAACTTGAAAATGGGTTCATAGATTACCGTGGGCTGGGCTATGAAGCGGCTGATATAATTTAATCTACCCAGGAAACTCATCACATCTTTCTTGCTCTTTGGTAGTGGTAATTCTTGAATGGCCTTGATTTTTGATGGGTCTAGTTCTATCCCCTTCCTGCTTACAATGAAGCCCAACAGCTTTCCAGCAGGGACTCCGAACGCGCACTTTGCCAGGTTCAACTTCAAACTGTACCTTCGTAGGCGTTTGAAAAATTTCTTCAAATCGTCCAAGTTCTCTGCACTCTTTTGAGACTTTATGATGACGTCATCCACATACACTTCAATCTCCTTATGAATCATGTTGTGAAAAAGGGTCGTCATGGCCCTCATATGGGTGGCACCGGCGTTCTTGAGACCGAATGACATGATTCTATAGCATTAAACTCCCGAAGGTGTAGTGAAGGCCGTCTTCTCTGCATCTTCCTCATGCATCAAGATTTGGTGATACCCTACAAAACAATCCACAAACGACTGTAGTTCATTCTTCATGCAGTTTTCGATGAGGATGTGGATGTTTTGGTAGAGGGAAATCATCCTTTGGACTAGCTTTGTTGAGATCTCGGTAGTCCACACATATTTTGATCTTTTCATCTTTCTCGGGTACTGGGACAATAGTTTCCAACCAGTTGGGATAGTTGGTGACCCTTGCCACATTCGCTTCTATCCGTTGGTCACTTCTTCCTTTATCCTCAGATTTAAATCAGGTTTGAATTTTCTGGGTTTCTGCTTGACTTGCGGTCTGGTAGGATCGGTGGGCAGTCGATGTGAAACAATGTCAGTGCTTAATTCCGACATGTCATCATATGACCATGCGAACACATCGATGTACTGTCGCAGGAGCACAACCAGTTTTTCCTTCTGCTCGGCTTCTAAATAAATGCTGATTCTGGTCTCTCTTATGGCTTCTTCACTTCTGAGGTTGATCACTTCTATTTCTTTAAGGTTGGGCTTTCTATGACTCTCCAACATCTCAATCTCTTGAGGGAGATTGTCTGGCATCATATTCTCGTCATACTCCTCGTAATTTGGGTTGTTGCGCTTGACGGTTTCATTACATGTCATAATCACAGGACACGGGTTTTTAGCATTTTGATTAATGAGAATAAAATCTAATTATAAATGAAGTGGTAAACAAAGTTGCAATATTTGAGAAAATAATTCTTTTTTATTTCATCAAAAGAGGAACATCTTAAGCGTTCAAAAGAGGCAAATGGCAAAAAGGTACAGACACGGTGGGGCCTCAATTGACCGTGCGCTTTTCAAAAGAAAACTTTTACAGTTCCATACTACGAAGACTTTCGGCGAACCAAATATGGATTGGAGGTCCAATTCGGTAGCTCTTCCCTTGGTTTGGCATCCCTGATATTCAGTGTCTTGATGTCAGTCCCTTCACATAATTCTTTAATCATATTCACTAACAACTTTCCCATCCCATCGATGATATCATCTTCTGGTACTGAACTCTGACCCAAACTTGAAACATGCTCTGGCACAAAAACCTTTTTCCCGGAGCTTTCCCCTCCGGAGGCTGATATCCTATGTCAGCCTTTCCTTTCTGCCCATTATGTTCAATTTGCTCTGTGATTCCATCCGACCTGGATCCCAACCCTATTTCTAGCCTATATCCATATTTCATCATTTCCCTCATAGCCATCTTGGATCTATACGGTGACTGCATTCCCCAGTTTTGTTCAGTATTTTCCATTTCGGTAGCCTGCATTATTTCCACTACATGGAAAGCAACTTCGTCCAGCCCTTCAATGATTTGAACAACATACTCCAACCAAGCGGAGTGACCATACTTGGCGTGAACCATGATCTCCTAACATCTCCACTCAAATTTTATGCATTGGTGTAAAGTGGATGGGACGACCACTGCCATGTGTATCTAGGGCCTTCCCAGCAACAAGTTGTAGGAAGAAGAGATGTCCATTACTTGAAACAATATGGGAAATTTGACCAGCTCAATCTGCAAGGCCAAATACATTTCTCCAATAACATCCTTTTGTGAACCATCTAAGGCCCTTACCCTCACGTGGCTTTCCTTGAATTCCCTCAAATAAATTCCTAACCACCGTAGGGTGGAGAGCAGATAAATGTTGACTCCTAACCATCCATAGACAAACACTTGATACACCACTTTGTCCCTACATTTGACGTGACTTGCGCCTTCGATAGGAAGTTCGTCTCTTATGAAAGTGATCATATTTGCTTCGACCATTTTCCTAATTATTGCGGCGAGCGCCTCACT
The DNA here is from genome assembly GCF_000715075.1 of Nicotiana tabacum. Lineage (NCBI taxonomy): Eukaryota > Viridiplantae > Streptophyta > Magnoliopsida > Solanales > Solanaceae > Nicotiana > Nicotiana tabacum. The sequence continues at coordinate 54,046,997 of NC_134088.1, forward strand.
GGTGGTGTTACTTGGTACACTTACCCCACTTAGTACTTTCAATAGGGCGTCCTTATGACTGTCAGAACTTATTAACAGATCCATGATTGATATCTGTGCTAGAGTGTTCTTCAGCTGCTCCCCCATATAATACTCCTTGGTCGACATTCTCTTCCAGAACTCGACAGCTTTTGGGTCTGTTATGTTCCTTCTTTGAATTTGCTCTCTTCCTAAGTTCCCTCAATTGACATCTTCAGGAGCGTAGCACTTCCCGGACCTAGTCATGCCATGGGTTGTGGCAAAGTTTGTCATTTTGGCCTTCCCCTTTTGCTGGTACGCCCACGGGATGGTTTTGTATTCCCGACTTTCTTCGTCCTCTGTAGTAAAGGTAGGTTGTCGATGATAGGTCTGAACAATCACTATAGGTATCACTTGTACTGTAATCATCGGAGCCCTTTGAGAAGGGATCCTGGCGGCTTCTACATATCCTATAGTGACAATCGTTCCCTTTAGGTCATACTCTTCATCCAATGTGATCATGTTAACTCCTTGGTTTCGGTAATTTGGCAGCGGATTGCAATTCACATTGTGCGGTGCCAGAGTGCATTGAATGGCTTCGCTCTTGATCAATATTTTGATCTCAGTTTTTAGATTAAAACAATCTTCAGTAGCATGCCTAGGCACATTAGAGTGGTACACGCATCTTTTAGTTGTATCAAAATACTTGGAGGGGTATTCAGGAACCTTTCCTTTAACCGGATGTATCAATCCTTCCCTTCTCAATCTCTTGAACAATTGGGCCAGAGGCTCAGCAATCGGGGTATAATTTCTTGGACCCCTCTCTTCAAACTTGGGCCAAGGGCGTGGTGCATAAGCGAGTCGGTTTTGGTGAGTAGTGGTTTGGACATGATCATATGGTCATTGTGGGTTCTGGTTATTGTTGGCTCGAGGAGGGTTGTATTGTGGTTGAAGGTGGTAATATGGCTAGGTATTATAGACCGGAGCGTAAGCGGGTGGTAGTGAATGATTGTTTGGGGAATAGGAAGTGTTTCCGTGATATGGGTTGGGTTGATAGTAAGGGACGATTGCTAAAAGCTCCTCTTTCTTCTTCTTTCTGCTATTGATTAACCCTGATTGGATGGCCTTGCTAGCCACTTGCAGTGCTGCCATGGATTGTACTTTACCAGATTTTCTATACCATCATTCCCATAATATTTTTAAAGTATATCCCTTCTTGGGCTCTAATGAAATACTTGGTTAATCCACTGTCGTCCACCGTAGGTTTTGCCCTGGCGGCCTCTGACCTCCACCGATGTGTATATTCTTGGAATGACTCAGATGGTTTTTCCTGCAGGTTCACCAGTGCGAAACGATCAGGTGTGATCTCCATATTGAATAAAAAATGATTCTTGAAGACCTCTGCCATATCTTGCCAAGTTCTCCAATTTCGCAGATCCTGTCTAGTATACCAGTTGAGTGCTTCTCCCGTCAAACTTCTTATAAATAACTTCATTCTTAGCTTCTCATTCCTCCCCACTCCGACCAACTTGTCATAATATGCCCTCAAATGTGCATGGGGATCACCCGTCCCATCGAAGATATCGAACTTTGGGGGTTTATACCTTACTGACATATCCATATTCGAATGAATACATAGATCTTCGTAGTCCAAACTTTCACTTCCTCGGGCTACTTGGAGGCTTTTCATCTTCTTTATCAAGATTTGAAACTGCTTAGATACTGACTCTTCTTCCTTACGCCTGGCTTCCCTCTCCATTTCGGCGTATTGGTCAATCATATAAGGCACCCTGACCTAGACAGGCACTATAAAGGTAGGTTCAGAAATGGCATATACAGGGGGGAACATACCGCTCATGGACGGCGGCATGTGCCACAGGTATGTGCTGGTTAGTTGTCAAGGTGACCCTATCTATAGAGTCTAGATAGGGGGATTTGGTGGGTTTACGAGGGTTACTAGGGGTATGACTCGAGTGGTAGGAGCTGTAGTTGGGGTGTTGCTGTTTTGGCATGATGTGGAAGGAAAATGGTCAGGAATCGAATCCAAAGAAGGGAATCGAGGTGGTTGAGGAAGCATTGTCACGGCCAGGTGCGCTAGTTCCCTGATATGCTGCATTTCCTCCCTTAGAGACTCCATTTCATGGGCCATCCTAGCCACGTGTTCATCATTCCCGGTATCGTTCTTTCCCCCTGATCGCCCCGGGCTGTCGGCTATGACCAGAGCATGTTCAGTTGGGTTTTCTACGGTTAACAACTTTCTTGTTGACCTTAGATTGTATGGTGGTTCTGCTAGTTTTGGTCGACACAAACCAGTTGTAATGATCCGATCGGTTATTTTGAGCTCTAGTGCATGGTTCGGCAGTTTGAGGCCTTGAGTAGCTTCACTTCATGTATCATGACTTGTGCATGAGGTCAGAATCGAGCTTCGGGAAGTTCAGAGTTGTTTCGGAATGAAAATTCTCAATTTTGAAGCTTTAAGTTGGAAAAGTTGACCAAGGTTCTAATAGTTTCGTATGATGATTTCGGACTTGGGCGTATGTTCAGGTTGAGCATCGGGTGGCCCGGGAGCATTTCAGCACTTATTGTGGAAAGTTAACATTTTGAAGGTTTTAGAAATTCCTAAGTTTGATTTGAAGTGGACTTTGGTGTTAACGATGTCCGTTTGAGATTCCGAGCCTTGGAATAGGTTCGTGTTGTGATTTATGACTTGTGCGTAAAGTTTGACGTCATTCCGGAATGTTTAAGTGTGATTCAGACGCGTTCGTCGAAGTTTGAATGTTTGAAAGTTAAAAGAAGGATTTGATCGTCGATTTATGGTTTTGATGTTTTTTGGTGTGATTTGAGGCCTCGAGTAGGTTCGTATTATGTTTTGGGACTGGTTTGTGTAATTGGACGGGGTCCCGAGGTCCTCAGGTGTGTTTCGGATGTGTTTGGGTTGTATCGCGCTCTTATTTGATGTTTCAACGTCATTTCTTTGGACATAAAGGGCACCATATTGAGAGAATGACCTTTTGTTTTTGATTGGATTGAACCATTACATCCATATTGTAATTACGGAGCCATAGCAACAAGAATCGTCAAATTCCGATGTCGTACGAGAGAGTTATGCCCACTTTCGTGTCACACAAAATTGCTGGTTTCTGGTGTGAAGCTTTGTTCTTTGCGAACGCGAGAGAGGTTCCGCGAATGCAAAGAAGGATTTCTTGGTTGACCGGTTAACGCAAAAAAATTCTCTTCGCGAACACGAAGGTCTCCCGCGAAGGCAATGAAGAAAAATCATTTGGACAGTGTTTTAAACCGAGAAATTTATTATTTTGGGCATATCTTGAGTTCTAGAGCCCCGTTTGAGGTGATTTTCACGGCGTTGTTCTCATATCAACAAGGGGGGTAAATATCTGACCTTTACTTTGATATTTTTCCATGATTATTTTCGTTGGTTATTATTTTTATCCGTGTTTGGATTGTAAAAAATTGGGGTTTTGAGCCCCAAAGTTATGAGATGGTAAATCCTTAATTTGAGGGTCAATTCATGGGTGAAATTAGATGATTTTCGAAATATATACTATATAAATTATGGGTAATAATTATTTTTAATAATTTTCAAAATCCGGGCATGTTGGCCCGAGGGTTGACTTTATTGACTTTTCTAGCACGGTTGAAAATTATTATAAATTTATTAATTATGGGTATTAGAGTATATTTTTATTGGTTTGCACATTATTTGACTAGTTTTGGATCGACGGGCATCAATTTGAGGTGTTAGAGAGGCTTTGGAGCTGGTTATGCAACTTCTGAGCGAGGTAAGTCTCCTGTCTAACCCTGTGAGGGGAAATTTACCCCGTAGGTGTTATATTCTTATGTGTTACATGTTGTGGGAGCTACACACATATTAGGTGACGAGTGTCCGTGCGTATGCTAGAATTCCTAATTATGTCTGGGTAGACTTAGGTCCACGCCATGTTATAATTGTACTATTTGAGTTATCTTTGCTCGTTTAATTCCTTTATTTCGCGTTACGACTTGAGACTAGACTTACATAGGGTGATAGACTCGCTATTATAGAGTTGTGACGAGCTACTTGATAATCCTCGGAATAACTTGTGCTTCCCTCATGAATTTCTCCTGCATTGTACGTATTCATTGTAAAGTTTTCCTTAAATTTCATAACTCACACGTATATTCGTGAGTGGGGTCAAGGACCCGTTAAAGCTTTTTACTGTCATGGCAGCGGGTCGTTCGCCTCGCCAGTATAATAGATGCCTCTATGTTTCGTGCCGCTCGACCCTTGGCAATGTATACATTATTATGGGATCAGGCCGTTCGCCTCAGCATTTCTATAAATACTCTTATGGGATCGGGCCGTTCGCCTTGGCAGCGTCGTGCGTAATTGTCACGACCTGGAATTTCCATCGTCGGGATCGTGATGACGCCTAACATTCCACTTGCTAGGCAAGCTGACGTTAGAGAATTATTAAGCAAATCCTTATTCAATTCAGTAAATAACAGCAAATAAGCTAAAATGGAATACAACAAGTGAGAAATAATATAAAAACTTATTTTAGATAGGTTGCAGACTGATTTGGTATGACTCTTGTCTTGCTGGTGTTGTTGAACTGTAGATCTCGTATTTGCAAGGTATTGCTTGCAAATACGAGTCTCGCATTTGCGAGATCATGCACGTATTTGCAATGCTGGAGGAGGCTGGGCAGCTTCGCATTTGCGAAGCTATGTCCGGTTTTGCGATGGGTGAGGCCTTCACAATTCTGATGGGCTGGTCGCTTTTGCCACTCTGGAGAACAAGGGACAACTTCGCTTTTGCAAAGACAATTCCTCATCTGCGACGGTCCCCTGTTCACATTTGCAATCATTGTGTCGCATTTGCACCATCAGATGAGCTTAGGCACTAAACTCATTTGCGATCAGTGGTTCACATTTACAGACAACACAATTGCAAACAGGAGTTTGCAATCGCGATACCTGCAACTGGGTAAAATGTGGGGATTTCGGGACTTAGCTCATTTTACACTATTTCTGAGACCTAGACTCCATAGAGGCAATTGTTGGAGAGCAATTTCTTCCCAACTTCATAGGTTAGTAACTTTAACTTGTTTTTATTCAATTTCATTACCTTTTCATGAATTTTCACCATCAAATCTAAGATTTCGTAAAGTAGAAATTGGGATTTTGGGTAGAAATTAGGGATTTTGTAAAATTGAGATTTAGACCCCAAATTGAGGTCGGATCTCGAAACAAATTGCATATTTAGACTGGGGGGAGAATAAGTAATCGGGATTTGGTCTCAATATCGGATTTCGACCACGTGGGCCTGGGTTGACTTCTTGTGAACTTTTGGATTTTGACTAAGATTGAACCTTTAGTGATTGGGGATGTTTCTTTTAGCATTGTTTGACTTCCTTAGATGATACGTGACTAGGTTTTGAGCGTTCTGAGGAGTATTTCTAAGGAATATGGTATTGGATTATGGTTTTTTTTTTGGAATGGGGTAAGTGTCTTGCCTAGGTTTGTTGGGGAATATTTCCTAATAATTAATATTGTTTGCTACATGCGGGGGTCATGCATATGCGAGGTGGTGAACGTATATGCATGTGCGAGGGTTTCCATGCTCGGGAGGGGGGGGGGGATTATATACTTCTTTGTGCCTTGTTGAACTTGGTGATCCTTTAACTTATGCTTCATTCAATTCTATGACTGACGAGTTTAATTATCCATGTTAGAACTCATATTAGAATGTATGACATCTTAAAGGGATTTAATGCATTGTTTTTGAGATTTTTTACATACTTAACTTGACTGTATCAATATGAACACACATCTATACCTGTTATTTACATGTTACTTGAGCTTCTTTATCCGTAATAAGAGATGATAATTGGGGCCTTAGTGAAATTTTTGGCATGATGGGTATTTCCGTGCGTTTGATATGATGTTGGCACGATGTGTACTTCCATATGGTTTGAAATAAGATTGGCCTGTTGGTTGTTTCTGTGCGAAAAGAATGGGAGTTGAATTGTTGTTATGATTACTCTATGTTCCTTATGTAGCTTACCTCTATGTTTCCTATTTGGTATGTTAATATCATATCTATGTTCCTACATTGTATGTTACCATTACATCTACGCTTTTACTCTATTTACTACAGCTACATGTCCTTACCTAATCCATGTCTTTACTTGTTACTAGCCTTTACATGTTACATGCCCTTATTTGTTACGTGATTTACTTATTAAATGCCTTAACCTGTTAAGTGCCACTTACTACATGCCCTCACTTACTATATGCCTTCACTTACTATATTCCTTTACTTGCTACACGCCTCTACTTGTTACCTGATTTCACTTATTAAATGCCTCCACTTGATACCTGTTTTTACTTACCATACATCTTTACTCATTTTATGTCCTACTCTTCTATGCTTAGTCGGATTAGATGGCTTTTAGATTCGTTGTGTATTTATGCTTTGTGGAAGCCTTGTTATTATATATGGGAGACTAACTCTTGGGTAGTGGGTTGCCCATCTTACTTTGTTTAAGTTTGTGTTTCCTAGTTAATTCCGCGTGTTCACTTTCTTGGTGTTAGGTTATGAACTTTCACGTGCTTGGTTGTTGTTGAATAATTTCATAAGAACTGATATATAAATGTGGATAGGATTGCACGCCGCAACAATATTTTTATTTATATGTGGATCGGGTTGCACGCTGCAACAATAGTATTATTATATATGTGGATAGAATTACATGCTGCAATAGTATTATTAGTATTGATATGTGGAGTGGATTGCGTGCCGAAACGAAAAAGATTAAACAGTCTCTTGTAGAAATGCAGGGTAAGGCTGCGTACAATAGACCCTTGTGGTCCGTCCCTTCCCTGGACCTCTCACATAGCGGGAGCTTAGTGCACCGGGCTACCGTCTTTCTTTGTTGTTATATTCCACCACCGTGTTGTGTTTTAAGACTGTGATGTGATGATATTCTGGGGCCCTCTGTCATTTATTTTCTTGTTCCGTTTATTATGTAGTTTTTCATTTCTCTATCTCGTTATTGCTTCTCTGCTTATTATCTATATAGGTAAAAATAATAAGTGAGTATCTTTTAACTTAAAACTTCGTCACTACTTCACCGAGGTTAGTCAAGATACTTACTAAGTACATATCACGACCCACAACCGCCAACCGATCGCGATAGCGCCTAATGCACTTGCGGCAAGCCAAACATAATAAAAGCGGAACAAGATAACATAAATAATGAGAATAATACACGTCTAAAGCCACTAACATAAAATAGCTGCATCGATACATAAAAAATCCCCCAAAACTGGTAAATACAAAGTCATGAGCTCTAAAATGGAATTACAAGTTTGAATTACAAAGTACAATACTATATGAATAAAAGCAACAGTACATAAATTAAATGAGATGCCAAACACTGCGGTCAATACCCAGCTTTACCTCATCTCTTTGCAAATCCTCAGCTACGAGTCACAGCTACCCATGCCTCGATATAACACCTGGATCTGCACAATTAGGTGCAAAGTGCAGTATGAGTTCAACCGACCCCATGTACTCAGCAAGTATCATAATTAACCTTGGCGAGGTAATAGTGGAAAATATTATTAATGATACTCGCTAATAACCTGTACAGTTCATAAATCTCACAAGTGCACATCAATAGTATCAACAAGTCACGAATCACAGATAAAGCCTCCTCGGAGCACAAGATAACGTAACATGCTCCGTTTCAGTTAATCAATCCGACATATAGAGAAGATATGCAAAACAAGGCACGTATAAATTCCCGGTCTAGCATATAGAGATGATATGTGAGTAAAACATGTATACAACCAAGGAAATTGCAAGTAAAGAAGAAATTCAATAACCACAAGACACACTGGCCAGTTTTCCTCTTATTGCATGTACACCGTCAAGAGAGAAACATGAGATGGGGGCGCTAGGGGGATGGATCCTTATCCACAAGCTATACGAACAACTCACGTGCTTATATAACCACCGCACAGATAACTCACGTGCTAACATAACTAAGATCCGCACAGACAACTCACGTGCTATTAACCCATTCCATATCACATAGAATATCATATACAAGAATACATGTACAGGAAGAATGGATATCAATTTACATACCCATGGACTGATATAAGTGACATGCTAAAGTATACGCATGTGCGAAGTATGCTACCATAGTTCTAGTCAGGCTATTACTCCACAAGAATAGCAACTAATATGTTAGACGAAGATCAACCAAAAAATAATCTCTAACATGATTCAGCTGGCTTACAATGTGAGTACATTATAAGAAACATGATAACATGAAGCTTAGCAATCAAGTCAAGGCATACAATAGCCTAATCACTACCCCGAGCATGGATAATACCCCGGTGCATGCAGATGGGTTCAACCCTCCTCACATGTGCGCCACCCATTGCACATAGCTATCACTAATAACTTAGAAAAATAGTACCTCAGCCGACAATTAGAGTCTTCAGCATTTGTTCAAGCAGAATGACCTTAATTTGCAGCAGCGGAGATGGTTACAGTTTCTGAAAGACTATGATAACACCATACTATATCATCTGGGGAAGGCCAATGTGGTGGCCGATGCATTGAGTAGGAAGACGGAGAGTATGGGCAGTTTGTCATATTTACCGCTAACAGAGAGGCCACTAGCCATGGATGTTTAGGCTTTGGCCAATCAGTTTGTCAGACTGGAAGTTTCGAAGCCTAGCCGGGTTCTTTCTTCCATGGTTTTTTGGTCTTATTTGTATGAGCTCATCATAGCATGTTAGTATGATGACCCCCATTTTCTTATCCTTAAGGACACAGTGCAGCACGACGATGCCAATGAGGTTTCTATTAGAGGTTATGGGGTGTTGCGGATGCAGGGACGGATATGTGTGCCCAATGTGGATGGGTTGTGAGATTTTATTCTTGAGGAGGCCCACTGTTCGCGGTACACCATTCATCCGGGTGCTGCTACAATTTATTAGGATTTGAGATAGCACAATTGGTATTGTAGAGTATCTGGCTTGGTGTTTGAACTGTCATAAGGTGAAGTACGAGCATCAGAGGCCGAGCGGTTTACTTCATAGACTTGAGATTCCAGAGTTAAAGTTGGAGCGTATCACCATGGATTTCGTTGTTGGATTCCCATGGACTTTGAAGAAATTTGACGCACTGTGGGTTATTGTGGATAGACTGACCAAGTATGCACACTTCATTCCGGTTGTGACTACCTATTCTTCAGAGCATCTTGCTCAAATCCATGTCTGTGAGATTGTTCGTCTTCGTGGTGTGCTGGTGTCCATTATATCTAATCATGGCATGCAATTCACATCGCATTTATGGAGTGCTCCGTAGCGTGAGTTAGGCACACAGGTCGAGCTTTGCATGACATTCCACCCCTAGACGGATGGGTAGTCTAAGTTCACCAATCAGATCTTGGAGGATATGCTACGTGCTTGTGTTATGGATTTTAGTGGTTCATGGGATTAGTTTCTACCGCTTGCAGAGTTCGCCTACAACAATAGCTACTAATCGAGTATTCAGATGACTCCTTATGGGGCTTTATATGGGAGGCGATGTCGTTCTCCAGTTGGTTGGTTTGATCCGGGAGAGGCTAGGTTATTGGACACTGATTTGGTTAATGATGCCTTGGAGAAAGTCAAGTTGATTCAGGATCGGCTTCGTACAACACAGTCTAGGCAGAAGAGTTATGCCCAAAATTTGATACGCTCAAGTTACACCTATATAAATAGTGTAAGGCGGTCGATGTCAAATATAATAACCCAACTAGGTTGGGGTCTAATCCCATAGGGAATAGGTGTGAAAAGGTTACTTGAATAGTGTGTAACTTGACTTAAGCCGTAATTCTACTCTGTTAGTTTGGAAAGTGTTTTGTAATTGTGAATTGTTAAGAAAAGCTATTTTGTTAAGAGAATTGATTAAGAAACCAAGGTTGTGTCCCCGTCAACGGAGTGTAATGCTATCAGTGTTAATATGATATATTTCTAATGTGAAGTCCTTAGATATGCAAATGGTTCATAAATGACTACCCAATATTTTTCAATAATTAGGTAGCATTTCCTCTTTATGAATTTCCCAAATATAAAAGAGTTACAATTAAGAACAACTAATTTATGCCAAGTAGAACCCACTTAATTCTAAGTGATTCTATTAAATAAGGTTTAAAGCCTTGATTTCTTGCTATTCAATTCTACCAAACCCTAACCCCACTTTTCCAAGTAAAAGATAGAGTAAAATGTCACTAGTTAATGTTTGCAACCATCAACCATAAATGAAGCATGAGAAATGAATAGAAATCAACCAACCATTATATATATATATATTCAATGATAAACACCCATTAAAATTACACCCACTTAGGGTCCACAACCTTAGTATTTAAATTTAGCTACTCATACTAGAATACAAGAACAAAGAAATAAATAAAGTAATAAAAGCTTAAAAAGAGGACAAAGTCTTAGATTCTCTCTCAAAAGCTCCAAGATAAATGGTGTATTCAATGCTCTAAGTATAGCCACTTTTTCAGACAAGATATCTCACAAAACACTAGTCATTGTATTTATAATGTCCCAAAATTTGTGGACAAAATGTGACAAAAATGACCCTTCAGATTAAGTCTGTGGCCGCAGAATAGGCCGCAAAACATATTCGCGGTCCGCACATCTTCAGCCGTGCCGCAGATCTGATCACAAATTTTTCCAGTTCTCCCTCGCATGTTGATTATGTGGTCCGCATACTGATTTCACAGCCGCATAGTGTAGCACAGATTCATCTTCAGTAGAAGTCCTCTTGCATTTGTGCGGCAACTTTGTGGTCTGCATAAGAGTTATGCGACCACATAATGAGGCACATATTTGACTCTTTGATATTGGGATGGCTTGGTTAGCTCTACAATGGGTATGCGGTCCACACATCACTTCCGCGGTCATAGATCTGTTGCATCTATGCCTTTTCATGGGTTTTTGTCATATTTTTCATGTTCTTGGTTCTTCAAGTCATGTTTCCTGCAAAACACCAAAAATACAAAAGAAATGACTTACAATGCTTTAAAGGATGAGCTAAAGTCTACATAATTAGTATCAAAAGTGCCACATTTCTACGACACATAAGCTGATCGGAAGGATCATGATGTATCATTTATGATGGGAGAGAGAGTTTTGCTTGGAGTTTCACCCATGAAAAGTGTGATGAGGTTCGGGAAGAAGGGCAAGTTGATCCCTATATATAATGGTCCTTTTGAGATCCTTCAGAGAATTGGTGAGGTGGCCTACAAACTTTCATTGCCACCCAACTTATCGGCAGTTCACCCGATATTCCATGTTTCCATGCTCCGGGAGTATCATGGTGATCCGTCCCATGTATTAGATTTTACCACATTCCAATTGGACAAGGATTTTACTAATGTTGAGGAGCCGGTGGCCATCTTGGACAAGCAGGTATGAAAGTTTAGGTCAAAGAACATTGCTTTAGTGAAGGTTTATTTGAGGGGTCATCCGGTCAAGGAGGCGACCTGGGAGACCGAGCATGACATACAGAGTCATTATCCTCAACTTTTTTCCACTTCAGGTATGTTCTTATGCACATTTGAGGATGAACGTTTGTCTTAAGAGGGGGAGAATGTAATGACCCAACCCGTCTTTTTTTGTATTTGAGCCCCGCTTCCCCTTTTAATGCTTCATACATGTATATTTGTGGTTTTATGACTTGAGGGGTTGGTTAATTTTGTTGCGGGAAGATTTTTGGTTGATTTGGACCCTTTGGTTCTTATTTTAGAAGCTTAAGTTAGAAATATTGACCGAAGTTTGACTTTTATGAAAATGACCCCGAAACGGTGTTTTGATGTCTCTGATAGGTTCGTATCGCGATTTTGGACTTGGGCATATGCTCAGAATTGAATTCGGAGGTCCCTATGTTGATTTGACTTGTTTTGCCGAAAGTTGGCAATTTGATGTTTAGAAGTTTTCCCTAAGTTTGACCATAAGATTACTTTATGGCTATCGGGTTCAGAATTTAGTTTTTGGACTTAGAATAGGCCCGTTTTGCTATTTGGAATTCATCTGCAAAATTTGATGTTATTTGGAGTTGGTTTGATAGGATTTGACGTTTGGTTGCAATTCTAGAGATTCTTACGTTTTGTTTTGAAATTCATGTGTTTTGATTGGTGATTCATGGTTCTTGATCTTATTTTGGTATTTTGATCACGCGGGCGTGTTCGTATGATGTTTCTAGACTTGTGTGGATGTTTGGTTTGGAGCTCAGAGAGCTCGGGTAAGTTTCAGACGTGTTTCAAAATGGTTTGGACTCAATCAAAAGTTGCTGGTGTGCTGGTGCCTTAGGTGTGGCAATTGCGAACACCAACATCGTAATTACGATACCTTGATCGCAGTTACGAAGAGTAGGCTACACATGCTAGTCTCGTATTTGCGACAATTTTGTCGCATTTGCGATGGGAGCAGGCTTCGCAAATGCGAAGCCAATGTTACATTTGCAACTTCCCAAAAGGTTGTCAGGCTCCGCAATTGCTAGATCTTCTTCTCAATTGCGAGGATTGGCAATTGTGAACCCACTGTCACAAATGCAACATTTGCGCCTGAACAAAAGAATTGGGAAGACGGGATTTGATCTCATTTCTTTCATTTTAGAATCCTAGACTCGGTAGGAGGCGATTTGGAGAGGGGATTTTCACCTACAATCATTGGGTATGTGATTTTGATCAATTTTCAACAATATTACATGATTATGTATGAGATTTAATATCAAATTTATGTGAATCAAAGAGAAATTTAGGGGATATTTGTCCATGTTTTAAAAAATAAAAATTTGGGATTTGAGAGTCAAACTAGACTCGGATTTGAAAAAAAAACATATATGGAGTCGTGGTGTTATGGAAAGTCGGGATCTACCTTTGGACCTGATTTTGAACGGGTGGGCCCGGGGTTGACTTTTGTTGACTTTTGGGGAATTTTGTAAGGATCTTATCTTTATTTAACGAAATTGATTTCTCTTGCATTCTTTGATGATATTAAGTCCTCTTTGGTTAGATATGAGCCGTGCGGTGGTGAATTTAATGGAAAAGTCATTTTTGACTGTTGATTTGGCTTAGTTAAGGTAAGTATCTTGTCTAACTTTGTGTGTGGGGGGAGGGAACTACCCCTTACTATTTGAACTATGTGAAAGACGTGTACCTGAGATGACGAGTGTATACCCGAGCTTATGTGTGATATTTGACCGGTTTAGATACTTAGATTACTTTTAATCACTTAATTGAAGTTATTATTATTTTCTCTATCTCTCGTTGTCAAGTTTATTCATACATGCCTTGATTGAAGTTGTTATTACATGTACTAGTTTCTATTGTCAATATTACTTATATATGCATTTATCTGTAGTTGTTGTTGCATGCTATTCTCTCCATCGTAGAATTATACAGCATTTAGTCATAGTTGCTATTTCATGCTATCTCCTTCATAGTTAAGCTATGTTATGTATTTGAATTGGAAGTTGCCTAATGTTTGGCGATAAATGTATATTTTTAGTGCATTGCTTTCCTTACATTTTTATATTTTAATGAATAAATGTACGACGTTTGAGCTTAATTATGTTGCTTTTTTTGTGTAGGAGCGTTGGGGGATGGAAATCCGTAAAGGTTGCACACAAAGATGTCAAAGATACATAAAAAGAGCACGAAAGGCAAAAATCAGACAAACTCCAAAACCAGGCACCAGGTGAGGCTACGCCTTGTCCTCGGCACGGTACACCAGGCGCTGGAGTGGGCTAAGCCTGCTCTGAGGCACGCTTTACACCAGGCCTCACGAGCTCTGAGGCCTGGTCCTTTCATAGTCCGTGCATTTTCTACTTGGATTGGGGCTTAGGGACTCCAACCCTAACCTATAAATACCCCTAAACATGATTAGTGGGGGGTTGGTTAATTTTGGAGGCAAGCAAAGGCAAAGAAACACAAACGGAGCACGGAATTCATCAATCTTCCATCTAGTATTCATAGCTTTTATGTTCAAAAACAATATTTTGAGTATTGTCATGAACATGAGTGGCTAAGAACCTCATTATTCTAGGGTTATGGGTTGTTATTGACTATTGTAGTTTGACTGTTGATAATATTGTTTGAATTTATCATATTAATTTATTTATTCAATCTTGCACTTAATTATTCTATAATTCATAGTTGAACTCAAAAGTGGGAACTATAGATTGCATATAAGATTGAATAAAGTAAGTTCTTGAATCTGGGCATCGGAGAATAAATTCACGATTAGGATAAACACATTCTAGTTGCCTTACTTGGTTATTTTTGTAAGAAATACACTTGCGTTCTTGTTAATTCTGATTCTATAGACATATATTCTTAGGTTGGCTTGAATAGGGAGTGAAGCATCGAAAGAACTTCACGAGAAAAATAAACCTTGCTAATCAACAAATTAGATAAATCAAGTGATTGAATCAATCAGAAGAATACAATAGGAGAGACATTAATCCCAAAACCCCAGAATATCCCCATCTCATTGAATTCTTCTAAGTGTTTGTTTGCTCTACTTGCGATCTTATTCTCTTATTTGCTTATTAGTTCATAGTAATTTAGTTAGTAAGAATCACAACCATCTTCCTCAAAATCTCTTGAACAAATAACTCGTAACTAGTTTAGTTTAGGCGGTAGTTGATCATAAATCCTCGTGGGAATGATACTCTCTCATCACTTAATTACTTGTCGACCTTGTATAGTTGCGTGTGCGTTTGGACCCAACAAGTTTTTGGCGCCGTTGCCAGGGATTTAGAAATTAGTTATTTGTCTGAAATAAGCTTTTATTTGTTTTTGTTCGAGTGTTAATTTGTTTGACTATTTCTGACTCTACAGGTGTTCACCTTGAATGCTAAGAAGAAGCAACAGTTTGAACAACCTTTCTCATCTTGATCCTGAGCCGGAAAGACTCTTCCACATGTTAAGGAGGGAGGCGGAAGAAAGAGCAAGAATTTCAGAGTTGGGCATTATAGTCCAACCACAGCCAATCGAGATGGCATAAAATGAAGAAACACTGGTGATTGAGGCTGCAAGGCCTAGTCTCGCGAACATGACTTAGGATATCATGAAGCCTCATTTAGCTGGGCACTTTTGAGCTGAAATAGTACATGGTGCAACTGATTCAATCCACATGGCTATTTGTGGGGTTGTCAAGTGAAGATCCCCAAAGGCATATACAATTTTTTTGGAGATTTCAGATACATACAAATATCTGAACGTCTCTAAGGACTATGTCAGACTGACTTTGTTTCCCTTTTCTTTAATGGGGGAGGCAAAGGAATGGATAACAAAGAGATCACAAGCTCAATCCACACTTGGGATGATCTAGTATGAAAATTCTTAATCAAGTTTTTTCCCACTAAGAAGACAAAGGCACTGAGGAATGGCAGAGAATTGGAAGAAGTACCAAAAAGAAAGAAAGAAAAAGTCACTCCTGAGGGCAAAAAAGTTCCTCAAACTGTGGTGGAAACTGAGAAAGAAAATCAAGAAAGTAAAAAGACTCAAATTTCAAGGCCACCACCTCTCTTCCCACAAAGAGTAAAGAAGAAAAATGATGACAAGATGTTCAACAAATTTCTTGATATGCTGAGCCAAATTCAATTGAATCTCCCATTGGTTGACGTGTTACATGAAATCCCAAAATATGCTAAGTACATCAAATATATTGTGGCTAACAAAAAAATGTTGACATAATTTGAGATAGTGGAACTTACTAAAGAGTGCACCTCAAGAATTCAAAGAAAGTTGCTGCAAAAGTAGAAGGATCCAGTGAGCTTCACCATACCTGTTCAAATCGGTCAGATAGATGTGGGACTGGCACTTTGTGATTTGTGGGCTAGAATAAATTTTATGCCCCTCTCTGTTTTCAGTAAATTTGGGTTGGGAGCCCCAAGGCCAACCACAGTCATATTGCATCTTGCTGATAGATCAATTTCCATCCCGAAGGGGTAATAAAAGATGTGCTATTACAAATTGGGTAGTTTATTCTTCTACTAGATCTCATTATACTAGACTATGAAGCTGATGACATGTCCCCATCATCTTGGGATGACCTCTCTTAGTAACCACTGATGTTGTGATAAATGTTCATGAAGGAAAAATGATTTTCCGGGTTGATAGTGTGGAATCAATCTTTATGTGTGTAGCGAAATTCATCTGCCAAGTCACTATGAGGATCTGGCTATGATATCTGGTATTGAAACATAAGATGAAGAAAAAATGATATGGGTGCATATCTGGATGGTTCTCTAGAAAAAACACCTATGTTATTTGACAACATTGACTTGGACGATGAGGTGAAGGAGATGGTGCATCATCTGGATGCATGTGCTTACATCAAAGGATTGATTGATTTTGAGCATCTAGATAGAGCAGTTGGGCTACCTCCCAAGCCATCTATCGAAGAATCTCCCAAATTGGAACTTAAGCCCTTACCCTCTCATCTTCATCATGCTTATTTGGGTACTAATGAAACTTTACATGTTGTTGTATCTTCTGAGCTAGCAGTTTTCCAGTAAGAAAAGCTACTTCGCATGCTTAGAGAGAACAAGCGGGGCGATTGGATGGACCATGACTCACATTCGTGGTATTAGCCCAGTATTTTTTATGCATAAAATCCTCATGGAGGATGGGCATATACCGAGTGTGGAACCCCAACGCCGCTGGAATCCAGTTATGAAGGAAGTGGTAAGAAAGGAAGTCATAAAGTGGCTCGATGCATGTATAATATTTCCCATCTCTCACAGCAAGTGGGTAAGTCAAGTCCAGTGTGTACCTAAAAAGGAGGGAATGCCGGTGGTCATAAATGATAATAATGAATTAATTCCAAGTAGGATTATCATAGGTTGGAGAATTTTCATAGACTACTGGAAATTGAATAATGCCACTAGAAAGGATCACTTCCCCCTTCCCTTCATTGATTAGATGCTAGATAGGTTGGCCGGACATGATTATTATTGTTTCCTGATAGATATTCCGGCTATAACAAGATATCAATTGCACCAGAGGACCAAGAGAAGACCACATTCACTTGTCGTTATATAGCACCTATGCTTTTAAGCGAATGCCATTTGGCTTGTGCAATGCACCTACGACTTTTCAAAGGTGCATGACAGCAATTTTCACTGATATGGTAGAAACATTTATTGAAGAATTTATGGATGATTTTTCGGTCTTCAAACCATCTTTTGATGAATGCTTAACGAATTTGAGTAAAGTGCTTGCCAAGTATGAAGAGACGAACTTAGTGCTGAACATGGAGAAGTGTCATTTTATGGTACGAGAAGAAATTGTACTCAGGCACATGGAATGCATATTGAACACATAATTATTTCGACACAAGGCTTATTTGACAACAATTCAATTTATAAAGGGCATCACGAGACTTACAAGGACATTGCGGGGTTCAATTCTAAGAGAAGGGTTTAGCCAACATACCTTGCCTCGAGCCTTTTTAAATTACTACAATGTTCCAGAATTCTTAGCTTCTTCGATCTATTTGGAAATATATCAAAATTGAACACAAATTAGGAGAGAGTTTATGGTTCCAGCTCTTTTGAGCATTTTATCAAACACTAGGTGGGTATTATGATTTCAAGGTCCTCCCATGGTGGATTCTCTCACCCCCACTACCCAAAGTCTACCCAATTTAGCTCAACATTCTTCCCCCAACCCTTGATAGTACATGCAAGGAAAAATAAACAACTCCCATACCCAAGAATTGCCTTACTAATTTCCTATTATCAATTAGAATCAAAAAATTGAGGACTATGGAGTAGAAAATAACCTCTAGGATGAAGACCTAGTGATTTCTTCTTACAATTTCTTCAACTTTGAGCAAGAATTAATGGATGATAGGCTTAGGAACTCCCCCCTAACTCCTTGGCACTCTCTCTCTCTAGAATGTAGGTTTTTGCTTCAGAAGCGGTCCATTACTCCAATATATCAAAATAGGGTCGGGTAAAAAAATTAGAAAAAAGGAGCCCCGTCACAGATCTGCGGTCGCATATGCGACCGCATAATGCTTCTACGGTCCACGAAATGGGTCGCGAAATGGCTCCCGGAACTGGGCACTCTTGCCCCACTCTGAGGCCATTATGCGGTCTGTAGACCTGTTCTACGGTCACATAATGCACCACAGAACCTCCCTCCAGAACAATCTTCATGTTGGTTCCGCGATCGATGTGCGGCCCGCGAAATGGTTTTGCAACCGCATAATTGACCGCACAATGCCATCCAAACTTGCCCAGTTTCCTACTTCACTCTGCGGCCATTCTGCGGCACGCAGAGTGATTCTGGGGCCGCATAGTGGGCCGCATAAATATCTTCTTCTCCCAAAAATTTTCCTTTACTCCCCAGCGCACTGTTCAACCCAAGAAGTCCGTACCGCGGGGAGGTTGCTCGCCGCGAAGAATCTCTACATTCGTCAACACAAAAGCCTACTTTGGCACCACGAAACCCCAGGATTTTAGAAAAATTTATGGGGCCTTACATCCTCCCCAGCTTAGGATCATTCGTCCTCGAATGAGGGTCAAATTTCACCATTAGCTTACAATGTGACTCAGTTGCTACAACACACACCAGCAATTCTAATTTTTGACTAACTCCCTAAATTTCCAAAAATTTTGCCAGAGTCTCCCCTGGAATTGGGTCTATCCACCTGCCTGAGAATCCCAAAACCAGTCCTAACAACATATATAGGAACCAAAGATGCAACATAACATTAAAACAATGCCAAACGTGGCCTCACGAGCAGTATACCACCAAAAAGGAACACTTTTAACATCAACGGTACAAATGATACATAATTTGTAGAAGGTAACTCTTAGCATTTTCATAGAACACAACTTTATAAATACATGGCTATTCAAACAAATAAGGATACTTCTTCTTCATTTCTTCCTCGGCCTCCTAAGTGGCCTATTCAACCAATTTCCTGCTTCACTCTGCGGCCATTCTATGGCCCGCAGAGTGATTCTGCGGCCGCATAGTGGGCCACAAAAATGTCTTCTTCTGCCAAATATTTTCCTTTACTCCTCAATGTACTGTTCAACCCAAGAAGAATCTCTACATTCGTCAACACAAAAGCCTACTTTGGCACCACGAAACCCCGGGTTTTTAGGCAAAATTTATGGGGCCTTACATTGAGGTAGAATTCTGTTAATGGCCAAGATACCCTTTGGATCCCTGACACTTCAAAGTTCATAAGGGTCTCGAGGACCCCAAGCAGTGCTTGTGCCAGGGAGAATATCCTAACCAAGAACTAAATTCTATTCTTAAATACCCCTAACTACTCACACTTACTCTTCCGTAGAGGTTTAAGTGCTAATGAGGCACTCAATGTAAATTCCAATACAACAGTAATGATAACACACAAAGAGATGTACATTTCGTGCAAATAACTGTTCAGAACACTATAGATAACATCAAAGAGATCATAGTTTGCACACAAGCTTGTAATACATTGTCATATGCTTCAATAAGCTTAAAAGTACTAAATGAAGTCAGCTACAGGCACACATAGGGAAAGAGCACTAGGTGAACACTTTGGAAACCTAGGCAACTAAATCATATAACTCAAGAATAGGAAGATGCATAGTTACAATCTAAAGTTATGATCTCTTTATCCTATCAACCTATGTTCAAGAGTTTATCCCTAGATTAAGTCTCAAACTTCTATTAATTGTACAAGTTAACATCTTCAATTGGAATCCTTGGCGGGTGTTAACAGGGATTCAAGTAACAAATTACTCTCATGGGATGATTCTTTTTCTAAAGCTCTTAACTCCATACTCATAATAATCTCACAAAGGGTTAAAGCATATCACCATAAACAGGTAGTAGTGGAGAGTTCATTTCTAAGTTCACAGGCTAGGCCTTGTTCATTTCAACGATAATAAAAGAGCATACATAATTCACGAGAGGCAGGCAGTGTTATTTAAGAACAAGATAAGTACAGAATACTCAAGAGAGAGAGAGCATACATAGGATATTCCAACATGATTACAACATCACAAACTTGGTTGAGTCAAAACAATAGTATTACTATATATAAGTTTAAGGAAAAGACATTAGCATGCTATTGAAAGTCCGCTATACAGGTTAAGTATAAGAACTTAGTCATGATAGAACTTAGTCTAACATTTCAGCACAACTGATGAACTTAAATACCACATGTGTACCATAATCAGGCTCTATAACTTAAGCTAAAGGTGGAGCATCTTTAGAATACACAAAGGGCTAGTACGTGGGTCCAACTAGTTCAGGGTATGTTTACATAGTAAGATCAAGACATGATTACACAACCATGGGATTTAACAGAATCCTAGAAGCATGTTAGAAAGAAAATTATTCAGATAACTGAGTGTGATATACCCAAGCTAGGAGTGGCAACCCTGTATTTGTTCTTAAAGATTCATATTCATTTAAGCTAGTCTATAATGATGAAGTTTAGAAATACCTAATTCAACAATTGGTATTCAACCATAACAGGTGCAACTTCAATCAGGTTTCTAGGCATGGCTTAAACTAAGTAGATAGCAGCAGACAAAACTTGAATGCAGAGATTCATTAGAACTTATTCTAGTTACTTTAAGGCATTATGTCATACAATGAAACTCATATATGTGATCAAACAGCTTTGGGAGTTGACAAAAGACTTTTACACTGATTTCTCTAGAGTTACAGAAGCACAGAAGAATACATTAGGGAAGAAGACAATTCAAGCATTAGAAACTACTATACTTAAATTCAAGTGGCAACTCTATTCTTAACCTTAGGTGTTCATTTCCATTTAGGATAGTTATCAAGTGAATCATACCAGTAACACTGAGGCAAACTAATATGGCACACATGAGAACTAGAGCAGAACACCAGTACTTTCCTTTTTAGTTTGTTCCAAAATAAATAACACATTTCTAAATTTAGAAATAATTCAACTATAAACTATTTATTTTACCCATTTTACCCTTAATGAGAAGCTTTTATAACCACACAAATGTCATGACCCCACAAAACCTTTACCCCTTAAGCTTTTAAGACAACAAGTTTCAAAAGTCTTCATTTTTTTCTTAAACTCCGTGCCAAGTCAAACTACCTCATCTAAATTGAAACGGAGGGAGTATATGAGATCATTTGAAAGTTCCTTTGTTATTCTTAGAAGCTTAACAATATATAAGTTATTCAAAGACATATTCATTAGGATTACCAGAATAACTAATTAGTACATGATTCTGATTTCAAAATATTGAGAAGCTTATAACTCTAGAGTTTAGTGATCACTTATTCATTAATGACTAACATATAGAGATAATCAACCATAACATTTTAGAGAAAGAGTTGATTAACAAGAGATAATATAACAAACATGCTTTCAATTAAAGGATTAAAAGAGAAGAGAAGGTTGAGGTTCATTGACCTTCTTTTGGGCAGCAAACCAAACAAGAGTCTTTCTCAGCCGTTAAGAGTCAACAACTCAAACTCCGACGAATGTGAAGCTTAGAATCAGGAAATGAAATCAAAACAACTTAGAAACCATAAGTTGATTTTACTACTCAAGACTAACAATTAATATTGTTGTTTGTTAGGTGATTTTGTGTGTATTTTGTATTGTTAGTTGAGAGCATTAAATCTCCTATTTATAGTGCCATTAAAACACTTAGGGTTCCACAGAGTTAAGCTCGGTGAGTGAAAGATGATGATGAGTTGATAATGGAAGAAAAATCAAGTGAAAAAATCTAAAGACACAGGGGAATCAGTGATAGATTATACCTGAGAAGAGAGAATCGATTGTTGAAGGCGAAACCCATCAGATAAAGCACAGAAACCCAGAGGTCATTGCATTTGACCTCTAGTCCTCCAATAATCATAATGAAATTCTCATGCATGCTCTGATTTGGTGGCAGTATAAGGGAATCCAAAGACTCAGAGTTTCTATTTTGAGTCTAGGTTTTCAAACTGAGACTTTTGAATGCTTATGATGAAACGGGGAGAAAACGGAGAGATTCGCGGGATGAGAAGACAAAAGAGATCCTTTTGCATCATGATTGACGACCTTGCATGAATTGGTGTAAGGTATTTGGGTTGGTCTCTAAGGGTTTAATCGGGTGGGATTGATCTGGGTCGTTGGATCTCCTGATCAACGACCCTGATAATTTGGGCAATAAAAGATTAAAATTAGTTAAAATGATGGTCGTTGAATTGTTGGATTTGAACGGTTGAGATTAAGTCTGATGGATCCATCGTGTTTCTTTTGTGAGTGTTGTGGATAGATGACGTAGCACGATTTGATTAGATCGGGGAAGGTGACACGAATTGCTACAGTAGAATATAGAGGGGTGTTTGGACTGGATCAGATGGGATTGGGCTTGGGTATTGGGATGGTTTTAGTTTAAGAAATAGCCATTTCGTGTTTAATTGCACAATTGTAAATGTAGCCATTACTATAATTAGTTAATTAAACTACTAAATATCTTATTTTCCTATTTACTACACTAATTTCAGATTTATTTTGAAATAATGGGCTATGTTGCCAAAATTGAGAAATAACTTTATTAAATTAATTATAAGCCTATGTGATGAGTATGGAAATTATTTTAATAGCTTCAAAAATAGTAAAATATTAAATATAATATGTTTATGATTATATAATTACTAAATTACTAATTGAACCATTAATTACTTAATTTTTATAAAAAATAGATATTATTAATTAGAAAATATCTTTAACATATTTATTGAAAATCAATAAGTATAAATAAATTAAATTTTAAAAAGAGGGTCAAAATTGGTCGTCAACCCCAATGTTTCCAAAATAGATAGCTCATGGCTTAACCAAAGTGTATACAATCATCTCAATAACAACAAGATAAATGAGGAATACTCAACAAGGAAAGATACCTCAACAATTAACAATTTCACCTCAATATAATAATGACTTTTACAACTTCAACACCAATAACTCAACAAGAAGATATTCCACGAAATAACAACTTCAAATAAGAGTGATTTAACAATAAAGAGGTAACAAGGCAATAAGAAAAATAATAACTTCAACTAAAACATATGAGATCAAATATAACAAGTAAGAAGTAGAACAAATGTTACAACGTCAAATAAAGCATGTAAGAGTAGATTAACAATGAAAGATGTGACATGTTATAACCATTCAATTATAGCATAAACCGATCAAATACCACATATAGCCCGTGTACCCACTCATCACCTTGCGTACACGGCTTTCACATACACAAATAGCACAATCAGCCCAAATCTTAAGGGGTAGTCCCCCCCCCCCCACAAAGTTATGCAAGATACTTACCTCAAACAAGCTAAATTAACCCACTAGTAAGCTTTTTCCGCAAAAATTCAACCCCCAACGGCTAGAATCTAGTCAAAATAACTTAATACCATAAATACAAATCATAGGAAACCATTACGGATAATAAAGTTTCAATCTTTAAAGAAAATCAAAAAGTCAACTCAAAACGTTAACCCCAGGCCTGCACCTCGGAACCCGACCAAACTTACAAAATCCGAACATCCATTCAATAACGAGTCCAACCATACCAAAATTATTCGATTGTGACCTCAAATCGACCTTCAAATCCCCAATTTTCACTTAAGGAAGTTTTACAAAAATCCCCTATTTTCCTCACTTTAATTGTTACAACCCAAATTCGCATATCATAGATCACGCCGTAAGTTAGTCGACGTAAATCCAAGAAGAGATTATCTTTGAGATGATAATAAGTTAATCCTGTTGGTCTTAAACGATACAAGGGTGTATAAGAGTGGTTAACAAGTATTTGAAGTTAAGCTAATCAAGGATGTTGTAACCCGTATTTTCGGGTAACACTAGAGGTGATTAATTGTCCCAAGAGGTAATGTTTTAATGTATTTAAATCATATAATATCCGTATCATAAGTTTTGAAGTCAAGCAAGTTATGAAACAAAAGTCGATAAAAGTTGTCGCAACTTAGGTTTATAATTTAACTTAAACTTTAGGTTAAATGTTACTGCATTTTACTCCCAATGTGCTTGGAATTATGGGGTGATCTACCTATCAAATTGAAGATCTATGAGTCTAGTTTCCAACGCATTAAACCGTTCGTCGATACGATCTCGGAATAGAGAGATATTCGCATTTTCGCGAGAGTGCGCCAAGCTGCTCTCTATGGGGCCCACAAAGGCGGTTTAAGACATTTGGACATATATAAGATAACTCAACCTCGTTTTAAGTGACTATTTTTCAGTATATTCAGACCTTATAACCCTAAAAACATTCTCTCAAGGTTCTCTCATGATCCAAGACCCAAACAAAGGGCAAACAACACAAATCAAATGTCGGGAATCCCGTGGTGCTAGTAAGTTTCTTGTTTTTCTTGTTGTTGCTGATTTTTGTGTTGTTCCAGCTCGTGTGGGAGGTTGTTTTAAGTGCTTTATGTTCTGTAAATACACCTTCAAGTTTTTAATATCAACCCTAGGTGATTTCAAGTCTTCTAAAGTAATTCTAGTGCCGAAAAACCCGAATTAATTGCTAGTTTCGCTTCCTTGTTCTTGTGGCAGAATTGAAGGGATATTTCGTGGAAAATTAATGTCAAATTGGAGTTGTTCTTTCTGTTTAAAGGTAATGAACCTCTTACTCTATATATATTTAAGATTATCCAAGTTGTGGCTAAGTCGTTGATGCTAGAACTTGTGAAATATATATCGAAAGGCTTGGTAGTAATGTTGTTAGTTGGTGGACTGTTTTGGAGGCTCAATATGATTATTAATGATGTTGTTTGGGCTGTTTGGTGATTGTATTGACTTGTGTGAAGTCATATAAATAGGGGAGGTGCTGTCCGTTTCATCGTAAAATAGGTTGCGGTCGATACATAATAGTTACGACGCTTAAACGATAATGATAGTGTCATTTCTTTTATTGTAGACTAAGGAGTCGTGACATTTGCATAGCTTGAGGTTGGGCAGTATATACAAGGTATGTGAGGCTATCCCCTTCATTCTTTTGCACGACTCCAATTGTACATAATGTAATGAACGAGCTCCCAAAGATACTCTACTCTTAGAAGCTACCAGTACTTACATTGCTGCCCTTCTTATGAAACGATTGATATTGATGTTACTTCTCTTATTCTTATATTATCAATGTTGTTGGTAGTTCCTGATTATTATAAGATTCTTGATGAAGAGTTAATCCTAATAACGTGTACGAAGGATACCGACCTTACGTCACTCCGAAAGGTTCAAAATATGATTCCAACGAGTCCAGCATGCATCATATATATGTATCTATTTTACTCTACCGAGTCGCGCTATAGTCGGCCGGGTATGGCACCTATTGTGCAACCACTGATCAGTTGGGTTTTACCGAGCTCCACGTGGCCGGGTACGATTCTACCGAGCCCTATGATGGCCGGGTACGTTTTACCGAGCCTATTACGGCCGGGTACGATATGATGATGATGATGCCCACAAAGGCATATGTTTTAAACGTTTATGTATATATATATATGTATGTATCATCTATTTCATGTCAGTAGCCCTCAGAGGTACCCAGATGTCACAGGTTGTATATTCCCTATCACTGTTTACATTATTGTTCTTACTTATGCTATTCTGCCTTACATACTCAGTACTTTATTCGTACTGACGTCCTTTTTATTTGTGGACGCTGCATGTCGTGCTGCAGGTCCTGATAGATGGGTAGACGCAGCTCCCCCATCACAGTAGGCTATCCGGTTCAGCGTTATTGGCAAGATCCTTTCTCCGGACTTGCCGTGGTCTTGGTATGCATTTTTGTTATAGACATTATGGGTATGTCGGGGCCCTGTTCCGGCAATGTTGTAGCACTTATGTTCTTTTAGAGGCTCATAGACAGGTGTCGACTCATGTATGGTTTGGAATGCCTTGTCGGCTGATTTTTGTTGTATAGTCTTTCATGGCACCATGGTAGCTCGTACCTTATATATAGTTTTATGACAGTCTTGTCGTCCCATGTTACGTATGTTCATGACATTATCTTTCATTGTTGGATGTTCATGATCCATGTCTTTCATTTATATTGGTCTTGTCGGCCCTTAAAGATAATAAGGAAGGTTAGATAAAATGTACGTTGGTGCTCGGCAAGTATGGCCCGGGTGCTAGTCATGACCCTCCAGTTGGGTCGTGACAAACTTGGTATCAGAGCAAGTCTGTCCTAGGGGTTGTCTATGAGCCGTGTCTAGTAGAGTTTTGATTATGGATGTGTAGCGCGCCACATTTATAATCAGGAGGCTACATGACATCTAGGGTTGTTACCTTCTTCCTAAATCTAGATCGTGCGTAGAGTTGAGTCGTAAGTGTTCATATCTAATATTCACATTGTTTTCTTTCAGCGATGCCTTCGACTAGGAAGCAAGCGATTAGTAAACGGCTTGATACAGCTGTGGGCGAGGGTAACATTCAGGTGCCTCCAGCCAGAGCAGGCCAAAGTGAGGCTCAGAGTGAGATGCCGTCTCATACCTCTCCGTCTCCTCCAGAGGATATTAGGAGGCACCCAGTACATCCAGTTCCACCGTCTGGCACTACAGACCATGATATGCGCAGTGCACTGCAGTTGTTGACTAGCTTGGTAGCTGCTCAGGCTCAGAGGCAGAATACCGGTGTTGCTGATAAACCGGTTAGTGCGAGAGTTCGTGATTTTATTAATCTAGACCCTCCAGTGTTTACCGGATCAGATCCCAAGGAGGACCCACAAACATTTATTGATCAGGTTCATCGTACATTGCGGGTTATGCATGCTAGTGATACGGAGGCAGTAGAGTTGGCTTCTTATCGGTTACGGGATTTAGCGGTTTTCTGGTATGATAGTTGGGAGAGATCTAGGGGTCCGAACGCTCCTCTAGCCATGTGGAAGGAATTTTCTGAGGCCTTTCTTCGTCACTACTTGCCAGTTGAGATACGACGAGCAAGAGCTGATAAGTTCTTGAACCTTCGACAGGGTAATATGAGTGTACGAGAGTATAGTATACAATTTGATTCTTTAGCAAGGTATGCTCCCCATATGGTGGCCGAAATGAGTGATAGGGTGCATCTGTTCGTGAACGGGTTGGGACCATATCTGATAAATGAGTGCACAACAGCCTCCTTGGTAGAGGGCATGGATATTTCCCGTATTCAGGCTTATGCCCAGACCCTAGAGGATCGTAAGCACCAGCAAAGGGCAGATAGGGAGCATGATAGGGGCCAGCATAAGAGGGCGAGATTTGCAGGGTATTCTGATGAGTTCAGAGGCAGTATCAGGCCCCAATCTTCGAGGAGTTCGGCACCACCTGTAGCTAGTGCTCCTCCACAGTTTCAGAGGCCTCGGTATGATCGATTTACCTATTCTGGTTCAGGTCAAAGTTCGAGGGCATCAGGTTCACAATTTCATAGAGATACGAGTCAGACGAGACCCCCAACACCTCGTTGTGATCAGTGCGGCAAGGCCCACTTTGGACTGTGCCGTCGAGGTTTCGATGCGTGCTATTCTTGCGGACAGCCTGGCCATATGATGCGGGATTGTCCTAACAGAGGAGGTGGTGGTATGGCTCGACCGACTGGATCTGTGTCTGGTTCTTCCTCATCAGTTCGACCTCCAGCACAAGGTTTTCAGCAGTCGACAGGTCGTGGTAGAGGTAGAGGTTCAGTGCCGAGTTCGAGTGGTGCTCAAAATCGAACCTATGCTCTAGTAGGTCGACAAGATCTCGAATCGTCTCCGGATGTTGTTACAGGTATATTGTCTGTGTTTTCTTATGATGTATATGCGCTAATTGATCCAGGATCTACCTTATCATATGTTACACCCTTTGTGGCTAATAAGTTTGGCATTGAACCTGAATTGATAAGTAAACCACTTGCGGTATCCACTCCGTTAGGAGATTCTGTGATTGCTAGAAGGGTATATAAAGGTTGCACTGTGATGATTTGTAGTCGTCAAACCTCGGCAAATTTATTTGAGTTAGAAATGGTTGATTTCGATGTGATAATGGGAATGGACTGGTTGGCCTCATGCTATGCAACTGTTGACTGTCGTATGAAGATGGTTAGGTTTCAGTTTCCGGGTGAACCCACCATTGAATGGAAGGGGAACATTGCTATGCCGAAAGGTAGGTTTATTTCCTATCTTAAGGCAAGGAAGATGATCTCAAAAGGTTACATTTATCATCTTGTTCGTGTTAGGGATGTGGAGGCGAAGCCGCCTACTCTACAATCCATCCCCGTGGTCAATGAATTTCCAGATGTTTTCCCAGATGAACTCCCAGGCCTTCCTCCTGAAAGGGAGATTGAGTTTAGCATTGATGCGTTGCCTGACACTCAACCGATCTCTATCCCTCCATACAGGATGGCCCCGGCAGAGTTGCGAGAGTTGAAGGCGCAGTTGAAGGACTTGCTGGATAAGGGTTTCATTAGGCCTAGCACTTCACTTTGGGGTGCACCAGTCTTGTTCGTGCGGAAGAAAGATGGGTCGTTAAGGATGTGTATCGATTATCGATAGTTGAATAAGTTTACAATAAAGAACAAGTATCCACTTCCAAGGATTGATGACCTGTTTGACCAACTCCAGGGTGCCAAGTATTTCTCAAAGATTGACTTGCGTTCAGGGTATCATCAGGTAAGGGTTAAGGATAAGGATATTCCAAAGACGGCCTTCCGGACAAGATATGGGCACTTTGAGTTCTTGGTGATGTCGTTCGGGCTAACAAATGCCCCAACAGCTTTTATGGATCTCATGAATAGTGTATTCAGGCCCTATCTTGATGTGTTCGTGATCGTATTCATTGATGACATTCTGGTGTATTCTCGTTCGGAGGCGGAACATGCGGGCCACTTGCGGATAGTATTACAGACCCTTCAGGATCATAAGTTATATGCTAAGCTCTCTAAATGTGAGTTCTGGCTGAACTCAGTAGCATTCCTTGGCCATGTGATATCTGATGAGGGTATTAGTGTCGACACTCAGAAGATCGATGCAGTGAAGAATTGGCCGAGACCTACAACACCATCAGAAGTCCGCAGCTTCCTGGGGCTAGCAGGGTATTATAGGCGGTTTGTAGAAGGGTTTTCCTCTATATCAGCACCATTGACTAAGTTAACACAGAAAGCTACCAAGTTCCAGTGGTCTGATTCTTGTGAACATAGTTTTCAGGAGCTAAAGAATCGATTGACATCTGCGCCAGTGCTCACTCTCCCAGAAGGAACAGAAGGTTATGTGGTATATTGTGATGCCTCAGGTATAGGTTTGGGGTGCGTATTGATGCAACGTGGGAAGGTGATTGCTTATGCATCACGACAATTGAATAAGCATGAAAAGAATTACCCGACTCATGATTTGGAATTGGCTGCAGTAATATATGCTTTGAAGATATGGCGGCACTACTTATACGGCGTCCATGTTGACATCTACACAGATCACAAAAGTTTACAATACATCTTCAAGCAGAAGGAGTTGAATTTGAGGCAGCGTAGGTGGCTTGAATTACTGAAAGACTATGACGTCGAGATATTGTACCATCCTGGTAAAGCCAATGTTGTGGCAGACGCTCTCAGCCGTAAGTCAATGGGAAGCTTAATACATATTGAGGCAGGTAGACAAGGGTTGACCAAAGAGCTTCACCAGCTAGCCAATATGAGAATCAGATTGTTGGACTCTGATGATGGAGGTGTTACTGTACAGAATACAGTAGAATCATCTTTGGTAGCCGAGGTAAAAGCACGGCAATATGAAGATCCTACCTTAGTAAGATTGAGAGAGGGAATTCAGCAGTGTAAGATTACAGCTTTCAAGATCGGAGGAGATGGGACACTGAGATACCAGGGCCGATTATGTGTGCCTAGTGTGGCAGGGTTGCGAGAGAAGATTATGATTGAGATTCATCAGTCCCGATATTCTATCCATCCTGGCTCGACAAAGATGTATCATGACGTTAAGGAGCAGTATTGGTGGGACAACATGAAGAAGTCTATTGCAGAATTTGTAGCCCAGTGTCCTAATTGTCAACAAGTAAAGATCGAGCATCAGAAACCCAGTGGATTGATTCAGAATATAGAGATTCCGACCTGAAAATGGGAGGTGATTAATATGGACTTCATTATTGGATTACCTCGCTCTTATCATAAGTTTGACTCCATTTGGGTGATAGTTGATCGACTTACAAAATCTGCCCATTTTCTACCAGTTAAGACAACTTACACGGCTGAAGATTATGCGAAGTTGTATATCAAGGAGATTGTTAGGCTTCATGGTGTGCCGGTATCTATTATATCAGACCGAGGAGCTCAATTTACGGCTAACTTTTGGAGGTCTTTTCAGAAGGGTTTAGGCACACAAGTAAATCTCAGCACTGCATTCCATCCGCAGACTGACGGACAGGCTGAACGTACCATCCAGACGCTGGAAGATATGCTACGAGCATGTGTTCTAGATTTTAAGGGGAATTGGGATGACCATCTGGCACTTATAGAATTTGCCTACAATAATAGCTACCATTCCAGTATTAAAATGGCCCCGTATGAGGCACTGTACGGGAGGAAATGTAGATCACCAGTTGGATGGTTCGAAGTCGGTGAGACAGAATTATATGGGCCAGATTTGATTTACCAAGCCATTGAGAAGGTGAAACTGATACAAGAGCGGCTGAGGACGGCACAAAGCAGGCAAAAATCTTATTCCGATGTCCGACGTCGTGATCTGGAATTTGAGGTTGGTGATTGGGTTTTCCTGAAGATCTCGCCGATGAAGGGTGTTATGCGTTTTGGGAAGAAGGGTAAGTTGAGTCCACGGTATATTGGGCCGTACAAAATTCTTCGACGAATTGGACAGGTTGCTTACGAGTTAGAATTGCCATCTGAATTGGAATTTGTCCACCCGGTATTCCATGTATCTATGTTGAGGAAATGTATTGGAGACCCTTCTCGGGTCGTCCCTATCAAAGATGTACAAGTTACAAAGGATCTATCATATGATGAACTGCCAGTGGCTATATTAGATCGACAAGTCCGCAAGCTGAGAACAAAGGATGTAGCTTCCGTGAAAGTATTATGGAGGAACAAGAATATAGAAGAAATGACATGGGAAGCAGAAGAGGAGATGAAGTCTAAATACCCTTACCTATTCCAGAGTGAAAATAACGAGGATACTGGGGGAAAGAAGGACGCATTATAAGGTGAAACGGCTCTATGAGGTAAGCAATAGCTTGTGAATACTCTTTTTTTTAATACAAAATGGTGATATGCAGATAATATACATATCCATAATGCTTTGTATAGTCTTGTATGGCCATAGGTTGGGTTTAACTGCTTGCAAGTTTGGCTAGTGTCCATTTTATAAGGGAAACTCAGCCGGAAATCTCCGTCGGAATCCACGATGAGTTAGACACCCCATAAACCCTTACATTCGAGGACGAATGTTCCTACGGGGGAGAGGATGTTACAACCCAAATTCGCATATCATAGATCACGCCGTAAGTTAGTCGACGTAAATCCAAGAAGAGATTATCTTAGAGATGATAATAAGTTAATCCTGTTGGTCTTAAACGATACAAGGGTGTATAAGAGTGGTTAACAAGTATTTGAAGTTAAGCTAATCAAGGATGTTGTAACCCGTATTTTCGGGTAAAACTAGAGGTGATTAATTGTCCCAAGAGGTAATGTTTTAATGTATTTAAATCATATAATATCCGTATCATAAGTTTTGAAGTCAAGCAAGTTATGAAACAAAAGTCGATAAAAGTTGTCGCAACTTAGGTTTATAATTTAACTTAAACTTTAGGTTAAATGTTACTGCATTTTACTCCCAATGTGCTTGGAATTATGGGGTGATCTACCTATCAAATTGAAGATCTATGAGTCTAGTTTCCAACGCATTAAACCGTTCGTCGATACGATCTCGGAATAGAGAGATATTCGCGTTTTCGCGAGAGTGCGCCAAGCTGCTCTCTATGGGGCCCACAAAGGCGGTTTAAGACATTTGGACATATATAAGATAACTCAACCCCGTTTTAAGTGATTATTTTTCAGTATATTCAGACCTTATAACCCTAAAAACATTCTCTCAAGGTTCTCTCATGATCCAAGACCCAAACAAAGGGCAAACAACACAAATCAAATGTCGGGAATCCCGTGGTGCTAGTAAGTTTCTTGTTTTTCTTGTTGTTGCTGATTTTTGTGTTGTTCCAGCTCGTGTGGGAGGTTGTTTTAAGTGCTTTATGTTCTGTAAATACACCTTCAAGTTTTTAATATCAACCCTAGGTGATTTCAAGTCTTCTAAAGTAATTCTAGTGCCGAAAAACCCGAATTAATTGCTAGTTTCGCTTCCTTGTTCTTGTGGCAGAATTGAAGGGATATTTCGTGGAA
The DNA here is from genome assembly GCF_000715075.1 of Nicotiana tabacum. NCBI lineage: Eukaryota > Viridiplantae > Streptophyta > Magnoliopsida > Solanales > Solanaceae > Nicotiana > Nicotiana tabacum. The sequence goes on from NC_134088.1 coordinate 54,079,460, forward strand.
AATGAAGGTCAAATTGGAGTTGTTCTTTCTGTTTAAAGGTAATGAACCTCTTACTCTATATATATTTAAGATTATCCAAGTTGTGGCTAAGTCGTTGATGCTAGAACTTGTGAAATATATATCGAAAGGCTTGGTAGTAATGTTGTTAGTTGGTGGACTGTTTTGGAGGCTCAATATGATTATTAATGATGTTGTTTGGGCTGTTTGGTGATTGTATTGACTTGTGTGAAGTCATATAAATAGGGGAGGTGCTGTCCGTTTCATCGTAAAATAGGTTGCGGTCGATACATAATAGTTACGACGCTTAAACGATAATGATAGTGTCATTTCTTTTATTGTAGACTAAGGAGTCGTGACATTTGCATAGCTTGAGGTTGGGAAGTATATACAAGGTATGTGAGGCTATCCCCTTCATTCTTTTGCACGACTCCAATTGTACATAATGTAATGAACGAGCTCCCAAAGATACTCTACTCTTAGAAGCTAGCAGTACTTACATTGCTGCCCTTCTTATGAAACGATTGATATTGATGTTACTTCTCTTATTCTTATATTATCAATGTTATTGGTAGTTCCTGATTCTTATAAGATTCTTGATGAAGAGTTAATCCTAATAACGTGTACGAAGGATACCGACCTTACGTCACTCCGAAAGGTTCAAAATATGATTCCAACGAGTCCAGCATGCATCATATATATGTATCTATTTTACTCTACCGAGCCGCGCTATAGTCGGCCGGGTATGGCACCTATTGTGCAACCACTGATCAGTTGGGTTTTACCGAGCTCCACGTGGCCGGGTACGATTCTACCCAGCCCTATGATGGCCGGGTACGTTTTACCGAGCCTATTACGGCCGGGTACGATATGATGATGATGATGCCCACAAAGGCATATGTTTTAAACGTTTATGTATATATATATATATATATGTATGTATCATGTATTTCATGTCAGTAGCCCTCAGAGGTACCCAGATGTCACAGGTTGTATATTCCCTATCACTGTTTACATTATTGTTCTTACTTATGCTATTCTGCCTTACATACTCAGTACTTTATTCGTACTGACGTCCTTTTTATTTGTGGACGCTGCATGTCGTGCTGCAGGTCCTGATAGACGGGTAGACGCAGCTCCCCCATCACAGTAGGCTATCCGGTTCAGCGTTATTGGCAAGATCCTTTCTCCGGACTTGCCGTGGTCTTGGTATGCATTTTTGTTATAGACATTATGGGTATGTCGGGGCCCTGTTCCGGCAATGTTGTAGCACTTATGTTCTTTTAGAGGCTCATAGATAGGTGTCGACTCATGTATGGTTTGGAATGCCTTGTCGGCTGATTTTTGTTGTGTAGTCTTTCATGGCACCATGGTAGCTCGTACCTTATATATAGTTTCTTGACAGTCTTGTCGTCCCATGTTACGTATGTTCATGACATTATCTTTCATTGTTGGATGTTCATGATCCATGTCTTTCATTTATATTGGTCTTGTCGGCCCTTAAAGATAATAAGGAAGGTTAGATAAAATGTACGTTGGTGCTCGGCAAGTATGGCCCGGGTGCTAGTCATGACCCTCCAGTTGGGTCGTGACATTAATACACTAAATAAATGATAAAAAGTAAGATGAAATCATGATTAATTAACAAATACGAGTTAAAAACACTTACCCCGATCCAAGACGTGAAAATCCCCTACAAAATTGCCTAAAATCGAGCTCTACAACTCGAAATATATTAAAATGAACCAAACCCTCGAAATAAAGTACTATATAGTCTGCCAGTTCTTACTCTACGTGATCGCAGAAAAGCCTTCGCAATCGCGAAGAAAAAATTCCACCAGCTCACAAAACCTTTTACGCAAGCGCGAGAAGACAGACGCAAACGGGATGACAAAACATCCCCAGGCTTCGTGATCACGATGAATAACGCGTGCTACCACACATCCCCTCTTTCCTTCTACGCGAACGCGATCCCTTACCCGCATTCGCGATGCACAAACACCCAACCTTCCGAGTAGGCATCCTATCCTTCACGAATGCGAAGAGAAAAAATCCATCTTCCAGCAAAGACTCTACGCGATCGCGACCTATTCTTCGCAACGCGAAGAAGGAAACTAGAAGCACTGAAACCAGCAATTCCAAAACGGTCCGAACTCAATCCAAAACACACCGGGGTGCCCTCGAGGACCCATCCGGACATACTATCAAGTAACAAAACACAACACAAACTTAATCGAGGACTTAAATCCTATCAAACAATATTAAAACTACAAATAACACCCACATTCAAGCCTAATGAACTAATGAACATTCAACATCTAAAACTAATGTCGAATCACATCAAACCAACTCCGAATGAGCTCAAATTTTGTACACAAGTCATAATTGACACAACGGACCTATTCCAACTTACGAAATCGTAATCTGACCCCGATATTGACAAAGTCAACTCTCGATCAAATCTTTCAACTTTCCAAACCTTTAATTTTCCAACTTTCGCCAATTCAAGACAAAACGACCTATGGACCTACAAATCAATATACGGACGTATGCCTAAGTCTAAAACCACCATAAGAAGCTATCAGAACCTTCAAAACTCCATTTTGGAGTTGTCTGCAAAAAAAGACAAACTCCGGTCAACTCTTTCAACTTTAGCTTCCAACTTTGGGACTAAGTGTCCCAATTCACTCCGAAACTTCCCCTGTACCCATCCAACCACCCCCGCAAGTCACAAAACCACAAATGAACATAGATGAGGCAAACAATTCGGGAACGAGACTACAATACACAAATGGACTGGCCGGGACATTACATCCTCCCCCTATTAAAACAAGCGTTCGTCCTCGAACGAGTATAGAGACATATCTGAAGTGTTGAAAATGTGAGGATAACAGCTACACATATCATGCTCAGTCTCCTAAGTTGCCTCCTCGACTGGTTGAACCCTCAATTGAACCTTTATGGAATCAATGTTATTTGACCTGAACATTCGGACCTGCATGTCCAAGATGGCCACCGACTCCTCAACATATGTCAAATCCTTGTCCAATTGGATTGAGCTGAAATCTAATACATGAGACGAATCGCCATAATACTTTTGGAGCATAGAAACATGGAACACGAGGTGAACTGTAGATAAGCTGGGTGGCAATGCAAGTTTATAGGCCACCTCCCCCACTCTCTCAAGGATCTTAGAAGGACGAATATACCTAGGGCTCAACTTGCCCTTCTTCCCCAACCTTATCACACCCTTCATGGGTTAAACCAGGAGCAAAACCCTCTTTCCAACCTTAAATTCTACATCACGAACCCTCCGATCAGCATAACTCTTCTGGCTAGAATGGGTTGTACGAAGCTAATCCTGAATCAACTTGACTTTCTCCAAGGCATCTCGAACCAAATTTGTGCCCAAAAACCTAGACTCTCCCAACTCAAACCAACCAACTGTAGATCGGCACCGCCTCCCATGTAAGGCCTCATAAGGAGCTATTTGAATACTCGATTGGTAGCTGTTATTGTAGACACACTCTGCAAGCGGCAAGAATAGATCACAGGAACCCCCAAAATTTATAAGACAAACACGTAGCATATCCTCTAAGAGTTGAATGGTATGTTCGGACTGCCCGTCTGTCTGGGGTGAAATGTTGTAATCAACTCAACCCATGTGTGTAACTCACGATGTACGATCCTCCAGAAATGTGATGTGAACTGTGTGCCCGATCAAAAATAATGGACACTGGCACACCGTGAAGATGAGCAATCTCGCAGATATAGATCTTAGCAGGCCGCTCTGAAGACTAGGTGGTCACAACCAGAACGAAATGTGCGGACTTAGTCAACCGGTCCACAATCACCCAAACTATATCAAATTTATTCAAAGTCCATGGGAACCTAACGACGAAGTCCATGGTAATACACTCCCACTTCCACTCGAGAATCTCAAGTCTCTGAAGCAAACCGCCTGGCCTCTGATGATCATACATCACTTGTTGACAGTTTAAGCACTGAGCCACATACTCCACTATATCTTTCTTCATTCTCCTATACCACTAATGCTTCCTCAAATCCTAATAAATATTTGTGGTACCTGGATGAATGGAGTACCACGAACTGTGGGCTTACTGAAGTATCAACTCACGAAGCCCATCCATATTGGGCAAATATAACAGGCCCTACATCTGCAACACCCCGTCATCTCCAATAGAAACCTACTTGGCATCGTCGTACTGTACTGTGTGCTTAAGGACAAGCAAATAGGGGTCATCATACTGACGTTCTCTAATCCGATCATATAAGGAAGATCGAGGAACCACGTAAGCAAGAACCCGGCTGGGCTCCAAAACATCCAATCTAACAAACTGATTAGCTAAGGTCTGAACATCCAATGCTAATGGCCTCTCCGCTGCCGGTAGATATGCCAAACTGCCCAAACTCTCCGCTTTTCTACTCAAGGCAAATGCCACTATGTTGGCCTTTCTGGGATGATATAGTATAGTGATATCATAGTCTTTAAGAAACTCTAACCATCTTCGATGCAGCAAGTTAAGATCTTTCTTCTTGAACAGATGCTAGAGACTGCGGTGGTCGGTATAGACCTCACATGGGATACCGTACAAATAATACTTCCAAATCTTCTATGTATGAACAATAGCCACAAATTCTAAGCCATGGATCGGATAATTCTTCTCATGAACCTTCAGCTGCAGAGACGCGTAGGCAACCCTACAGTCTTGCATCAACACTGTGCCAAGCCTAATACGCGATGCATCATAATAGCCAGTGTAAGATAGCGAACCCGTAGGCAACACTAACACTAGGGCTGTAGTCAAAGCAGTCATGAGCTTTTGAAAGCTCACCTCACACTCCTCAGACCATCTAAAAGGAGCACTTTTTTGGGTCAATCTGGTCATAGGTGCGGCAATGGATGAGAAACCCTCTATGAAATGACAATAATATCCGGCCAAACCAAGAAATCTCGAAATCTCAGTAGCTTAAGACGGTCTGGGACAACTCTGAACCACTTTAATCTTCTTCAGATCTACCTTAATCCTCTCACTCGACACTACATGACCCAAAAACGCCACCAAATCAAGCCAGAAATCACACTTTGAGAGATTTGCATACAATTTCTTCTCTCTCAAGGTCTGGAGTACAATCCTCAGATGCTGCTCATGATCCTCCCAACTGCAGGAATACAGCAAGATATCGTCAATAAACACAATGACGAATGAATCAAGATATGGCTGGAATACACTTTTCATCAGTGCATAAATGCTGCTGGGGCATTTTTCAGCCCAAATGACATGACAAGGAACTCATAGTGACCATACCGAGTCCTAAAAGCAGTCTTCGGAATATCCGGATCCCGAATATTCAGCTGATGATACCTTGACTTTAAGTCAATCTTTAAGAACACTCGAGCACCATGTAGCTGATCAAATAAGTCATCAAAGCACGGTAATGGGTACTTGTTCTTCACCGTAACCTTATTCATCTATCGATAATTAATACATATTCGCATAGAACCATCCTTCTTCTTCACAAATAGAACTGGAGCACCCCAAGGCGACACACTAGACTGAATGAAACCCTTATCGAGCATCTCTTGCAGTTGCTCATTTCCATCCTTCAACTCCGCTGGTTCCATACGATATGGTGGAATAGAAATTGGTTGGGTGCCCAAAGACAAGTCAATACCAAAATCGATATCTCTATAGGGCGGCATGCCCGAATGATATGCTGGAAATATATACGGGAAGTCTCTCACTACCAGAACTGACTCAACGGTAGAAGTATCGACACCAACATCCCTCAGAAGGGATAGATATGCATCACACCCCTTCTTAACCATTCACTGATCTTTTAGAAAGGACACAACCCTGCTAGGAACATAATCAAATGTACCTCTCCACTCTAACCGCGGAAAACATAGCATAGCTAGTGTCACAGTCTTGGTGTGATAATCCAGAATATCATGATAGGGAGACAACTAGTCCATGCCCAAGATCACATCATAGTCTACCATATTGAGTAATAATAGATCAACTCTAGTCTCAAAACCACCAATAACAACTAAACATGACCGATATATATGGTCCACAACTATACAATCTCCCACAAGCATGGACATATAAACAAGAGAACTCAAAGAGTCGCGACATATATCCAAATACATAGCAAAGTAAGATAACACATATGAATAAGTGGATCCCGGATCAAATAAGACTGATGCATCTCTATGAAAAACCGTAACCATACCTCTGATGACAACATCCGATACAACTGCCTCTGACTTACTCGGAAAAGCATAGAATCAGGCCTGGACTTGCCCTCTAGGGCGATCTCTACCCGCCTGACCCCCACCCCTAGCTAGCTATGCAGGTGGAGCGGCAACTGCAGCAGTAACCATGGACTGTGAATTTTGTGGACTAGGTGGAATCCGGGGAGCATGAGTAGTCTGTGGGGGCACACCCCTCCTGAGTTTGGGGAAGTTCCTCACCATATGCCTAGTATCACCACACTCAAATCAAGCTCTCGGTAGGCGTGGCTGCTGGAACTGTCCCTAGCATGGTCGGCTGGACTGACTGCTAAAGGCACCAGTGCAGGAGGTGTACTAGATAGTGGCTTTGCAAAACGGGCAATGTGAGAACTCGGAGTAGCCGAAGCACCACTAGAAGTTGGAAGTGTTGATTGAACTGGATGGCTCACATAGCCCCTACCATGAAGGCTACAGTTGGGGCGCGGGCACCACTATATCCTCTAGAATCTCGAGGCCTCTTGGCCTTCCTGTCCTCTTTCTCACATCCCCGAATACCCTCCAACTTCCACGCGATCTCGACCACCTGCTGATACAGATTATCTATCTCCAACTCTGAAGCCATGCTGAATCTAATACCACAGTTGAGCCCCTCAATGAATCTGTGGACTCACTCTCTGACTGTAGAAACCATGGCAGGTGCATGCCTGGACAACTCACTGAATCTAATGGCATACTTTGAAACTATCACAGTACCCTAGCACAACTACCCGAAGGGTCTGGGGAACAAACTCTCTCAAGAACACCTCTGAAAATTGAGTCCATGTGAGTGAAGCTGCATCGGCTCCGCTACCCTCCCCGTAATCTTGCCACCACTGATACGCTGCTCCTGACAACCGGAATATAGTAAAAGCATCTCTGCTCATCTCCATAATACTGATGGTGCAGAGAATACGGTGACACTTCTCTTGAAAACCTTGTGCATCCTCAGTAGCTAGGCCACTGTAAGTAGGAGGATTATACTTCTTGAAGCTCTCAATTGTCAGCTGCTCCTCCTCAGATGCCACTGCCCTAACCTCGGGCTGAATCAGAACAATAGGGTGCACTAGCATAACTCTAGGGACCCGATCAACCTAGACCCATTGCTCAGCAGCAAGAGTCTGGGCTCCTTCCCGGCCTGAGATGTAGCTGGTGCGAGGGGGACCAATCCTGCCTGAGCCAGAGCTAAACATGCTGATAATCTGTGATAAGGTCTCCTGAAGTGCATGGGTGACAACAGGTGCCTTGGGTGCTTGTCCCCCAATCGGAGCTACTGGTGGCTCCTCAGTCGCTGCTCGGGCAAGTGCTCTAGCTTCTCCACATGTCCCTCCTTGGCCTCTACCCCGGCCTCGGCCTCTCGTGGCTCTAGCCAGGGGCGTGGGTGTCTGATCGTCGGATCCAACAGTGCGTGTCCTTACCATCTATGAGAGAATAGAAAGACAAAGATTTAGATTTCGAAGCGAACCAATTTGCACGATAAAGAATGAATGAAGTGGAAATTCCTAGCAGTTCCGTAGCCTTTCAAAGATAAGTACATACGTCTTTGTACCAATCCGCAAGACTCTACTAAACCTGCTTATGACTCGTAACGCCTATGAACCTAGAGCTTTGATACCAACTTGTCAGGACCCCAATTTTCCTCCTTAGGATGTCGTGATGGCACCTAGTCTCTAAGACTAGGTAAACCTAACATTCATGAATACTTATCAGAATTTAGAAACTAAGATAACAAGATAATTTGAAAACTAATAAAAAATCCGAAACAGAACATCTATAACAAAACTCCCAAAAACTGGTGGATCTAAGTCATAAGCTCTGCATGAATATACTGTAAAATCCATAGTACAACACTGTCTAGATAAAGAGTAAACAATAGCAAAAGAAGGGCAGAAGGTGACACTGAGGCCTGCGAGCGCCGATCAACTATACCTTGAAGTCTCTGAAATGTATGGTCCACTCACTGACGCCTAGCCTGAGTTGGGGTACCTGGATCTACACAAAATATGCAGAAGCATAGTATAAGTATTACCAAAACGGTACCCAATAAGTATCAAGCCTAACCTCGGTAGGGTAGTGACCAGGCTAGGTCGAGACACGTACTACGACAAGATAAGAAGAACAATAATATGATAACGGAAAGTAATGGAAAGCAGAGAAATGAGTGATAACAAAGCAATTAGTAACGTAAGCTAATGACACGATTTTAAGCAAAAAGGAAACAAGAAGGAAACACATAATGAGAACCTCAAATAATCAAATACGGACAAAAACTAGTAAGACAAGGAAGAATAACAACAACAATAATTGTTCAACCAATAAATCTTTTTAATATGAAATGTACAACAATAATCACAACCGAGGTACCGCCTCGTATTCACATTTTACAATTTCAATTACAATCTTTCCTTATATCACCGCGTGAGCCTTACATTATGTTTTGAAAATCATTTTTTCCGAAATAGCTACACGCATTTAAGCCCGCCTTATCTCACCGCGTGGCTTGAAGTAGTTCCCCTACTATCAACAAGCGTATCAAGACCACCTTGTCTCACCGCATACGTATCAATATCACAACTCGCACCACAAGTGCCCATATGCCACAACTTGCCAAAAAGTCAACAATAACCAATGTTTGCACAACAAATAGCCCATGGATTAACCCCAATGTATAGAATAATCTCAATAACAACAAGATAAATGAGGAATACTCAAAACAAGGAAAGATACCTCAATAATTAACAACTTTACCTCAATATGATAACGGCTTTTACAACTTCAATACCAATAACTCAACAAGAATATATTCCACTAAATAACAACCTCAAGTAAGAGTAATTTAACAATAAAGAGGTAACAAGGCAATAAGGAAAATAACAACTTCAACTAAAACAGATGAGAGCAAATATAACAAGTAAGAAGTAGAACAAGTGCTACAACGTCAAATAAAGCATGTAAGAGTAGATTAACAATTGTAAGAATAGATTAACAATTGTAAGAGTAGATTAACAATGAAAGATGTGAAATGTTATAACAATTCAATTATAGCCTAAACCGGTCAAATACCACATATAGCCCATGTACCCACTCATCACTTTGCGTATGCAGCTTTCACATAACACAAATAGCACAATCAACCCAAATCCTAAGGGGTAGTTCCCTCACAAAAAGTTAGGCAAGATATTTACCCCAAACAAGCTAAATCAGTCCATTTGTAAGCGTTTTCTGCAAAAATCCATCTCCGGGCGGCTCGAATCTAGCCAAAATAAATTAATACCTTAAATAGATACCATAGGAAACCATTTCGAATAATAAAGTTTCAATCTTTAAAGAAAATCAAAAAGTCAACTTAAAAAGTCAACCCCAGGCCCGCACCTCAGAGCCCAACCAACTTACGAAATCCGAAAACCCATTCAACGAGTCTAACCATACCAAAATTATCCAATTCCGACCTCAATTCGACCTTCAAATCCCCAATTTTCACTTTAGGAAGTTTTACAAATATCTCACATTTTCCTCACTTTAATTCACTAATAAATGATTCAAACTTAGATGGAATCATTATTAATTAACAAATCTGAGTCAAAAACACTTACCCCGATCCAAGACGTGAAAATCCTCTCCAAAATCGCCCAAAACCGAGCTCTACAACTCAAAATATGTTAAAATGAACCAAACCCTCGAAATAGAGTACTATATAGTCTGCTTAGTTCTTACTCTACGTGATCGCGGAAAAGCCTTCGCGATCGCGAAAAACAAATTCCACCAGCTCACAAAACCTCTTACACGAATGCGAGAAGATAGACATAATGCAATGATAAAACATCCCCAGGCTTCGCGATCGCGGACCAGTCCACACGATCATGATGAATAACACGTGCCACCACACAACCCCTCCTTCCTTCTACGCGAACGCGATCCCTCACACACTTTCGCGATGCACAAACACCCAACCTTCCGCGAACACATCCTATCTTTCGCGAACGTAAAGTGCAAAATTCCATCTGCCAGCAAAGACTCTACACAGTTGGACCTATTCTACAGGAACGAGAAGAAGGAAACCAAAAGCACTAAAAGGAGCAATTCCAACACACGAACAAACGGTCCGAACTCAATCCGAAACACACCCGAGGCCCTCGGGACACCATCCAAACATACCATCAAGTCCCAAAATATAACACGAACTTAGTCAAGACCTTAATCCCATCAAACTATATCAAAACTACGAATCACATCCCAATTCAAGCCTAATGAACTAATGAACATTCAACTTCTAAAACTAATACCGAATAACATCAAACCAACTCCGAATGAGCTCAAATTTTGCACACAAGTTATAAATGACACAACATACCTATTCCAACTTTCGAAACTAAAATCAAACTCCAATATTGATAAAGTCAACTCTCGGTCAAACCTTTCAACCTTCCAAACCTTCAATTTTCCAACTTTTGCAAATTCAAGCCAAACCGATCTACGGACCTCCAAATCAATATTCGGACGTGATACACCTAAGTCGAAAATAACAATAAGAAGCTATAGGAACCATAAAAACTCCATTACGGAGTCGTATACACAAAAGTAAAACTCCGGTAAACTCTTTCAACTTAAGCTTCCAACTTTGGGACTAAGTGTCCCAATTCACTCCGAAACTTCCCCGGAACCCATCCAACTACCCAGGCAAGTCACATAACCACAAATGAACATAGAGAAGGTAATAAATAGGGGAACGAGGTGATAATACACAAAATGACCGGTCGAGTCGTTACATGCTTCAACTTATGGCAGAACCTTTTGATATGTCCTTTCTTGCCACAGTGATTGCACGTAATATTATGGTATTTGGACCTTGAATTTGTTCTTATTTTACCTCTATTCCTAGAACCATTGTTTCTATCTCTCTCTCGATCTTCTGTAACCAATGTATGTACTTGTGAGAACGAACCGTGAGATTTTCTCTTTACTTCCTCGTTCAACACACCACTCTTGGCATATTCCATGGTCACCTTACCACTAGGAGATAAATTTGTCGAAGAAGCACGAAGCATTTCCCAAGAGTCTGACAGAGTATTTGTATAGGGTAAAATATGCTATGCCACGTGGCCGTCCAAAAAAAGGACACGTGGAACCTAAGACGGGGGGGATGTCCAAGACCGATGGCAACTGTTCTGTCTGTCACTGGAGAAGGTAATACTCATAAAGATGCAATAAATACTCTTCGCCCGGTAGCATTCAATGGAGAATATTCCACATCATTAAGTACGATTGCCCTTTACAAGAAATTTGACATTTATATTCAATGTTACATCTTCATCAATGGCCCTCATAATTGATATTAAAGAGGGGCACGATCCTAGGACCTTCTTCCTTAGACGTAGCTATAAATATTGAGCTCATTTGTCATTGTAAAGGATACGAATTTTCTAAAAAACTTACTCTATACTATATACAAAGCTTAATTTAATTTTATCTTCTTGCTTTTTAATTTCATTATTGTTGTGCCCGGAACCACTATTTCTACTATTTTGTCTCCATATCAAGGCTAAGTATTGCATATTTCTTCAATTATCTTATTATTTCAGGATCAAATTAATTCACTTGTCTAGTAACCACATATAAATTAAATTGTACCATTTTACGGGTAAACAGTTTGGCACCCACTGTGGCCCTAGACTGTCGTGCAATTAAATTGATCCTTGCCTTATTTACTAACGTGTTTTGATTATTTTATCTTTGAAAAAATCATAAGAAATGGAAGATAAAAGTGTTAAAAACATGCACAATCCCGAGATTTGAGGGGATCAACCTCATTTCGAGGACTCAATTATGACACCCACGATGAGGAGAACGACGCCACACCAATGCATGACATGCAATATCTTCGACATGTTCGGGAGACAACTCCCGATGATTCTGAGAAAGAACATGTCATTGACGCGGTAAGGGTCTTCCAAGAGCACCAAGTGATCATTCTATGTCACCTCATGCGACATGATAAAGTTATGATGGAGTTGATGTTACACTCCGTAGTATTACGACGATGTTACACCCCGTAGTATTGTACGTTGGATTTGTCGTAAGATAATTGACATCAGTTGAAGGACAAAATTATTTTGTGGTTATAAGTATTATGCTATTTCAAACAAATGATAAGTAAATTTGTGAAGGTGAGAGGGCAAGCGAATCGAAGAAATGAGTTTCGTCAAAATTTGACATTTTGAGATAAAATACGGTCCAAGCTATAATACCCTGTATTTATGGACTAGTACCATGCAAGTTACCAAATAACCATGATAGTAAGGTGTATAAAGTGTGTTAAAAGTGATTAGTATTTTAAGCAATTTGAGATAATTCTTAATTATGTAGACAATTAATTAATTATTAGTTTAATGAGAGATTAGCAAGATAAATTAGGAATTTGTGGATAAGCCTAAAAGGACTCCCAACGTGGCAGCAAGTGATCTTCTTAATCAAGTCAAATAAGTGACTCTTTGTTTTATGCACTAGGTGGCGCGATTAGGAGATTTTGGGCAAAAATCATTCTTATCAAGTGGGGCCCACAACCCACAAAGATAAGATATCTCCCTACATCATTGAAATAGGAGGTTATGGTTGCTAAGTAATGGAGGAAAACTTTCAGCAAATATTCATACGAGATTCCATAATGTAACAACAGCGTGAGATGCGATTTTACGAGAACATGGTATAATCTTTCTCAAGAACATCATACGGATTTTTTCGTTACGTGTTTTTCGCAAAAGACGTGGGTTAGAGGAATTGTTAAGAGAATCGACTCAGGTATGTTAAGGCTATCCCTTCTTTTCTTTTGGCATGATTCATACGATACAAATGAAACGAGTAAACACACAACTTTCATAAATGCCTCTATTCATAGAAGCACTAGGGGTGCCTATGTTCTTGATTTCCCATGTGTCTTATTATATCTTTTGTTCATGGGTCTCAGAAAAATAAGTAGTTGATAAAGTTTATCTGAAGACATATTGATCTTAAAGACATTCCGAGAAATCTTATTAACGTACTTCTTATGCATTTTATTCATTTATACATGTACATTGACCCATGACCAGATTGTGTTATATACGTGTATATTATATGTATTTATGATATGGGAAAAGGTTACGGCATTATATACGCACCACCACCTGATCAACTGGTATATGTTGATGATTTTGCCCACAGTGGCCGAGATGATATGATGGGATGCCCTCAGAGGCTTGATGATGTTATGTACGTATATACCTATGCATGATATGACATTTATACGCATATGCACGACATTATAAATATTAAAAGATTCACATAGCTATTCAGACTTACATGTTGAGTCTTTTACGCCATGTTTCTCTCATGTCTTTTATATATTGATTTGCACTCCTTACATACTCGGTATATTATTTGTATTGACGTCCCTTTTGCCTGGGGACGCTGCGTTTCATGCTCGCAGGTCCCGATAGATAGGTTGGGAGTCCTCCAAGTAGTCTATCAGCTCAACGGAAGGTGTTGGTGCACTCTATTTACTCCGGAGTTGCTTATTTGGTCAGTATGATTTGGACATGTATTGATTGGTATAGCGAGGCCCTGTCCTGACCTTTATGGTATTTATCTACTCTTAGAGGCTTGTAGACATATGTCATGTATATGGATACTTGTATGGCCTTGTCGGCCTATGTTTTGAGTATATAAAAGATTGTTCCGGCCTTATAGGCCTGTATGTCATATGTATAAGTCGGTACATTATGTTGGGTCATCCTATGTTGAGTATTTCCTGTTGTTTTATTCTAGTTATCTCACGACAGCCTTTCTGGATCATTTACCTATGATAGTATGATACGAAATATACGTAACGTTGGTACTCGGTTAAGTAAGGTACCGGGTGCCCGTCGCGGCCCATCGGTTTGGGTCGTGATAAAAGTGGTATCAGAGCAGTTCTGTCCTAGGGAGTCTACAAGCCGTGTCTAGTAGAGTCTTGTTTATGGGTGTGTTGTGCACCACACTTATAAGCATGAGGCTACAGGGCATTTAGGACTGTTACTTTTTCTTCTTACTCTAGATCGTGTGGTAGAGCTCACTTGTAAGAATTCAAACCCCTAAATTCTATTTTATTCGTAATAAGATGATACTTATATCTAAAGGACAGTTGGTAAGAGATTGCGTGTGGTGGTGGAAGAGTTGAGTTAGAGGAACTCGATTTTGCATCATTCTTATGATGGATAAATGTGAAATTTTGCGGAACATGTGTGTACTAAGACGTGTAAGTTTCTTGATAAGGAGCCTTAAGGCAGGAATATCTATCCACCCATATGGTGAAAAGCAATGAGAGATTCAGAAGGTAGATACAAGTTTTAACAACTAAAAGAAGCAAGGTGAAGAAGGGAATAAGGCGTCCAGTTAATGAAGATTATCAGTATTTACAATTCAGGCAGAGAAATATAAGCATTTTGAATTACCTTCAGCAGTAACAGATGTATGTACAATCAATCACACCCATCTCAGTTATGCCCTATGGGAGCTAACATATACGGTTTAAGAGAAGGACGGGATATCAGGATCCAGCTGGGGTTAGAGTAATCCAAAATGATGAATAGATTATTTGTGTTAGTTGATATTTCCGAATCATATTGCAAATGTGCTAATAGATCTCCTTATGAGACACCCAGATGGTTCACTCTAGAATAGTATAGCTAGATATGAATACTAGAATGTTCAAAGATAGGCACTAGAAGCCTGGAAGGGATAAATATTACCTTAGTGTGGCTCCCATCCCTAGTAGAGCGAGGATGTTAGGCAACCCGAAGAGCCAAGGGATGGGTCAAGGGGAGCTAAAAGCAAAAGAATGTCTTCTTGAAGTTTTCAGAATAAAGTGATAGATAGAAATATTAGCAGGGAAATAAGAAGAGAGATAATGAAGCATTACGAGTAAGATGTGATACATGGATGATAACGGTAGATAAAACAAAAATGATGATAGTAGTACGGAGTCTATAGTCAAGGGTAGGAAAAGACGAGAGGTGATAGGCCTTGAGACAACAAAAGAGTATAGGCCGTAAAGTCATATCCTCATTTTGACAAACAAGTTCGTGACTCTAACATGATTACCAAAGGGAAAGTTAGACCCAAGAGTAATAGAAATCAGTATGGACTGGTGAACAAGATAAACTAAACATGAATTATGTACTGAGTGATTTGATAATAGTCGACATCATGAGAAATTCAGAGATTACGTTCCTGCGATAATAGAATGGACGACAAAAGAATAACCCTTAAAGGTCATTCAGGAAGACGCTTCCCTAAAGAAAGCAATGTGAGCAAAATTAAGCTTAAGGGACTGTGCGTGCCAGTTACACTAGGTGTCTCCCTCACGAGTAAGGAATTTTGTTATCCTTGGTACAAAAGGATTACTGCAAGGCGATTAAGGGTCATCGATGATGTGAAAAGACGCCAATGATGAAGAGGTAAAACATCTATAGGTAGATCATCGTAGTGCTAAATCTTAGTACTCCCCTAAAGGGGGGAATATGGAATGATGTGGCATTAGGTCAGAGTTAAGTGGTTCTAGTAACTATGGAATGATAAAGGAAGAATGCGATAAAAATGAGAAACATATGAGATTGTGTAAGGCCCCGTGAAAGTTTTCCTAAAAACCGGGGTTCCGTGATGCCGGAGTAGGCGTAGAGGTTAATAATAGTAGAAAATGGTCGCAGAGTGAGATAGTTTTCTGGGTCATTTTGATGTCATTTTTGCGGTCCATTATGCGACCGCATAACCATTCCGTGGGCCGCACTCTTGTCGCACAATCAACCTTAGAGTTTTACGGAGGGAGGTTCTGCGGCGCATTATGCGACTGCAGAATAGGTCTGCGGGCCGCATAGCGACCGCAGACCCGGTCAGTTCCTTTCCAGTTTTGGCACTCAATTTGTGCGGTCGATATGCGGACCACATATCCATTCTGCGGTCGCATATGTGACCGCATATCCTGTTCCGGGGCTTCATTTTTGGGGTTTTTAAACCCGACCCTATTTCGTCAAAACATATGCCATGGACCATTATTTAGAATATTTCTGATACTTTTAGAGTGAGAAAGAGTGCTTAGTGTGGGGGAGCAAACTTCAAACTATTATCCATCAATTCTTGCTCAATCAATTAGGATTAACAAAGAAATTCTTCATCATAAAGGTAAGAATCTATGCCCTAGCTCTTAATTTAGAAAATCTACTTAAAGGGGAGTAATTTGGAAGACAATTATTGGGTGTTGGGGTTGTTATCTTGCATGCATGTGTTATCAAAGAATGTGGGAAGGTTGTGAGCTAAAAATGGTAGAGAATGGGTTGGCGAATGGTGGAAACTTCCACCAAAAGGGCCTTAAAACATTAATGCACACGTAGTGTTTGATAATATGCTCAAATGAGCTAAAACCATGACCATCTTCCTAATTATGGTTCAACTTGTTATATTTTTAAAGTAGATTGAAGTTGCTAAGAATTCCGGATCATTTTAGAGTTTGAGAAGCTCAATTGAGGTATGTTGGCTAAACCCCTTTCTTCTTAGAATCGAATCCCACGGTGTTCATCTAATTAGAGTAAGTCCTTGATCATTATTGAATTGGCTATTCCTAATGTGATTGTGTTGAAGGATGTATGTTCAATATTTATTCTAAATGCTTCATAATGTCATCTTGCCATTTGAGGATGTGTTCAAAATGTGGAATATGTGTTAGAAATGTTAAGACTTCATGTCAAGATCGAAATAAAGATTGTTATGCCAAATTGTATGAAAAGCCTCTATGTGCCTAAGATTTCCCAAATTGCTTATATGTGAAGTTAATGTCTTAAATGGGAATCCCTATTGTTGTTGATAATGATAATGATATTTAAAGGTGGAAAAGGGAACTAGAATTATGAAATACGGCCAAGTGCCAAGAATGACTTTATAATTGTGGCCATTAGTGCCAATGAATCAAAAGGATATGGAAGAAGTATGATGTGAGATGATTGACTAAAAAAGGTAATGTCTTGGGTGAGACGGCCTAGCCGATCGGGCCGTGATCGGACGCCATGCCGCACACATGGTGGTGACTGTGCTGAAAATGATAATTGAAATTGTGGTTATGGTTGATGTCTCAAATGAGACGACCTAGCCAATCAGGTCGTGATCGGACTCCGTGTAACTATATTGTGGTATTGTGAATTATGGTATATCGGCACTATAGTTCACCCAACCTAATAACGTGGAAATTGACTTGAAAACGTATTTGATCCTTAACTTGATATTTTAGTATTATTTGAAGCTCTTACTGAATTCTTGACTGTTCCCCTTTGTATTATTATTCATTCTATTGAGATGGTATTTAGCTGTACATACTAGTACTATTCGACAGTACTAACGTCCCTTTTTGCCGAGGGCGCTACATCTTTAAATAGATGCAGGCGGTTCCATAGCAGGCAGTGTTGATCAGCGATAGCAGTACACCTTCCTCCTAGTAGACTTGGTGAGCCCCACCTCATTTCGGGGTCATGTATCTTTTGTACATTTTGTTATCACGTTTTGAGCTATAGCCGGGGCCTTGTTGTCGGCACTATCATAACACTCTTTGTATCTTTTAGAGGCTCCGTAGACACTATGTGGGTTGTATATGGGTTCTAGAAAAGTCAAACAGATTATGTTGTGTTTTGATCTCTTGTTTTACTCGAATCATAAGAATGTGTGTATTTTTTAACCTTAAAAATGATGTAACCAATGAGACAATTTAGTATTGTTATGATCTTCCTACTGTCTAATTAATCAAAATCATATCTTCTCTTGATCATGGGTGAGTTGGGTAGAAAGTATCTAACAGGCTTGCTCGACCGGGTTCACTTGGTTGAGCACCGGTCGCACTTCCCGAGGTTGGGTATGACAAACTTGGTATCAGATCCTAAGGTTTAAAAGTGTCCTAGGATGTCTCGGAGCCATGTCTAGTAGAGTCCTCCTTATCGGTGTGTTGTCGACCACATCTATAAGTTGGAGGCTACTTGGACATTTAGGAATAATACCCTTCTTTGATATTCTTGATCGTGCGATGAAACCGATTTTGAAACTGTTCTTCCTCTAACTCATGCATTCCTTTAACTTTCAGTACATGACACCTAAGAAGAGAGCAAAAACTGGCCAAGGAGCCAATGCCGCCTTAGGGGTGGCAGTTGACCTTTTATTTGGTGAGGCGAGTGAATACCCGAGGGGTGAGGATAATCCCCCGACTGCTACACTGCCTGATTCCACTACACCTGACGAGGCCACACAAGTTCCTGCACCTATTGAGGGTGTAGCGGTTCCTCCAACTGATATTTTGGTTCCACATCCAGCCCCACCTTCTGATTATGGTATTTTTGATGGGGATTTTAGGGGAGTTATCTAGATGCTGACACAGATAGTGGCTTCTCAAGCCTAGAGATCAAATATTGCACCCACTTCTTTTAGCCAACAAGGGGATTCTAGTGGTTCCAAGGTGGACAAGTTTCTTCAGTTGGATCCTCCGGTGTTCACGTGTGCTAATCCTGAGGAGGACCCATATGACTTTATTGATGAGATGCATAAGACTCTCTGGGTTATGCACGCTACTGAGACGGAGGGAGTGGAGTTGGCTGCCTACCGCCTGAAAGGGGTGGCCTATTCTTGGTTTGAGCTATGGGAGGACTCTCAGGAGGAGGGGAGCCCTCCAGCGAGGTGGAGTGAGTTTGCTGACGCTTTCATGGACAATATCTTGTCGGCCGAGACTAGGGCAGCCCATGCCGCAGAGTTTGAGAACCTTAAGCAAGGAAGTAAGAGTGTGTGGGAGTATCACATGGACTTCGCACATTTGTCTAAATATGCCATTCTTTTGTTTCCCACTATGGAGGCTAGAGTGCGCCGGTTTGTGCAGGGCCTTAGCCCCTTGCTTATCAATGAGACCGCTACAGCTGCTTTGAATTTAGATATGAACTATGGGAAGATAATAGCATTTTCCCAAGCTACAAAGAACTGTAAGTTAAAGAACAAAATAGAGCGAGAGGGTACCAGTAAGGCCCGGTCCGCGGGAAACTTTGGGGAGTCATTTGGTGGGGTAAGATCAGTTTTTAAGGGAGGGTCAACAAGGCTATCCCAGTCTTTTGCTCAGTCTTCAGCCAGTGTACCGCCAGCATGGCCCAGTCAGTAGCAGGGGAGTCGTTTCAGGCCCAATCAGGGCAGAGGGGACCCCACAAGCAGGGCCAATAAGGTAGGAGATTCCAGCAGCAGCGGAGGACCCTATACCCTAGGTGTGGGAAGATTCACTAGGGGATCTGCTACATGGTCATACATATATGTTACGAGTGCGGATTGAGGGGTTATATTCAGACGTGAGTGTCGTTCTTCCCTCCAGGGTGTGGGCAGAGGCACATCACAACCATCTATTTCTGCAGCTGCCACGTCTTCAGCACCCCCTCCAGCTCGAGGTACTCCAACACCACCAGGGCGTGGTGCAGCTAGGGGTGGTGCACAGAGTTAGGAGGACCCAGCCGTTTCTGTGCAATGAGTGGTTGCCAGAGTGCAGATGCTTCTCCAGATATTGTCATAGGTATATTGAGTGTCCAATCTCATGATGTATATGCTCTTATTGATCCCGGTTCTACTTTGTCCTATGTTACCCCTTATGTTGCTATGGAATTTGGGATAGAACCAGAACAACTTCCTTAGCCGTTCTCTATATCTACTCCGGTTGGCGAGTCTATTGTGGTCGTACAGGTTTATAGGGGTTGTGTTGTCACGGTACGTGGTCGGGACACCGTGGCCAATCTCATTGAATTGAGGATGATCTATTTTGATGTAATTATGGGAATGGTTTTGCTTTATTCATGTTTTGCCAAACTTGATTGCCGAACTAGGACTGTGAGGTTTGAATTTCCAAATGAGCCAGTTATTGAGTGGAAGGGGGATAATGTAATGCCAAAAGGTAGGTTTATTTCTTACCTAAAGGCCACAAAGATGATTAATAAGGGGTGTATCTATCATTTGGTCGGTTACATACACCGATGCTGAGGCACCTACACTCGAGTATGTGCCAGTGGTGAATGAATTTTCGGAGGTCTTTCCTGATAAGCTCCCTGGGATTCCGCCAGACAGGGAGATTGATTTTAGGATTGATGTGATGCCAGGCACACAGCCTATATCTATTCCGCCCTACAGGATGGCACCAGTAGAATTGAAGGAGCTAAAGGAACAATTGAAGGATTTGTTAGAGAAGGGTTTCATCCGACCGAGTGTGTCACCATGGGGCGCACCGGTTCTCTTTGTGAGGAAGAAAGATGGATCACTGAGGATGTGTATTGACTACCAGCAGCTCAACAAAGTCACAATCAAAAACAAATACCTACTACCAAAGATAGATGACCTGTTTGACCAATTATAGCGTGCTAAGTACTTCTCCAAAATTGATTTAAGATCCGGGTATCACCAATTAAAGATTAGGGAGCAGGATATTCCGAAAATAACTTTCAGGACCCGGTATGGGCACTTTGAATTTTTGGTAATGTCTTTTGGGCTAACAAATGCCCTGGCGACTTTCATGGATCTTATGAATCGGGTTTTCAAGCCGTTTCTCGATTCCTTTGTCATAGTGTTCATTAACGATATTCTTGTGTATTCACGAGGTCAGGAGAACCATGCTGATCATCTCAGGGCAGTTTTACAGACTCTTCATCAGCACCAATTGTACGCAAAATTTTTAAAATGTGAATTTTGGCTCGAGTCAGTCACATTCTTGGGTCATGTTGTCTCTAGAGAAGGAATTAAGGTCAATCCACAAAAGATTGCAGCGATGAAGAATTGGCCTAGACCTACAACAACAATCGAGATTCGTAGTTTCTTGGGTTTAGCAGGATATTACAGGAAGTTTGTGGAGGGGTTCTCTACTTTTGCCTCTCTGTTGACTAAATTAACTCAAAAGGTGGTTAATTTCCAATGGTCTGATGCTTGTGAAAGGAGCTTCCGGGAGTTGAAATCAAGATTGACTACGGCGCCGGTATTGACCCTGCCAGAGGGTACAAATGGGTTTGTGCTATATTGCGATGCTTCAAGGATCGGGCTTGGGTGTGTATTAATTCAACACGGCAAGGTTATAGCTTATAATTCTAGGCAACTCAAGAATCATGAAAAGAACTATCCAACACATGACTTAGAACTTATGGCAGTGGTTTTTGCATTGAAGATTTGGCGTCATTATTTGTTTGGGGTCCATGTGGATGTTTTAACGGATCACAAGAGTCTTCAATATAATTTCAAACAAAAGGAGGTGAATTTGAGGCAGAGAAGGTGTCTTGAGTTACTCAAGGATTACGACATCGATATTCTATATCACCCGGGGAAAGCCAATGTTGTGGCATATGCTCTTAGCTAGAAATCTATGGATAGTTTAGCACACTTGGAGGCATATCAAAGGCCATTGGCCAGGGAAGTCCATCAATTGGCTAGTTTGGGAGTTCGTCTTGCGGACTCTAATGAAGGAGGGATAATTGTACAAAATAGGACTGAATCATCGCTTGTTGTGGAAGTCAAAGAGAAGCAATACGACGATCCATTTTTGGTGCAATTGAAGGAGGGGATTCAAAAACCTTAAACTATGGCTTTTACTCTTGGCATGGATGATGTTACACTAAGGTACCAAGGGCGGCTATGTGTTCCAAATGTAGATGGTCTCCTGGAAAGAATCATGACCGAGGATCACACTTCTAGGTATTTCGTGCACCCAAGTTCTACGAAGATGTATCATGACCTCAAGGAAGTCTATTGGTGGAATGACATGAAAAGGAATGTAGCGACTTTGTGGCAAGGTGTTCGAATTGTCAGCAAGTCAAGGCCGAACACCAACGGCCTAGTGGGGTTGCACAAAACATAGAAATTCCAATGTGGAAGTGGGAAATGATTAATATGGA
The DNA here is from genome assembly GCF_000715075.1 of Nicotiana tabacum. Taxonomy (NCBI): domain Eukaryota; kingdom Viridiplantae; phylum Streptophyta; class Magnoliopsida; order Solanales; family Solanaceae; genus Nicotiana; species Nicotiana tabacum. Next base: position 54,101,690 of record NC_134088.1, read on the forward strand.
TTTTGTGGTAGTATTACCACGCACTCCGCGCAAATTTGACTCAATTTAGGTGATTGTGGATCGGCTCACGAAATCAGCTCATTTCTTGCTAGTTAAATCTACCGACACAACGGGACAATACACTCAGTTGTATATCAATGAAATAGTCAGGCTGCATGGCACTCCAGTTTCTATCATTTCCGATCGAGGGGCTCAGTTCACGGCATGTTTTTGGAAGACGTTTCAGCAAGGTTTGGGTACTCAGGTGAATCTTAGTACTACCTTCCATCCACAAACCGACGAGCAGGCAGAGCGGACTATTCAGAGGCTTGAGGATATGTTGCGTGCTTGTATTCTTGACTTCAAGGGTAGCTGGGATGATCATTTGCCACTCATATAGTTTGCTTATAACAACAACTTTCATGCTAGTATTCAGATGGCAACATTTGAGGCATTATATGCTAGGAGATGCAGATCTCCCATTGGGTGGTTTGAAATTGGGGAAGCTGAGTTGATAGGGCCAGACCTCATGCATTAGGCTATGGAAAATGTTAAGATCATTAATGAGCGGTTGAAGACTGCTCAGAGTCGTCAGAAGTCCTATTGGGATGTTCGTCGTAGGGATTTGGAGTTCAAAAAAGATGATTGGGTATTCTTGAAAATTTCCCCCGTGAAAGGTGTAATGCGATTTGGTAAGAACTGGAAATTGAGTCTGAGGTATGGTATACCGTACAGAATCATTCAAAGGATCGGTGAGGTGGCGTACAAGCTTGAGCTACCACCTGAGATGTCATTAGTGCACCCGGTATTCCACGTATCTATGTTAAAGAAGGTAGTTGGAGATCCGTCAGCTATTGTGCCAGTTGAGACCATTGAGGTAAATGAAGAACTGTCATATGAAGAAATTCTAGTTGCCATTCTTGATAGGCAGGTCAGAAAGTTGAGAAATAAATAAATTACATCCGTAAAAGTGCTATGGAAAAACCAATAGGTTGAAGAGGCTACTTGGGATAGGCCTAGTTATAGGGGAAACTCTGGCAAAACATTTTGAAATTTAGGGAGTTAGTCAAATTTGGGACTGCTGATATGTGGTATGAAAACTGAGTAGAATAAGATGCTAATAGTGAACCTTGACCCTTATTTGAGGATGAATGATCTTAAGTGGGGGAGGATGTACGGCCCCATAAAATATTTCCTAAAAATCGAGGTTCTGTGATGCTGGGGTAGGCGTAGAGGTTGATAATAGTAGAAAATGGTCGCAGAGTGGGACAGTTTTCTGGGTCATTTTGATGTCATTTTCACGGTCCATTATGCGACCGCATAACCATTTCACGGGCCGCACTCTTGTCGCACAATCAGCCCTGGAGTTTTGCGGAGGGAGGTTCTGCGGCGCATTATGCGACCGCAGAATAGGTTTGCGGGCCGTATAGTGACCACAGACCCGGTCAGTTCCCTTCCAGTTTTGGCACCCAATATGTGCGGCCGATATGCGGACCGCATATCCATTCTGCGGTCGCATATGCGATCGCATATCCTGTTCAGGGGCTTCATTTTTTGGGGTTTTTAAACCCAACCCTATTTCGTTAAAACATATGCCATGGACCATTGTTGAGCATATTTTTGATACATTTAGAGTCAGAAAGATTGCTTAGTGTGGGAGAGCAACCTTCAACCTATTATCCATTAATTCTTGCTCAATCATTGAGGATTCACAAAGAAAGTCTTCATCTTAAAGGTAAGAATCTATGCCCTAGCTCTTAATTTCGAAAATCTACTAAAAGGGGAGTAATTTGAAAGACAATTATTGGATGTGGGGGCTGTTATCTTGCATGCATGTTTTATCAAAGAATATGGGAAGGTTGTGAGCTAAAAATGGTAGAGAATTGGTTGGGGAATGATGGAATCTTCCACAAATGCACACCTAGTGTTTGATAAAACCATGACCATCTTCCTAATTTTAGTTCAACTTGTTATATTTCTAAAATATATTGAAGTTGCTAAGATTTCCGGATCATTTTAGAGTTTGAGAAGCTCAATTGAGGTATGTAGGCTAAACCCCCTTCTTCTTAGAATCGAATCCCACGGTGTTCATGTAATTGGAGTAAGTCCTTCATCATTATTGAATTGGCTATTCCTAATGTGATTGTGTTGAAGGATGTATGTTCAATATTTATTCTAAATGCTTCATAATATCATCTTGCCATTTGAGGATATGTTCAACATGTGAAATATGTGTTAGAAATGTTACGACTTCATGTCAAGATCGAAATAAAGATTATTATGCCAAATTGTATGAAAAGCCTCTATGTGCCTAAGATTTCCCAAATTGCTCATATGTGAAGTTAATGTCTTAAATGGGAATCCCTATTGTTGTTGATAATGATAATGATATTTGAAGGTGGAAAAGGGAACTGGAATTATGAAATACGGCCAAGTGCCAAGAATGACTTTATAATTGTGGCCATTAGTGCCAATGAATCGAAAGGATATGAAAGAAGTACGATGTGAGATGATTGATTGAAAAAGGTAATGTCTTGGGTGAGCCGGCCTAGCCAATCGGGCCGTGATCGGACACCATGCCGCACACATGGTGGTGACTGTGCTGAAAATGATAATTGAAATTGTAGTTATGGTTGATGTCTCGAATGAGATGACCTAGCCGATCGGGTCGTGATCGGACTCCGTGTAAGAATACGGTGGTATTGTGAATTATGGTATATCGGCACTAAAGTTCACCCAACCTAATAACATGGAAATTGTTTTGAAAACTTATGTGATCCTTTAATTGATGTTTAAGTATTATTTGAAGCTCTTACTGAATTCTTGACTGTTCCCCCTTGTATTATTATTCATTCTATTGAGATGGTGTTTAGTTGTACATACTAGTACTATTCGACAGTACTAACGTCCCTTTTTCCGGGCGCGCTGCATCTTTAAATGTATGCAAGTGGTTCCATAGTAGGTAGTGTTGATTAGCGATAACAGTACACCTTCCTCCTAGCAGACTTGGTGAGCCCCACCTCATTCCGGGGTCATGTATCTTTTGTATATTTTGTTATCACATTTTGAGATATAGCCGGGGCCTTATTGCCGACACTATCATAACACTCTTTGTATCTTTTAGAGGCTCGGTAGACACTGTGTGGGTTTTATATGGGTGCTAGAAAAGTCAAACAGATTATGTTGTATTTTGATCTCTTGTTTTACTCGAATCATAAGAATGTGTGTATTTATGGACATTAAAATGATGTAACCAATGAAACAATTTAGTATTGTATATATGATCTTCATACTGTCTAATTAATGAAATCATGTCTTCTCTTGATCATGGGTGAGTTGGGTAGAAAGTATCAAACAGGCTTGCTCGACCGGGTTCACTCGGTTGAGCGTCGGTCGCACTTCCCGAGGTCGGGGCATGACAGACTGCACTTAACCAAATCCTACAGATATGCTATAATTCCAAAACATTATACGAGCACGACGTCAAGGAAAGGAAGTAAGGGTTCCTGCCCGGGAGGTTATTGATAAATAAGGAGCCACTGCGAGAGGTAAGTTAAAACAAAGGAAATAACCCAAGAAAGATTACGCAAAATATAGATATGAGTATGGACCAACGAGTAGTTAGTAGTTAATTCAACAAGAGCCTAGTTATGGAGAAACAAGAGGATACAGACAAATCAATAGATCGTGCAAGATAAACATAGTGAACCCTAACATAGTGAGTCTAGTCTCGCAGATAATGATATCGTGATCCTTGGGAAGACAGTCAAAATATTAGTTCAGAAGAAACCCTACAAGCACACGAACGTGAGGATAAGTAACTTCGGATAATTATAGGCGAGGAAGAACATCAAAAAATTCCATCAAGTATTCGATGTGATAAGCTCGCAGCTTTTCAAGAGTCAGAGGATCCTCCCTAAGTACTACACTGAAAGACTAGTTGAGGAAATAAAGAAGAAGGTTTCAACCTAAGTATAGTAACTTGAAAAAGGAATGGTCATGTAAAAACAGTCTCACTACAATATTGTATGCACTCGATAAGAAAGTGGCACCTACCATGGCTAATGAACAGGAAGTAAAAATCAAAAGTAATATTCGAGATCATATGAGTTGCACGAAAATTCCGGCATGTGTGGGAACTAAGATAAGCTAAGTATGCAAGCAACAAAGGGGGCAGAAAGACCAGAAAAAGTAATAGCTTACGTTTAAAGAAAGCTGAGAAGGAATGAAAGAAATTATTCGATCAATGATCCACAGTTAGTTACGTTATCAACACACTTAAGATTTCGGAGTATTATCCATGCAGAATATATGTTGACAATCATACAGCCGTACAAGACTCTAGTATAAGTTAAAAGAAAGAATTGAGTCCAGGTCATAGATAAAGGATTGAATTGTTAGAAGATTGTATCATGGATATTCCATAGCATCCATGAAGTGCTAAAGTAATAACTAATACCATGAGCTGCTGATCGGAATATAACTTAAGCTTACATAAAGGTTGATCAGAGGAAAGAGGAAACTAAAGAGTAACATCAACTAAGTAAATCAGGAGTCTGATTATTGAACCCAGAAAAATATAAAAATTGTGATTGAGAACATTGCAGAATCACTCTTAATATCAGAGGTACAAGAGAGATAGTACTACAACCATATTCTATAACGGCTCAACAAGAAAGCCAGTTCAAAGAGTACCAGCCTCACAAGAAGTCAGTATGAAGCTCCCACCGGATTGTGTATGCACCAGAGGTGCAAGTATTATAATAGAGCTTCAAGTTGTGGATGGGAATATACCTATGTGGAAGGGATCTCATGAAAGAGATAGAAGATGTCATGCAAGATTTTAAGGTAAGTAAGGTAAAGGTGAACAACATACGAGATACTCAAATACAGAAGGTTGTGAATAGTCCATACTTCAGTTGGAAGTCTAGAAACGAAGATTCAGTATCCAGGAATGATAGTGGCGTCGTCAGTGGCATATTTTCTAGCCTATGGTTTCTAGGTATCGAGAGGTCTAGTTAAGAGAGTAAAGAAGAGTTAGAGACAATATGATGTCTCGCCTGATGTTCCAGAATAACATAAGGAACTCTATGGTGCAAGCAAGTTGAAAGAAAGTTACGAGTAGTATAAATAGATATGTGTAGGTCGCAAGCTAAAGTATGGTAGAGTGACAAGGTTTTAGGAAGACATTGGTAAGGATAAGGAAAGGCGAGTGAGAAGGTGACGAGAATGGATAAGTCCTCAGGATTAAACCCAGGAAAAAAAGAGAGCTAATGGTTTCTCTAAGTTATAGAAAGCTCAGTAAAGCCGGAATAAACTCAAATGAGTCTAAAACTAATAGCATTTAGAAGAGATAGAATGCTGCCCTGGTAGTAGAATAAGGGTATAATTGTGATAGATAAATGATGACGTTTGGGCCTTCGATTGAGTAATGATTTGAAGAAAAGGGCATGAGATTAGAATACCCTCTAGACATAAGCCCTAGTGACAATGTATTACATAAGAGGTTTCAAGTTATCAATGGTAGATTGTAGATCAACATTGAGATGGATCAACAGTGGATGGATAAAAGTTACAAACTATGAGATGAGATTACGCCATCATTGTTAAGATGAACAGTAGTGAGAAAGCATTAAAGGACTTAGATTTATACATTTAGGATAAGCAACGAGAGTAACCTGGAGTTTGGTAGCAGACCTCAGTAATGGTAAATCGAAGTAAGAGTTATGGTATAGTATGACCTACTTAGATGTAGTAAAGCCTAAGGTTCCCAGAGGGACAACTTGTCATAGTTATGCATATGTTCACAAAGTGAGGCCTAGAGATTGGCTAAAAGCTGGAGGGAAGAGTCGCATAGACACACATACAAGGAAAATGTCGTACAAGTTGCATGACAGAAGGTAGCAACAGTTACGAGTTGGACGAATTCCGACCACAGGCCGTGGTGTGAGAAAGAGGGCTAAAGGTGGGAATGCCCTGGACTTTAGATTTATTCACAAAATAGTTGCCTAGGTGGCAAGGAGTATACTAAAGTATTCAGATTCTGGAGATGTAGAAGTGCGGAGGGCACTTTTTAGAATGCTGAGGGAACTTTTGGAGTGCTGAGGAATAGCCTCAACTACGGCCACAAACCTGTTACACCCCATGTTTTCGTGCGTGAAAGTACGTCGTAAGTTAACCGACGTAAACTCGGGAATGAGATTATAAGTATTATGCTATTTCAAACAAGTAATAAGTAAATTCGTGAAGGTGAACGGGTGAACGAATCGAAGAAAATGAGTTTCGTCGAAGTTTGACATTTTGAGATAAAATACGGTCCAAGTTATAATACCCCGTATTTATGGACTAGTGCCAAACAAGGTACCACATGACTATGATAATAATGTGTATAAAGTATGTTAAAAGTGATTAGTATTTTAAGTAATTTGAGATAATTCTTAATTATGTAGATAATTGATTAATTATTGGTTTAATGGGAGATTAGCAAGATAATTAGGAATTTGTGGATAAGCCTAGAAGGCCTCCCAATGTGGCAGCAAGTGATCTTCTTAATCAAGTCAAATAAGTGACTCTTTGGTTTATGCACTAGGTGGCATGATTAGGAGATTTTGGGCAAAATTCATTCTTATCAAGTGGTTCCCACAACCCACAAAGATAAGATATCTCCCTACATCATTAAAATGGGAGGTTATGGTTGCAAAGTAATGGAGGAAAAGCTTCGGCAAAAATTCATATGAAATTCCATAATGTAACAACAGCGTGAGATACGATTTTATGAGAACACGGTATAATCTTTCTCAAGAACAACATACAGATTTTCCTTACTTCGATATGTCGTTACGTGTTTTTCGCAAAAGATGTGGGTTAGAGGAATTGTTAAGAGAATCGACTCAGGTATGTTAAGGCTATCCCTTCTTTCCTTTTGACATGATTCATACGATACAAACGAAACGAGTAAACACATAACTTTCATAAATGCCTCTATTCATATAAGCACTATGGGTGCCTATGTTCTTGATTTCCCATGTGTCTTATTATATCTTTTGTTCATGTGTCCCGAAAAAATACGTAGTTGATAAAGTTTATCTGAAGACATATTGCTCTTATGACATTCCGAGAAATCTTATTAACGTACTTCTTATGAATTTCATTCATTTATACATTTACATTGACCCATGACCAGATGGAATTATATACGCGTATATTTTATGTATATGGGATATGGGAAAAGGTTACGGCATTATATAAGCACCACCACCTGATCAACTGGTATATGTTGATGATTTTGCCCATAGTGGCCGAGATGATATGATGGGATGCCCTCAGAGGCTTGATGATGTTATGTACACCTATACCTATGCATGATACGACATTTACACGCATATGCACAATATTATAAATATTAAACAATTCACAGAGCTATTCAGATTTACATGTTAAGTCTTTTACTCCATGCTTCTCTCATGTCTTTTATTTACTGATTTTCATTCCTTACATACTCGGTACATTATTTGTACTGATGTACCTTTTGCCTGGGGATGCTGCATTTCATGCTCGTAGGTCCCGATAGACAGGTTGAGGGTCCTCCAAGTAGTCTATCAGCTCAACGGAAGGTGTTGGTGCGCTCCACCGGAGTTACTTATTTGGTCAGTATGATTTGGACATGTATTGATTGGTATGGCAGGGCCCTGTCCCGACCTTTATGGTATTTATCTACTCTTAGAGTCTTGTAGACATAGGTCATGTATATGGATACTTGTATGGCCTTGTCGGCCTATGTTTTGAGTATATAAAGGATCGTGCCGGCCTTATAGGCCCGTATGCCATATGTATAAGTCGATATATCATGTTGGGTCATCCTATGTCGAGTATTCCCTCATGTTTTATTCTAGTTATCTCACGACAGCCTTTCAGACTCATTTACCTATGATAGTATGATACGAAATATACGTTACGTTGGTACTCGGTTGAGTAAGGTACCGGGTCCCCGTTGTAGCCCATCGGTTTGGGTCGTGACACTTGAAGCAGACGATGTCGGGGGCTTCGAGTAATGTGAATAGACGAGATCTGATTCCTCCTAGCAATATCGCGAATCAAACAATGCAGAGGGTCAACAACAACACCCCAAGGGGCGAAGTTGGCTTCGATGGGGCTGGGGGAATTAGATCCGGTCCCAATAATAAAAATGATCCCTTCAAGAATGAACTCTTACGGTTCATGAGGGAAGTGAACGCCCGCATGGACCAAATTCCGCGCGCACCACCGATTTTGAAAGGACCAGGCTCAAAGAAATATACTCCGACCGACGTGCCAAATTATGATGGAACTTCAGACCTTCAGGAGCATATTAACACCTATACAACGGCGGTGAAGGGAAATGATTTAGCTCCTCACAAAATTGAATCTGTCTTGTTGAAGAAATTTGGAGAGACTCTCACTAGAGGAGTCTTGATGTGGCATTCATTGTTACCTGAGTATTCCTTAGACTCCTTTGAATACTCGCAGATTCTTTCATCAAGGCTTATGCCGGGGCCAGAAAAGTACAGGCCTGAAAGGCCGACATATTCAGGGTTGCACAATGAGAATCCGAGTTGCTACGTGAGTTCGTTACCCGATTCCAGAAGGAGAGAATGTTGCTCCCGACTGTCCCGGATGAATGGGCGGCTGAAGCATTCACCAAAGGAAATCCTACTTAAGTTTCAAGCAACGACTTGCGCAGATGTCCACAACCGGTACAATCAAAGATAAGGATCGAAGATGACCAGGTTGGCTTTCCATCGTCGACCAAAGGATGGGAGAAGAATAGAGTAAAATCAAAAGACAATTTTGACACGGACAGACGATCTTCGACGGGCCGATTTTTGCCCAACGAACGAATCAAAGGCCGCGGCAGAAGCTTTCGGACATCGGACAGGTTCTCTATTGACAGCAGGACTAATCGCATTCGGAACAATAGATCACTACAGGATAAAGAAGCGTCAGGGTCACGGGATTCTGCCTACCCCAAGCTATCAAAAAATAATTTCAACGTCAGCGTAGTAGAGTTGGTGTCAGCTATGAGAAACATCAAAGAAGCACAGTTCCCGAAACTAATGAGATCTGATCCCAGCCAGAGGGATCCCAACTCGTGGTGTGAATACCACGGGATGAATGACCACCGGACTGGGGACTGCCGACATCTCCGGGAAGAAGTTGCAACACTGTTAAAGAATGGTCATCTCAGAGAATTCTTAAGTGACCGAGCTAAGAACAATTATGGTCGTAACCGGGACAATATGGAACCCATAAAAGCAGGAGAAGATCCCCTATGCCAAACGATCAACATGATTTTTGGAGGGAACGAAATCAACGGAGTCACCTTCTCGGCAGCAAAAAAGACAAAAGTATTAATAACCCATAGCAAGAGGCTTCGGGAAGTCGCCGAAGACGATATAACTTTCACGGAAGAGGTCGTAGACGGATTGCTGCTACCACACAACGACGCACTAATGTATTGGATTTTAAAATTAAACATGTTCTAGTGGATCCAAGAAGTTCAGCTAATATTATACAATGGAGAGTATTGGAGCAAGCTAAACTCACCGGAAGCATTATTCCGACCACAAAACTCCTCGCTTGATTCAGCCTCGCGAGCGTGACAACCCAAGGAGAGATTTTTCTTCCCACCAATGCCGAATAGGTAATGAAAACAACTCTTTTCGAAGTGGTAGACGGTGATATGGGATATAACATTATTCTGGGAAGACCATGGTTGCACGAGATGAAAATTGTACCATCAACATATCATCAATTACTGATGTTTCATATGCCCGAAGGGGTTAAACAGATAAGGGGTGACCAACCGGTGGCAAGGGAGATGAAAGCAATTTCGGTCTCCAGTAGAAAAGAAAAGAGACACACGGCATAGCAACTACAGGAATCGGCACCTGCTCCCGAACTAGATAAAGTTAGCCCGGGGGTAGAAACGTCGGAATATTATCAGGTGCCAAGGTATTTCCAAGTTCCAGAAGAGACGAATGTAACAAAATCAATAACGGAAGATCTTGAGCAAGTTGCATTGTTCGAAGAATTCCTAGAAAGGAAATTCCACCCGGGGACAGAACTGTTTATATAAACTATGGAAGTATATATAGACGATATGCTTGTTAAGTCTTTGAATGCAGGTGATCGCCTTAAGTATATGCAAGAAACTTTTGATATCCTAAGGAAACATAACATGAAGCTTAACCCCGAAAAATGCGCGTTCGGGGTCAGCTCCGGCAAGTTCGTGGGATATTTGGTATCGCAAAGGGACATTGAGGTAAATCCCGACAAGATCAAAGCCATCGAAGATATCCCAGACCAACTGTTGAATGTGAAGGAAGTTCAAAGGCTCACGGGGAGAGTGGCAGCCTTTAGCAGGTTCATTTCCCGATCATCAGAAAAATGTCACCATTTCTTCGCACTACTCAAAAAGAAAAACAACTTTGAATGGACCCCGGAATGTCAACAGGCTTTGAGAGATTTAAAAAGGTACTTGTCAAGCCCTCCGCTACTTTCTAAACCTAAGGAAGGTGAAACACTGTTAATCTACCTCACGGTCTTGGAAGTCACGGTAAGTGCAATTTTAGTCCACGAGGACGAAGTTACGCAATCTCCCATTTATTATGTTAGTAAAATTTTAACGGGAGCAGAAACCTATTACCCACATTTGGAGAAACTTGCCTTAGCCCTCATATTCGCCACTCGAAAGCTGAGGCCCTACTTCCAATGTCACCCGATAGTCGTGGTGACCACTTTCTCTTTTGCGGAACATCCTTCACAAACCCGAGCTCTCAGGCAGATTGGCCAAATGGGCCATCGAAATGATTGAGTTCGACATAGAACATAAACCAAGGACTCCAAATAAGTCACAAGTCTTGGCTGACTTTGTGGCCGATTTTAGTCCCGGATTGCTGCCTTTAGCAACCAAAGAGGTAGTAATGGTGTCGGAATCGACATCAGGGGTTTGGACCTTATTTATGGATGGAGCTTCCAACGTACAAGGGTCCGGGCTTGGTATAGTATTAATAACACCTTCGGGGGAACCCTAAGGCAAGCCATCAGAATGGTTCCTTTAATTAACAATGAAGAAGAGTATGAAGCTTTGATTGCAAGACTCGAATTGGCCCGGGGACTTGACTCCGAGGTCATCGAAATCAAATGTGACTCACAACTGGTGGTAAATCAGGTCTACAGGATCTTCGACACCAAAGAATAGCGCATGCAACAATACGTGGTGAAGGTCTAGGCTCTATTAGCGCGATTTCGGGAATGGTCGATAACTCATATCCCAAGGGAAGGTAATGAAAAAGCAGACGCATTGGCTAACCTTGGATCTTCGACGAAAATAAAGGGATCAGAGTCATGGAAGGTAGTACAACTGATGAACTCAGTCCTAGATACAGATGGTTACTATGAGGTAAATGCGACTAATTTGGCCTGGGATTGGAGGAATGAAATCATCGATTATCTCAAGCACAATAAATTGCCCGAAGACTACAAAGCATCTCGAGCGCTGCACACCAAAGTAGCGCGATACAGCTTCAAAAGAGGCCAATTGTATAGAAAATCTTTCCAAGGCCTGCTGGCCCGATGCTTAGGGGCATCCGAAGCTAACTATGTCATGTGAGAAGTCCACAAAGGGATATGCGGCAACCATTCGGGCGCAAATTCTTTAGTACTGAAGTTGGTAAGGACAGGATATTATTGGCCCCGCATGGAACAAGATGCCAAAGATGTCATACGAAAATGTGATAAGTGCCAACGCTACGCACCACTGGTGCATCAACTGGAAGAATCATTACATTTAGTTCTGTCACCGTGGCCGTTCATGAAGTGGGGGATGGATATCATCGGACCACTGCCACCGGCTCCCAGAAAGGTAAGATTTCTTTTAATTTTGACTGACTATTTTTCTAAGTGGGTGGAAGCAGGTCCTTATCAAAAGTTCGGCAAGTGCAAAGTGGTGGATTTCCTGTGAGAAAATATAATTTGCATGTTCGGAATACCAAAAGAGATAGCATGCGATAATGGGTTCGTCGAAGATATAAAAATAAAAAGGATCACATCTTCACCCTATCATCCGAGCGCAAACGGTCAAGTAGAGTCAACAAACAAATTGATTATACAAAACCTCAAGAAAAGGTTGGAAGCGGCTAAAGGTAATTGGCCCGAGGAGTTACCCGAAGTTTAATGGGCATACTGAACAACGACTAAATCGAGCACAGGAGAAACTCCCTTTTCCCTTGTGTACGGTGCAGAAGCTTTAATCCCGGTTGAAATAGGGGAACCCACCTTGAGATATTTCACAGCAGATGAAGAATCAAACAATGAAGCAATGTTAGCCAACTTGGAACTACTCGATGAGCGCAGGGACTTGGCGCATGTAAGAGTGGCAGCCCAAAAGCAGAGAATTGAGCGATATTATAATTGAAGAGCCAACCTCTGTTATTTCAAAGTAGAAGACTTGGTCATAAGGAAAGTAACTCAAAATACCCGAGAGCACAACGCAGCGAAACTAGGTCCAACATGGGAAGGCCCCTACCAGGTTTCGGCTGTCACCGGAAAAGGTTCGTATGAATTGGAGAACCAAGGTGGAGAAAAGTTGCCCAACAACTGGAATGTAGCACACCTAAAAAGATATTATTGCTGATGAACATTATCCGAACAGAAAGTATGTGCTGCACTATTTTTTCCTTCATTCAGTTTTTGTCCCAATTGGGTTTTTCTGGCAAGGATTTTAATGAGGCATCAACAGAAAGCATACTACGAAGAAAGCTTCAACAACAGCAATAAGACCTTCAAGAGTAAGGCAGACAAGCAAAGTTCCATTCTGGAACGGTTAGATAATCTTTGGCTCTATAGCAAAATTCCCACCGGGAAGTTAAGTTTTCTATAAGACAAAGGTTACCCGACCGTTCACAAGTGCAAACCACTAAAGGATTGTTAGATAGTATTTTTCTCAATAGCATGAATTCCCAACGGGAAGCGAAGTTTGTTACCGAGCATAAACTTGTCTAGCAATTCATTAATGGGATCCTCGAAGGTGCAAAACTTTTAGTGTTCCAATTCGCATTATTCACATTAGAACACTGGGGGGGAATGATATGAAGATAAGGCAATTATGACTGCCATGTCGACCGGAGAATGAAAACAGGAAACATAGTTGTATCATCGGGATAGGGGACTACGCGGCCAGCCCCGTAGAAATAAGTTGTACAAGTTAGCCACAAGTAATGGCAATTTCTTTTTAGCATAAAAAATGCCTATGTGCTTTTTGAAAATGGAAAGAATAAATCGAAGTCCTTTTGTTTCTATCTTGTTTCTTGTCTGAAAGATGGATTAACTTTATCATTTAAAAGTTAAACAAGTACTTCAAATGCTAGTGCCGTAATGAATAGGAGACGTCCTCTTCAAGAGCACCGTAAACATAAGAGGGCCCTCTCTTATAAAAACCCTCACGTTAAAGGGTTGATTTCTGAAGAACTTATGCCCGGAATCAAAATGCATTCGAGAAAAAATACACTCAAAGCCTTGCATAAAAAGACACAAAAGGCAAACTTGCGCAAATACTTAACCCTCACGATAAAGGGTTGATTTCTGACGAGTTTTTGCCTGAAATACAAATCCTTTTGGGGAAAAGAATACACCCAAGTTCTGGCATAATCAGATGCAAATAGGAAAACTTGCACAAAATTCTTAAGCAAAAAGAAGAGAATGCAAAGATTAAAACTTGCATAAATAATCAAATGAAAGAAAGACTCAAACAATACTTGAGAAAAAAGACATTTTTATTTACAGTCACATGCCAATACGGCACAGATACGAGAATTGGAAAAAGAAAAGAAAAGCTAAACTGCAGTATCTCCGGAACCCAGAGGAAGAGAAGTGCCTGCGCCCCCGGGAAAAGTAGATGGATCCGCCGATAGCTCAATATTTTGGTCTTCACCAGTTTAGCCTTCAACATCATCATCCTCCGATTCTTATTCAGTTCCTGAGAACTCGGAATCGAAACTAGAAGGACCAGGAGAATAAGGCCCCGTCGGGAGAACACTTTTAGCAGCCAACTCAAGCTCGCAGGCCTTAGCAATTTCAGCATCAAAGTCAATGATACGAGCTTTGGCCTCTTCCAAGGTTTTTCTCCCCATGCTATACATAGCGTAAGTTTTATCAATAATGAGGGAAGCTTCTCGGCGCTTGAGTTCTTCTTTGAGTCGGGTTACCTCGGCAGAAAGGCTTTCCCGGGCGGATCGAACAGATTTGAGGTTAACATCGAGGTTGCGGATAGTAGAGCTAAAAATTCTATTATGCTCAATGGTCCTCTTATGCTTCTCCTCCATTTGGGAATATTTCACCCCGCAGCAGCAAACTCTTCAGCCTTGGAACTCAAGGATGACTCCAAATTATTCAATCTTTCAGTGGAGGCAGCCTCACAATCGGATGCAGCAAGAATGGTATTATGGACTTCAACCCATTTTTCCCTAGCCTCTTCAAATTGGGCCCTCAATAGGGCAATTTCTTGGCTAAGGGTCACCACTTCCTGCTTATTTTGTTGCAAACGAGTTTCCAACACAACAGCCTCAGCAACTTTAGTTTCCAACTCCGAAAGGAGAATAACGGCTTGATCCCGTTCAACCAAAAGCTGATCCTGCTTGGAAGTAATTTCTTCCTTCTCATGAATCAACCTCTGAAGGACCTCAGAAGCAAGAAAGTTGTCCTATAAAGCAAGAAAGGCAAGATTCAGGATATGTTTAGGCAAAATAAAAGAAATAACAAAGGAAGTAAAGAATGTACTGTTGCGGCGTTGTGCATGGCGTTGTTCAATAAGCACTCTCCCGAGAGAGCCTGAATCTTTTCCTAATTTTTTTCTGAAGCTAAAGGCTTCAGATAATTAGCGAGTTCCTCCGACCAAGATAACAAGTTTTATCTGGTGGAGATCGAAAGAGTAACATTCCTCCTCCCATATGGATCTTCAGAGGGGGCAACATAATTTTGCCTCATATTCCCATGAATTGGGGACTGGGGAAGAGGAATATCTCCTTCATGGTCAAGTGCGGCTGGTGGAGATGATGTAACAGTTGCTGATGGAAGAACTGGGGAAGATGGAGATGAAGCTGATGGCGGTGAATGAGAAGCAGCTGAGATAAATGCAGTGATTGTTGGATGCTCGCCAACCAAAGACGGCAGAGACTCAGTATTCAGCCCCGCCGTACTGAGCATAGCAACTAGGGTCCGAAAGCGGGAATTGGCATTTCTTACCAAATCAAACTCCCCCAGAGTGCCAAGACATCATCCTCGGTTAGTGTAACTAACTCAACAGATTGAGCATTCTGTTGAGTTGATAAGGATCGTCGCATTCTGTGTAGAGAAGCTCCATTATCACTAGCTTCTCTATCATCTCCGATCATCACGGTGTTTATGGCCGACCCGGGAGGATGGCTAGTGATCAAAACTTCCGGAGACGACTCGGGGGCAATAGTCTTCACCCTTTTATTCTTTTCCCCGGCCGCAGAAGAACCCCTTGTTTTTGGTTGCTTGTTCTCCGGCCGGGGAATCCGTAGTAAAACATTCGTGCCCGAAGCAGGCCCAGAGACACTTGCTCAAGTGAGCGCCGCCTGAAGCAGCCTCACCGCTTTAGTAGGATCAACCAAAATATCCTCCTCGGGAACATCAACTGAGCCCGCGGGTAGACCTAATTTCAAGGAAAAGATAGAAGGGATCAATCAATTTTCTCACATAAAAAGCTGAAACAAGGTTAGTCTGAATTACCATGATTTTTGGCCTTCCTCCTGTATTTGATAGATAGTTCTTTTCACGTACGGGTCTCGGACATAGTGACATCAAGATCTTTTAGACCCACTAGCCCGAGCCTTCAACTATAGGCGGAACCTATCGAGTTGCTGAAACGAGCGTAGAATGAAGGATCAATACAGATATGGATGAATCCCTAATCAACTAAATATTAAATAAAAAGCTTATGAGAGCGGTTCCACGCCTCTGGAAAGGATGAAATCGTTCCCGGAATGATGTCATTGGTAGCAACTGCAATAAATCGTTCTATCCACCCACGGTCATTGTCATCATCTATGCTAGATAACAGGGCATAATGACTGCATTTGCTGAAATTTATCATTCCCCCGCGAAAGATTTTGGGGGAATAGAGATTCATCACATGAGCTAAGGTTAGCTCCTCTCTAGTTTCTTGGCACAAGCGTCGGAGGCAGGCGATCGTCCTCCACACTGAAGGACTTACCTTTGGCCAGACACACTTGGTAGCGGAGGCAGAACTACGCAATGACAAAGTCAAGCTCTCTACTTAAGGAAAATGCACCCAAAGTAAAGGGATACGTGTAAAAGTATGTAAAACCTTTCTTGGGAAGGGTCACTCAATCCGTTAGATTGGGAGCAACAATGTCCAAATCATGCCAGCGGCAGTATTCCTTCACAACAGGAATACTGGAAAGATGAATGGAAGAAGGGTATCTGCCAACAACCCACGTGCGAGGGAGAGCCGAAGGGAGTTTCTCTTCGAAGTCTTTTTCCGTAACAAGACTTCTAGGAATGAAAGAATCCACCGCTGGAGGAACAACATCATCAGCTTTGCTCTTACCCTTTGAAGAGCTAACGTTCTTTGAAGAAGAAGCCACTAGGATGAAAGAAAAGCTTTTTCGTATTAAAGTGAGTTGCAGAAAAGATTAATTAACAGCATGGAAGATATCAGAATGTTTTGAAAAGTTATGGATTATAAGGGGAGAAGATTGATGCGTATAAATAAAATTTTTAGCGGCTAAATTCATGGCCATGATTACCTTAATAACCAGCAAAAGGTATGCCATGAGATGACGCGTGTTCGGCTCATTAAATGCGGAGAGATGTGCGTCTAATCAACCGTCAGAAGCCTTAAAAAAGAATCATAGCAATTCCCGCCAATATAATGTTTCTACCAATTTTTCGGTGACACAAAGTTATGTCACCGGAAAGCAAGGGGACTATCTGTATAGGGTAAAATATGCTATGCACATGGCCGTCCAAAAAAGGGATACGTGGAACCTAATACGGGGGATGTCTAAGACCGAAAGCAACTGTTCTATCTATTACCAGAGAAAGTAACGTTCATAAAGATGCAATAAATACTCTTTGCCCGGTAGCATTCAATGGAGAATATTCTACAACATTAAGTACGATTGCCCGTTACAAGGAATTTGGTATTTATACTCACCGTTACATCTTCATCAATGGCCCTCATAATTGACATTACAAAGGGTCACGATCCTAGGACCTACTTCCCTAGACGTAGCTATAAATTGTGAGCTCATATGTCATTGTAAAGGACACGAATTTTCTGAAAAACTTACGCTATACTCTATCCAAAGCTTAATTCAATTTTAACTTCTTGCCTTTTGATTTCATTGTTATTATGCCCGGAACCACTGTTTCTGCTATTTTATCTCCATATCAATGCTAAGTATTGCATATTTTTTCAATTATCTTATTATTTCAGAATCAAATTAATTCACATGTCTAGAAACTGCGTATAAATTTACTAGTATCGTTTTACGGGTAAACAGTATTAAGAAGCCAAAATTAACTCTCATTCCAAATAATTTAAAGGTTATCCATTGTTTTAGGAGGAACAACTTGTTGTTCCTAGCTTTTGAAGCATAATGAGTTTCTAAATTTTTCCACAATGATCTCGCATGTGTCTCTTCACAATATGATTGCGAACATTATATTCAACCCATTGTCCTATATATCCACATACTTGCTGGTGCTCGAAATTCCAATCTTCATTAGATATAGTCTCGGGTTTATGAGCTGCAAAAATTGGTAAATGCGTCTTCTTGAGGAACAAGTCTTTCATCTTGCTTCTCCAAACAGTAATTGCTCATATTTAAACATACCATCTATCTCATATTTGTCTCCATTCCGTAAAAACTCGGATAAATAACTAAGGCTCTGATACCACTGTTATGACCGAAATAATCAGGTGTCATGCGGAAGCTAGTAAAGCAATATTTGATTGCCAATAAATCAGACAACAAAAGATAAATATACCAAAAGAGACACAAATATTTAACGTTGTTCGGTCAATTGACCTACATCCACGGGCGGAGATGAGCAATTCACTATATAAAAGAGAGTACAAATATCGAGAGAACCTCACGAATAGGCAGACACAAGTGGCACACTAACACTTGTCCCAGAAAGTTCTCCCCTAAACAAGATTCTCAAACCCTTTATGGCTATATTGTGGATGCTACTAAATGAGAAGAAAGGATCCTTAATATATAGAAGTAAAAAACCTTTTCCTCCAAGAAAATAAACTATCTAAATATGGAAGAATTATGTTTTCCTTTTCATAAAAGGAAAAATCAATTATGAAAAATATGTTGTCATTCCTTCAAGAGATAAAAAAATCAAATATGCTAACAAAATCAAGACATACACCTAACACAAACTTCATTAACAATGAGAAATATTTTACATAGCATATCTAAATTTTATTCTCATCTTAAAAGTGAAAGTTAAAACTTAAAATATAGTAGTATTAATTTCATCTAAATGAAACCATTCCTTCATTTACGACGTATTTTCTCCTACTCTGCCAAAGTTAAATGCTTATTCTAGCTTGCACAAAGTCCATACCTTATCTATCCAGAACTTCGAAATTATAATCACATCTCTTTGTATTACCAAGTCCACCTGACGCCTCTATGATACGAACCTATCTAACTTCTGAATAATATCACCCTCCTTTGATCCCTTTTCATTCATCTAATTATATCTTTGGCAAAGAATTTATCGATGGTCTGGCTAGTTTTTAACACTATCTTTGGGCAAAGGTTACATGTAACTCGTAAATTAATGAGCCAAAGATTAGGAAATCCATAACTCATAAGCAGGGAGCATCACACTTGTATGACAGGAAAGTGGAAGGTTGCAACGGTTAGGATAAAAAGAAAAGGTTGTAACGGTTGAAATTTGGGAGTAATGGTTTTCCTTTCCATATATTATGGAGATGCACAATGGCTTAATTTTTGGAATATTTAATAATGGACTACTGTATTGAATTGAGTGAGAAAAAAATTCAATAATTTACAAAATAGATAAATACATTTTCTTGTTTATGAGATATGCCACATCATCTTTTAATATCCCTTAATTACAAATATATAAACACTGAATGATTAGAAAGAGCTAAGTGGTCATATTATATAATTTTTATAGTAATGATAAATAAGTTAATAGAATTATTACACAAAAAATTAAAAAAAGAAAAGTTAGCGTAATATCCTAAAACTCAAGGAATATTAGTGTGATAAGGTCAAACCTAAGGGGAGGCCTCTTAAATTATTCAAAAATTAAAATACATTACAATCACCATAACAACAACAACAACAACAATAACAATAAACTCAGTATATTCTCACAAGTGGGGTCTAAAAATTTAAATGTATATAATTTATTGCAAATCAACCTTGTAGTATTTAACATATAAATACTAGTTAGGAGACTTAAGAGTTTCTCCTCGCAAAAGAGGATCATCAGTTTCAATCACGACTTGAATTATTGGTCAGTAGGAATTATCATAAAGCAAAATATTCCTATGTTTCCACATTCTAGATATCCCCTTAGAGATGCAAACTGTTTTCATCATGAACACTAGTTGTCGTCATCTAGCACGAAAAAGCTTAGTCTTTTTTCAATACCTATAATGGTGTGTGTATGTGTGACATAATTAGAATTTTAGTATGAGGACTAGCTAATGGGCTAATGAGCCAATTAGCACCCCTTATGGGTGGACCCGACCAATAACCTTTTTTAACATCTCTCATTCACATATAAGGATATGCTAAAGCTCCACCAAGCTAAAGAAAACATATTATCCTTTAAATTCTCTTGCATCATTTCATACTGGATAAATAGGTCGTGCGACCAACATACTATGAGAGCATGTTGATATACATTTTTTAGGAATATATAGCCTCTCGTCATCATCATGAAAATCTTCAAGTAGATCGTAAAAAGTATGCTTAGTACCCTAGGTCATTTGAATCACATTAATACATGACATAATTAGAATTTTAGCATGAGGACTAGCTAATGGGCTAATGGGCCAATTAGCACCCCTTATGGGTGGACCCGACCAATGACCTTTTTTAACATCTCTCATTCACATATAAGGATATGCTCAAGCACCACCAAGCTAAGAAAAACATATTATCCTTCAAATTCTCTTGCATCATTTCATACTGGATAAATAGGTCGTGCGACCAACATACTATGAGAGCACGTTGATATACATTTTTTAGGAATATATAGCCTCTCGTCATCATCATGAAAATCTTCAAGTAGATCGTAAAAAGTATGCTTAGTACCCTAGGTCATTTGAATCACATTAATACATGACATAATTAGGATTTTAGGATGAGGACTAGGTAATGGCTTAAAGTACCCCTTATGGGTGGACCCGACCCACAAATGTTTTCTAACATCTCCCATTCATATATAAGGGAATGCTCAAGGTTCACCAAGCTAAGGAAAATGTATTATCCTTTAAATTCTCTTGCATCATTTCATACTGGATAAATACGTAGTGCGACGAGCAAACTATGAGAACACATTGATATACATCTGTTTGGTATATATAACCTCTCTTCATCATCATAAAAATCTTCAAGTAGATTGTAAAAAGTATGCTTAGTGCCCTAGATCATTTGAATCACATTGATACATGACAAAATTAGGATTTTAGGATGAGGATTTTAGGAGGAGGACTTCCTAATGGTCTAAGGGGCGAATTAGCACACCTTATTGGTGGAAACGACCCAATAGCTTTAAGGGAATGCTCAAGCTCCACCAAGCTAAGGAAAATATACTCTCCTTTAAATTCTCTTGCATCATTTCATACCGCATAAATAGGTTGCGCGACCGACATACTTGAGAGCACGTTACTATACATTTGTAAGGAATATATAGCCTCTCGTCTTCGTCATGAAAATCTTGAAGTAGATTATAAAAAGTAGGCTTAGTGCCCTAGATCATTTGAATCACATTGATACATCCCTATAGATCTCATGTATCATATTTGTTTTGTTGATAATTATAACCCATACATAATCGGTACCAACAAACACAAACGAAATGATATTCCATCAATGATCTTCCTCTTCTCACGAGTCTCTTAATTTGAATTCAACTCACTGTTTTAGTCATGCTCCGTCAAATCGAATCTCTCATGGTTATTTGGTAGCATGCTAAGATAGCGAACATCGAACCAAGCTTCGAGGCATTGATAGGAGTCGTGAGGGTAATCAATTTGGGGTCTCACACAATGATAAGCCGAGATAAAACTTATGTTAAACCCCTTTTGGTAGACATTTGCACACATGATATGAAAAGTAGTGCTACAACAGTTTCCCTTTCCCATGGAGCATATGTCTTTATCTCATAAGATAATATATTAAAGATGATATTAAGACATCATGTGCATCCAAATTGAGTTCCTTGATCTACTCAATAAATATGAATTCACATCTAGTCTCTCAAGGTAAATTAGGTGAAACTTATTACTTGTCCGATGCTGAAGATCTTTAAGCCATGTGCTCTCAAAGATATCCGTATTATAATTTGCTTAAGATCTCGTCTCATCTCCCATCAATACTAAATTGATTGAGTCGGTTATCTGCGTGAGAAGGCTGACTTCTATCTGCCCTACATACGTTTCAATAATTAGAAAGACTGCACCAAAAGCGTTTCACATATGAATGTACAATAAATATTCAAAATAAGAATGTACACAAACATTCAAATAATAAGTGTGTTCAATCAAACTTATTTTGATGTTCAAAAATAATAAATACTTGTGAACGTCAGAAATATAAATAAAACACCAATGACTATATAAGCCTACAAAGTCCTTGAGATCATGCATGAACAAATATATGTATCTCTAGGAACCGGCTGAGTCAATGGTTCTGCAACCATTTGTGTAGATACACTTTACGTTCACTTATTTGCGTGCAACCATGTCTTTCATAAAACAAACTTTAATATCAATATGTTTGGTTATAAAATAATATTTTGGGTCCTTAGTGCTTAAAATAGTTACTCCACTGTCACCAAGGATGTCACCAAATCAATATTAATTGATGTACCAACAGATGGTCTAAGGCCCTTTTTAACCATGTAACTATTGTGCTATTGAGGAGAGAGCCACAAACTCCTCTCTTATGGTAAATATATATATGACTGCTTTTCATCTGCTCTATGATATGACGCCACTATAAAGCAGAAAACACATTCATAGGTGGACCTAATCTTATCCATAACTTGTCCACAATCATCTTAAGTATATTTCCTCAAATCATGTCATGTCCTTATGGCAAAACGCATAATGAGAAATTCTCCTACGACACTTCATGATTCTTTTAACTACTTTGTGATGTGATGGGTCAATGTTGGCTTCATATTTGCTTAAAATCCAATTTCAAAACATATATTAAGTCTTGCATTAGACTACCAACCACACTGGCATACAAAACTCTATTCATTTATTTCTCTTATTTAGAGTCTGAGGACACAGTCTAGTTGTATACGGGTAAAATCGAGCCCGTTGAATATCTCAATTACCCGTTAAGACAAACGGAACAGGAACATTATCGTAAGGAATCAGAAGCTAGGCGAGGAGCCTCTCATATTAGGGTTCGGGTAAGACTCATGCCCTCGGAGGCATCGGAACCATGTCCTCCAGGTCCGATTTGGGCCTCGAGACTTCGAAGAATATCAAATAGCTGCACATCATTAACAAAGGGCTGTAATATCCGTGCCCAATCGAATATCCCGGCGAAAATCTCAACCCGTATCGGTAGAAAATCAGTGATTAGCGAAATAGAAGATTTTTCACTTTTTTAGAATTGTACTTAGGGTAAAATTTCCCTACTATATAAAGGGGAAAACTTATTCAAGAGGCATATTGTAACATGCAATAAACTCTTATTCTCTCAATTATTCAAAAATCTTACTTTTGTTCATCAATTCTTCATTAGTGTGAGCTAGGCGTCGAAGGCAGACACTTTGTTAAGCCGTTACTGAGTCCAGGATCACTCTCATTATTGGTTTAGAAATTTATCACGTATTTGTATTGAATTAATTCACATATCCTAAAAAACACATATAAATTCAATTGTTATCTATTTTTTAGGGTAAACAGTTTGGCGCCCAACGTGGGGCTAACGATAATAGTGACAATTTGATACAAATTTCCATAACGCACTTTGCTTTACTCTTGTTCTTTGAGATTTTAATTTCAAGAAAATAAGAATGTCAAACTCTCAATTTGCTCACTTGAACGTTGGTGCCGAGTCTGGCCACCATGGAGCCCCGATCGCTGACCCAATCGATGCCAACTCTCATGTGGCCATCGACGCTAACTGGCCCACTGATAAGAAAATAGCGTTCGTGGAGGATCCGGGTCGATAGCTAGAGGTACGCATGACGGTGAAAGCAATGGGATCAATTTGCAGATGATCTTTGAAATGTTACAAGCTCAATAGGTGGCAATAGCCTAGTTACAGAACTAAAGCCATGCTCCCAGCAGAGTTGAGCCCGAACCATCCCGGGAGAACACCCGAAGAAATGAACAAACCTCAGAAAGACCGGGTGAAGATGAAGTCGGGCTAGCCCCGAAATAATAAAGATGCTTGAGGAATTGACAAAACGGGTGGAATCGGGGGAAAAGAAGATCGAAGCCAACGATAAAATGGATCAAATCCCATGAGCACCACTGATACTGAAGGGCCTGGATTCCAAGAAATTTGTCCAAAAGCCTTTCCCTCCGAGCACAGCTCCTAAACCAATCCTAAAGAAGTTTTGTATGCCCAAAATTCCAAAGTTCGATGGAACAACTGATCCGAATGAACATGTGACCTCCTACATGTGTGACATCAAGGGAAACTACTTGGAAGATAATGAAATTGAATCTGTTCTGCTGAAAACGTTCGGAGAAACCTTGTCAAAAAGAGTTATGATATGGTATCACAACTTACCCCATAATTCTATTGATTCATTTGCTATGCATGCAGATGCCTTTGTAAAGGCGCACGCTGGGGCCACCAAGAAGTCAGACCTCTTCAAAGTGAAGCAAAGAGATAATGAGATTCTCAGGGAATTCGTGTCGAGGTTTCAAATGGAATGGATGGATATGCCTCCGGTCGCGGACGATTGGGCCGTTCAGGTATTCACCCAAGGACTTAACCCCCAAAGCTCATTGGCTTCGCAGCATTTGAAATTTTTTTTGATAGAATACCCGGTGGTAACTTGGGCCGACATCCATAATAGGTACTAATCAAAAATTAGGGTCGAAGATGATCAGCGTGGGGGCCCTTAGGATCCATCTATCCCGTCAGAGCTAGTGACAGATCCAAAAGAGTCATCGATCATAAACCAAGATCGAACATAGATCGCCATCAACCATATAACGGATATCGAAGGGGTAACGGGTCTGGATACAACCCTGTGAGGAGTGAAAAAAGGAACGATCGAGGCCACAGTAGTCAAGGACTCATGAGTAAGAGCGGTTTCGACAGGCCACTCGAGGCCAGGGAGGCACCGAGATTATCGGAATACAACTTTAGTGTCGATGCTGCCAGCATCGTATCCGCCCTCGAACGCATCAAAGACACCAAATGGCCTCGACCATTGCAGTCTGATCCTGCCCAAAGGGACCCCAACCTAATGTGCAAGTATTATGGTGCTCGCGGCCACAGAACCGAAGATTGTTGATAACTAAGAGAAGAAGTAGCTCTGTTATTCAATAACTGACACCTCCGAGAATTTCTAAGTGATTGAGCCAAAAATCACTTCAGGAATAGGGACTCCAACAAGTAGACCGAGCAAGAGGAACCCCAGCACATCATTAACATGATTATTGGTGGAGTTGACGTCCCCCAAGGGTCGATGCTGAAGCGCACTAAGGTGTCCATTGCAAGGGAAAAATGGACTCGAGATTATATACCGGAGGGAACCGTATCTTTCAACAACGAAGACGTTGAAGTCATCGTGCAACCATATAACCATGCACTGGTAAAATATGTATTCATAAATAAATCTCGAGTTAAGCGTGTGTTAATTGATCCAGGTAGCTCAGCCAATATCATCAGGTCGAGGGTCGTGGAACAGTTGGGTCTACAAGACCAAATAGTGCCTACAGTCCGAGTTTTAAAAGGATTCAACATGGTGTGCGAAACTACTAAAGGGGAGATAACCCTATCGGTAAACACCGCCGGGACTATTTAGGAAACAAAGTTCTATGTGATTGAAGGAGATATGATATATAATGCTCTATTTGGAAAGCCATGGATTCACAACATGAGGGCAATACCCTCGACACTATACCAGCCACTAAAATTCCCCACACCGGGAGGGATCAAGACAGTTTACGGAGAACAACCGGCCATAAAAAAATGTTCTCGATCGATGAGGTGACCCCGATATCCGTGCTCTCAGCATCAAAGAACCCAAATTTGGTTAAAAAGGAAGAAAAAAATAGCAGTCACCGACACCGGCCCCGACCGAACCGGAGAAGCGGAAGACAGGCAAGGATGATGATTACGGAGTTCCTAGGTCGTTCATAGCCCCAGATGATTCTGATTCCACCATGTCGACGGTCGAGGAGCTGGAGAAAGACATGTTGATCGAACACTTGCCCGATCGGAAGGCATACCTGGGCACGGGGTTGACTCCTGATCTAAGGAAAAATCTCATTAAATTGCTTATAGCTAACGTGGATTATTTTGCATGGTCCCATTTAGATATGACAGGGATCCTTCCAGAAGTAACCACTCATAAGCTAAGCTTGGACCCGAAGTTCCACATGGTTAAATAGAAAAGGAGGCCTCAGTCTGAAGTCAAGCATGCGTTCATCAAAGACGAGGCATCCAAACTCCTTAAAATAGGTTCCATTCGGGAAATTAAATACCCGGATTGGTTGGTTAACGTAGCGGTAGTGCCTAAAAGGGGAAATAAATTAAGAATTTGTGTAGATTACAAAGACTTGAACAAGGCCTGCCCCAAGGATTATTTTCCTTTGCCTAACATCGATCGTATGATCGATGCAATGGCCGAACATGAGATACTCATTTTTCTCGATGCCTATTTCGGGTACAACCAAATCCAGATGGACCCGGGTGATCAAGAAAAAATTTCCTTTATCACTAAATTAGGCACCTATTGTTATAACGTAATGTCATTCGAACTAAAAAACGTCGGTGCCACGTATCAACGCCTAGTAAATCGGATATTCGAAGAACAAATAGGAAAATCAATGGAGGTTTGCATTGACAACATGCTAGTTAAGTCCATGCGAGCAAATGACCATTTGGAACATTTGTAGGAAACCTTCAACATACTGAAGAACTTCAATATGAAGTTGAACTCGGAGAAATGCGCATTCGAGATCTGGTCCGGAAAGTTCCTCAGATTCATTGTGTCCAACCGGGGGATCGAGATGAATCCCGACAAAATCAAAGCTATAGAAGATATTATCGTAGTGGATAATGTCAAAGCCGTACAGAGGTTAACCAGGCGCATAGCCGCCGTGGGCCGATTCATATCGAGGTCCTCCGATAAGAGCCATCAGTTCTTCTTGTTATTTAAGTAAAAGAATAACTTTATGTGGACCCCAGAGTGCTAGCGGACTTTAGAAGAACTCAAACAGTACCTTTTGAGTCCACCTTTGCTCCATACCCCAAAGACAGACGAGCAGCTATACCTGTACTTAGCAGTATCCGAGATAGCGGTAAGTGGAGTCTTAGTCCCGGAAGAGGAATGTATGCAATTTCCTATCTATTATGTTAGTAGAACTCTAGGCGAGGCTGAAACAAGGTACCCTCACCTAGAAAAATTGGCGCTAGCTTTGCTAAGCGCCTCCAGAAAGTTGAAGCCATACTTTCAATGCCATCCCATATGCATTGTAACTTCTTACCCGCTAAGGAACATAATACACAAACCCAAGCTCTCGGACCGTTTGGCCAAATGGGCCATAGAAATTAGCAGGTACGATATTTAATATCGAACCCAGACTGCCATCAAATCTCAAATTTTAGCAGACTTCGTGGCCGACATCACGTCGGTCTTAGTACCCGGAAGTCGAAAAGGAATTGTTGTTAACCTCGGGGACTTCCTCAGGAATATGGACCCTCTTTACGGATGGTGCCTCGAACGCAAAGGGGTTTAGACTCGGCATTGTGTTGAAGCCACCTATGGGTAACGTAGTTAGGTAATCCATTAGAACATTAAAATTGACTAACAATGAGGCCAAATATGAGGCCATGATTGCAGGTCTCGAACTGATTAAAATCCTGGGGCCGAAGTGGTCGAAGCCAAGTGTGACTCCCTTCTTATGGTAAATCAATTCAATGGGACATTCGAAGTAAAAAAAGAACGATGTTCAGGTATTTGGATAAATTACAAGTAACGCTACATTGATTCAAGGAATGGATCCTGCAGCACGTACCCCGGGATCAAAATAGCAAAGCCGATGCTCTGTCTAACTTGGGGTCATCAGTTGATGATAATGAATTCAGATCAGGATCAGTTGTTCAGCTCATGAAATCAGTAGTGGAGGAAGGCCATGCTGAAATAAACTCAACAAGTTTGACTTGGGACTGGAGAAATAAGTATATAGATTACTTTAAGACCGGGAAGTTGCCATCGAATTCTAAGAAATCAAGAGCTCTGCGCACGAAGGCGGCTATGTTTAGCTTGTCAAAAGGCACTTTGTATAGAAGAACATTCGATGGCCCACTCGTCGTATACTTGGGGTTGGGAGACATCGAATAAGTCTTGAGAGAAGTTCACGAGGGCACCTGCGGGAACCATTCAGGGTAGAGTCTTTGTTTCGAAAAATAATCAACGCAGGCTATTACTGGGCCGACATGGAGAAAGATGCAAGGGAATTTGTACGAAGATGTGACGGGTGTCAGGGACATCCACCGATTAGGGTAAACACTAGTATACATGGCTTTGTCTTTGTTGATTTGATTTATTTACAATTTTAAATTATTTAAAGAATAATTTCTTTAAATATTTTCTTAAAATCTTTATTTCACGAGTATATGCATCATTACTTATATCTTTAAGCTTCAAGTGAGACGATAAAAGGTCTTTACCTTATTTATAAACTCCAATTTGTTTTCTATTCATATTTATGTCATCAACATATAACGACATAATTATAAAGTTGCTCTCAGATCTTTTTGGTATAAGCGTAATGATCCCTTATTAATCATTATGTCAATAAAAGTGTTCACACTAGAAATACGCATATACCACTACCTTGAAGATTGTTTAAGGTCATAAAAACATTACAAAATTCTACAAACTATATATTTGTGGATTTTTGGATGAAACCCTCAAGTTATTCAATTTAATTCTTCACATAGTTCTCCATTGAGAAAGACAGTCTTTACATCCATTTGATGCAACTTTAGATCCAAGCCAGCAACAATAGCCAAAATTAAACAAATAGAGGTGATTCCACATAAAAGGTGATAATATCTTATTGTACTCATTCCCTTCATGTGGCGTTTACCCCTTAACATCAAGTGTAATGACCAGACTAGTCGGTTTAAGCATTTTCATTGCATTCGATGGTTCGAGGGCATAATAGCTTCATATGATGTATTATAACTTGCGTGTATCTTCATTTTTGGTTTTCGGTTGATTCAAAATTGTTTTGGTAGAATGATTATGATGGTAGAAGCTTTTAGTTGGAAGAGTTTTCCAAGTTTGACTTTCATTTATTTGACCTTATATCAGAGTTTTGATGGTTCTGTTAGGTCCAGATGGTGATTTTGGACTTGGGCGTATACCCGGATTTGCATTTGGATATTTCTAGTAGGTTTTGGCACTAATTGGCGAAAGTTGGCCATTTAAAGGTTTGGAAGGTTCATAAGTTTGACCAGGAGTTGACTTTGATGATATCGGGTTCGGATTGCTATTCCGAGATTTAGAATAGGATTGTTATGTAATTTGGAACTTGTGTGCAAAATTTGAGGTCCTTCCGAGTTGATTTGGTATCGTTGGGCACGAGTTTTGGAAGTTGAAAGTTTAAAAGTTCATAAAGTTTGAGTTGAGGTTTGATTCGTGATTTTGATGTTGTTGTGTGGGATTTGAGGCATCGAGTAGGTTCGTGTTATATTTTGGAACTTGTCGGTATGTTCGGACGTGGTCCCGAGGGGCTCCGGTGTGTTGTGGATTGATTTTGGAACAATTTGGAGGCTGAATGAGTTGTTGGTTTTCTGATGCTCCAGGTGTTCTTCGCGATCGCAAAAATTTTTCCGCGATCACAGAGTGTATTTGGGAGCTGGTGATTTAACTCTACGCGTTAGCGATGAGAGCGACGCGTTTACAGAGGTTTTGTGGCTGGCAATTCGCATTCGCATAGCCTAGGCGCATTCTTGATGCATGGGAGATTTGATCTTCACAGTTGCGTATTTTATTTTGCGATCGCGGTACTTAGCAGGCTGGGCTGGCATTTGTTTACGCATTCGCGAGGATGTTTTCGCGAACGCGAAGGCTTTTCAGTGAAGTGTAATTTCTCGTCTAAGCGATCGCGAGGGAAATACCGCTATCGCGATGCATATGACTAGGCAATATATAAGTACTCTATTTTGGACCTTTGAGTTACTTTATCACATTTTGACCTTTGAGTTATTTTATCACATTTTGAGTTGGGGAGCTCGGATTTGGGAGATTTTGGAGAGAAATTTTACCACATGGATTGGGGTAAGTACTTTCTACTCGGATTTGATTATATTTCATAATTCTATCTTCGATTTTGGCATTTGATTGATGATTTTAGAAGAGAAATTTGGGGGGGGGGTTGTCTAAACTTTCCTAAAGTGTATAATTGATTTGTGAACATTGATTCGGAGTCAGATTTGAGTGAAATTAGTATGGTTGGACTCGTAATTGAATGGTTTGTCAGAATTTGAGAGTTTTATCAGGTTCCAAGGTGTGAGCTTGGGTTTGACTTTGAGTTTTTGATTAAAGATCCTACCTTTATCATTTGAGTTGGTTTCCGTTGGCATTCTTTGATGATTTTGAGTTGATTTTGGCTAGTTTCGAGTCGTTCGGAGGTCGATTCACGCGGGATGGAGTTTTTAGAGTATTGTTTGGCTTGATCGGTATTTCCTTTGGCTTGCTTGAGGTAAATATACTATCTAAACTTGGTTGAGGCACTAGTTGCGTAAGTTATTTGTGATAGCTACGTGCTATGGGTGCGCATATGTGTGGGGGTTGAGCCCATGTGCGAGCACGGGGGCATTTATCCATGCTCGGGGTAGTGCTTAGGCTATGATATGCCTTGAATTGATTGATAAGCCTCATACTGTGATGTATCTCTTATTTGTACCCCCTGTAGTGAGCTATTTGAACCATGTTGAGGTTGCATAGAGGTCAATCTCCTGATTTAGCCTAGTAGCTACTATTTTGTGATGTATTCACCTGTTTCGAGCTATGATATCACATTTGCACATGCATACACCTTAGCATGTCACTTATACCATTTCAAGATTATGAAATTTGATGTTCTTTGACCATGTACATGTATTCTTGCATATCTGCTTTATGTGTGATATGGTTTGGACTGGTAACATATGACCATGCCGGGCGGATTCTGATATTGTGCATGTGACCACGCCAGTCAGATTGTGATATTGAGCATGTGACCACACCGGGCGAATTGAAATTATTAGAACGTGAGTTATCCATGCTATTATTATATTATTAGCCCGTGAGTTTCCCGTACGGATCTAGATATTGATATTATTGGCACGTGAGTTCTCCGTGTGATTGATATTATTAGCACGTGAGTTGTCCATGCAGCACGCGAGTTGTCCGTGTAACGTGTGGATACTTATTCATCCTCCTAAGGTCACCCTCTCATGTTTATCTCTTGATAGTGTACACGTGGATTGTGAGAAACAGACGGGTTTCTGGTTGATAGGAGCTCTGGGAGAGCTGGTTACTGGTTTGGTTTGATTACTGAGATTCTAATGTAGACCTGAGAGTCGTGAGGTGATTTACATTTGGATCGGGTTGCGCGCCACAACGGGTTGATATTTGATTATTGCATTTCTTCTTTATTTGGAAATCTTTTTTATTGTTTACCTTATTTACTTGCATATCTTCCGTATATGATGGATTGTCAAGCGAGCAAAATACTTTAAAAAGAATTGTGAGCACCAAAGTGGTTTTATCTGTGTTTTCCTTATTTGATCATATATATGTTCTATACTTGTTGGAAATTATGAACTTGTACAGGTGACTGTTGAGTATCATTTATAATTCTTGCTTCTATTACCTCGTCGAGGTTAGTTATGATACTTATTGAGTACATGGGGTCGGTTGTACTCATATTACACTTTTGCACCTTGCATGCAGATCCTGGAGTTGATGCTGCTCCGTACGACGAAAGCCAACTTTGAAGATGTACCTGCGTTCCGGATATGGCTACCACTTGTCCTTGGTGGCTTTAGATTTGAATTGTGTTTATGTATAGTTTCCAAACAGATATTGTATTACTTCATACCAGCTTGTAAATCTAAGTCTTAGTGGCTCGTGACTTGTACTACTAGTGCATGGGTTATTGTATAAAGGTTTAGTTGTTTCATTTATTGACCCCTTATTATTCTCAATTGAATTGTGTTGGATGTTAGTTGGCTCACCTAGCGGGTTGGTTTAGGTGTCATCACGACTAGTGAATTTTGGGTCGTGACAATCAAGTTGAGTATTTTATTTCTTAATTGTATCGCAAGCCATATGCTTAACTTTGAGAACCCATTTGGTTTCAATAGTTTTGTATTCTTTTAGAAGGTCAACTAGTTCCTGAAGTTAGTTGATTCTTTTAGACTGCATTAATTCTTCCAATTCATTAATCCTTTGAAGGGTAGGAAAGAGCCTTCTCTAGGTTTCTTATATTCATTTTTAAGAGCACCACTTTTGGTTGAGATTCATGTAATCTCTTATTATTCCCGTTTGGATCAGTTTTGCTCTCACTCACACTAGAACTATTCATCTTTTTCCCACTTGAAACAAGAAGAGAATATTTATTGTTACTCTCACTTGAAGCAAGATCACTTTCATTTGTATCTGATGATGAAGGTGGATCTTGGTGAGAAACTAATTTATCATCGCTTAGAAATCCTCCACTCGAAAAAGAGATCCTTCTTGAACTATTTCATGACCCAAAATCCTAACCCGTCGTGATGACGCCCAACACACTCGCTAGGCAAGACAGACATAATAATAAAGAACTCAAAATAATAGAATTTATAGAAATAATAGAATTTATAGACATAATGTAACAAAATACAGCTAATATATGTTAATTCCCCCATAAACTGGTAAATAAAGAGTCATGAGCTCTACGATGGAATGCAAGTCTGAAAACTAAATAACAATATTGTGTGAACTATAAACAACAGTACATAAGAAAAGACAAGCCAAGAGTACAGGCGAGAATGCATCTCTACCTTGTCTCTCGAAACTCAGCTCAACAAGAAAATCTGCTACTAATAACTTGTCCCAACACCTGGATCCTCACAATTAAGTGCAAAGGGTAGTATGAGTACAACCGACCCAGTGTCCAAGTATCATAACTAACCTCGGTGAGGTAAAAGAAGCAGCATTATAAATGATACTTGCCATATCTGTATAGTTTCATCAATTTAACAAGTACAGAATGATAATATGATCAAGTATAAAGCACATAAGGAACTATCTCTGTGTGTGTGTACAATTACACAAGTACTCTCCTTAGTAAATGATACAACATATAAGGGTGATATGCAATGAATCAGGTAAATAACCATAGAAATTATATTAAAAGATGAAATGCAAAT
Source organism: Nicotiana tabacum (assembly GCF_000715075.1). Classification (NCBI taxonomy): domain Eukaryota; kingdom Viridiplantae; phylum Streptophyta; class Magnoliopsida; order Solanales; family Solanaceae; genus Nicotiana; species Nicotiana tabacum. Next base: position 54,134,596 of record NC_134088.1, read on the forward strand.
CCTAACAAACACTGGCTAGATTTTCCTCAACCTTTCCATAGCCATACCAAACCACTTATCAGTTTTTCTCAATATTCGCGTGTACACCATCAAGAGAGAAACATGAGAGGGTGACCCTAGGGTGATGGATTCATATCTACACGCAAGCACGACAATTCAACGTGCTACCAGTCCAACGTGGTCACAGACTCAATATCATAATCCGCCCAGTGTGGTCACAAGCATAAATGTACAATCCACCCGGCGTGGTCATAGATATAATAACACAATCCTCCCGGCGTGGTCACAGGCATAATAACACAATATGTCCGGCGTAGTCACGAGAATAACAACACAATCCGCCCGGCGTGGTCACATGCTTCTAGTCTAGATCATATCACACAGAAGAAAATATACAAGAATGCATGTATATATGAATTAATAACATATCTCATGCTCTTGCACTGGTATAAATGACATGCTAAAGTGTGCTATCATAGCTCAAATTGGCAAATTCGTCACATAAATAACAATTACCAAGTTTGTTCCGGGAATTAGCCTCTATGTAACCTCAAACATGGCTCAATAGTTCACAACAATGTTACAAATATGAGAAACATCATAGCTTAAAGTTTAACAATCAATTCTAGGCATACCATAGCCTAAGCACAACCCCAAACATGGATAAGTACCTCGGTGCTCGCACATGGGCTCAAACCCACACATATGTGCACCCATACCACGTAGCTATCACAAATAATTCAGGAAACTAGTGCCTCAACCAAGTTTAGGTGAGATACTTACCTCAAGCAAGCCAAATCACTCCTCTAACAAGCTCACCCCATGTGAATCAACCTCCGGACGAACTGAATATAGCCAAATCAACTTATTATAATCAATATAAGCCATAGGAACCGAATCCAAATGATAAAGCTAAGATCTTTAACCAAAATCAAAAAGTCAACCCAAAAGTCAACCCTGGGCAAGTACCTTAGAACCTGACAAAATACAAAAATTTCGAACACCCATACAATTATGAGTTCAAACCATACTAATTTCATCCACAAATCGACCCTCAAATCACCAAAATCTCACTTTTCAATACCATTGTTTAAAATCCCCAATTTTCACTTCAAATTCACATAACCTAGGTGTAATAATCAATGGGAATTCAATAATTATCAATAAAAGTGATTAATCTTCACTTACCTCTTCAATTGTACCAATAACCCTCTCAAACACCGTCCTTAGCCGAGATCCAAAACTCCCAAAATGAGAACAACAATGAAACCCTCGATTATAAAATTTGACCAGCGATCCCGCATAAGCACCCTATTTTCCGCTTCTGCGGTCCAAATTGCGCACATGCGCATTTCACTTAAGTCCCCGACCTACAGCTTATGCGGTCCAACACCCGCTTCTACAGGTCGGCACCTACGAAATCCTTCTGCATCTACAACTCATGCCCATCCAGCCACATTCCGCTTCAACGGAGCTTCCCTCGAACCTGTGGAGGCGCTTCTGTGCACATTCCTCAGCTTCTGCAGACTTTCCTATCCAGCTCACCTTCTGTACTTGCGCCCTCGTTGACAGCATCTGCAGACTTCCCTAGAGCTACCTACTTTTCTTCTACGATCCTTCAGCCGTAACTGCAGCTCCGCATCTGTGGCCAAGCCCACCACAGATGCGATTATACCAGAAGCCATAAGCCTTCAGCAATCATCCCCAAGTTCAAAATGATCTGTTAACCAACCGAAACACCCCCGAGGCCCCCGGTACCCCATCCAAACTTACCAACAAGTCCTAAAACCCAAAACAAACTGGTTCGAAGCCTCAAATCACATCAAACAACACCAAAACTACAAATTGCACATTAGTTTAAGCCTAATGAACTAATGAACTTCCAACTTCTAAAACTAATGTCGAATCATATCAAACCAATTTCGAATGAGCTCAAATTTTGCACACAAGTCACAAATAACAGAACAGACCTACTCTAACTCCCGGAACCAAAATCCGAACCTGAATCGACAAAGTCAACCCTCTATCAAACCTCTCAACCTTCCAAACCTTCAACTTTCCAACTTTCTCCCAAAAGCCTCAAACTGACCTACAAACCTCCAAATTAACATCCGGACATATGCCTAAGTCCAAAATACCATACAAAGCTATTAGAACCATCCAAACTCCATTCTGAAGTCGTCTACACAAAAGTCAAACTCCGATTAACTTTTCTAACTTAAGCTTCCAACCTTGGGACTAAGTGTCCCAATTCACTCCAAAACATTTCCGAAACCAAACCAACCACCCCGTTAATCCACATGACCACAACTAAACATAGAAGAAGCAATAAATAGGGGAATGGGGCTACAATATACAAAACGACCAGCCGGGTCGTTATGTTCTCCCCTTCTTAAATAAATGTTCGTCCTCGAATCGGTCTAAAATCATTCCTGGAGTCTCAAATAGTTGTGTATATAAGCTCTGCATCTTCCGCTCATCCTCCCAAGTAGCCTTCTCAACCGGCCGACCTCTCCAAAAAACCTTAACTCATGCTATATTCTTCGATCTCAACTTTCGAACCTACCGGTCCAAAGTGGCCACCAGTTCCACGTCATAAGTCAAATCCCCATCCAGTTGTACTGTGCTAAAGTCCAAAATATATAATGGATCACCATAATACTTCTGTAGCATAGAAACATGGAACAATGGGTGGACATTTGATAGACTAGGTGGCGATGCAAGCATGTAAGCCACCTCTCCCACTCTCTTAAGCACCTCAAAAGGGCCAATATACCGTGGGCTCAGCTTGCCCCTCTTCTCGAACCTCATCACACACTTCATGGGCGAAACTCTGAGTAACACCTTCTTACCCACCATATATGCAATATTGCGAACCTTCCTATCAGTATAAGTCTTTAGTCTAGACTGTGCAATACAAAGTCGATCCTGAATCAACTTGACTTTCTCCAAGGCATCCTGAACCAAATCAGTGGCCAATAGCCTAGCCTCTCTAAGCTCAAACCAACCAACTGAAGAACGACATCGCCTCCCATATAAAGCCTCATAAGGAGCCATCTGAATACTCGATTGGTAGTTGTTATTGTAGGCAAACTCTGCAAGCAGTAAGAACTAATACTATGAACCCCCAAAATCCATAACACAGGCGCGTAACATATCTTCCAAGATCTGAATGATGCGCTCGAACTGCCCATCCGTCTGGGGGTGTAATTCGCTCCCACTTCCAATCGTGAATCTCAAGTCTCTAAAGCAAACCGCACGGCCACTGATGCTCATACTTTACCTGTTGGTAGTTCAATCACCGAGCTGCAAACTTTACTATATTTTTCTTCATTCTTCTCCACCATTAGTGCTGCATCAAATCGTGATACATCATAGCGGCACCTGTATGAATGGAATTCCGCGAACTGTGGGCCTCCTCAAGAATCAACTCACGCAACCCATCCACATCGGGCATACAAATCCAACCCTGCTCCGTAACACCCCATCATCTCCAATAGAAACCTCCTTGGAATCACCGTATTGCATTGTGTCCTTAAGGACAAGAAAATGGGGGTCGTCATACTGACGTGCTCTGATGCGCTCATACAAAGAAGACTGAGAAACCACTTAAGTAAGAACCCGTCTAGGCTCCGAAACATCTAGCCTCATGAACTGATTGGCCAATGCTGGAACATCTAATGCTACCGGTCTCACACCAATTGGAATATATACAAGGTTACCCATACTCACAACCTTTCTACTCAAGGCATCGGCCACCACATTGTCCTTCCTGGATGATACAAAATGGTGATATCATAGTCTTTTAACAGCTCTAACTACCTCCGATGCCTCAAGTTTAGATCCTTTTGCTTAAATAAGTACTATAGACTTTGATGATCTATAAATACCTCACACGACACACCGTAAAGATAGTGCCTCCAAATTTTCAATGCGTGAAAAATGGTTGCCAACTTCAAATCATGAACGGGATAGTTCCTCTTATGGGTCTTCAACTGATGTGAAGCGTAAGCAATCACCTTACCCTCCTACATCAAGACACACCCGATGCCAATCTGCAAAGCATTGCAATAAACTATATATGAACCCGATGCTGACGGCAAAACTAGTACTAGAGTTATGTTCAGGGTAGTCTTGAGGTTATGAAAGCTCTCCTCACACTCATCAAACTGCCTGAATGGGGCACCCTGCTGGGTCAATCTAGTTAAAGGTGCAGCAATGGATGAGAAACCCTCTATAAAACTGTGATAATAACTTGCCAAACAAAGAAAGCTAAAGATGGTCTGGGCCAACTCTAAATTGCCTCAATCTTCTTCGGATCAACCTTTATCCCCTCACTAGACACCACATGGCCCAAGAACGCCACTGAATCAAGCCAAAACTCACACTTGGAGAATTTAGCATATAGCTTCTTCTCCCTCAAGGACTGGAGTACAATCCTCAGATGTTGCTCATGATCCTCCAAGCTGCGTGAGTACACCATTATGTCACCAATGAATACTATGATGAAAAAATAAAGATACGGCTGGAAAACACTGTTCATCAGATGCATAAAGATTGCTGGGGCGTTGGTCAGCCCAAATGATATCACAAGAAACTCATAGTGCCCATAACATGTCCTAAAATCCGTCTTTAAAATATCAGAATCCCGAATATCCAACTGATGATACCCCGACCTCAAATCAATCTTCGAGAACACTCTAGCACACTGAAACTAGTAAAATAAGTCATTAATGCGCCGTAGAGGATACTTGTTTTTAATGGTGACTTTGTTTAGCTGCCGGTAGTACCATCCTTCTTCTTCACAAATAAAACCAACACACCCCAAGGTGACACACCGGGCCTCATGAAGCCATTATCAAGCAACTCTTGAAACTGTTTATTTAACTCTTTCAATTCCGTTGGTGACATGTGATACAGTTGAATAAAGATGGGCTGAGTGCCCGATGCCAGATCAATACCAAAGTTAATGTCCCTGTCGGGTGGTATGCCCGACAGGTCTACAGGAAACATATATGGGAAGTCTCTCACTACTAGAAAGGACTCAGTTGCAGGAGTATCATCACTAACAACCCACACAAAGGCCAAATATGCCAGACATTACTTCTCAACTATCCGTTGAGCCTTCAAATATTAAATCACTCTATTGGGAACATAATCCAGGGAACCTTTTCACTCAACCCTAGGCAATCCCAACATCGCCAACGCCACGATCTTAGCATGATAATAAAAAATAGCATGACATGGTGACAACCAATCCATGACAAAAAGCACGTCAAAATTAACCATGCTAAGCAGTAAAAGATCAATTCTCATCTCTAATCCCCCAATAATCATCACACATGACCGATACACACGATCTACAATATTAGAATAACCCACCGGTGTAGATATATGAACAAGCATAGGTGAAGAATCATCAGGCATATCCAAATAATGAGCAAAGTATGATGACACATAGGAATAAGTGGAACCAGGATCAAATAGTATTGAAGCATCTCTGCGAAACATTGAAACAATACATGTGATCATGACATTGGAAGCAACTTCCTATGGCCTGGCTGGAAATGCATAGCAACGGGCTTGACCACCACCTGATCGGCCTCCCCCTCTAGGGCGGCCTCGAGCTGGCTGAGCCCTAGCCCGAGATGGTTGTGCGAGTGGAGTAGTTGCTGGTGGTGGAATCATTGGCTGAGAGCTCTACTGCGGAACCCTACTCAATGGTCTGGGGTAATCTCTCTTGAGATGACTCAAGTCTCCGCACTCATAACAACCCCTCTTGAAACGCTGATGACCTTGATAGCCCGAAGAACTGCCTATGGAAACCTGGGAAGAAGGAGCACGGTAAGAACATTGTGCCAGCAATGCACTGATTGATGACTGAGCTGGGTGTGCACTATAGAAACTATAGCTAACTAAAGAACCATGAGGAATATGGCGAGCTGCCTAAACGGGTATAAAAGGACGACCTCTACTGTAGTAGGACTGGCCCCCAGATGAGGCACTACTGAAACCACCTAAACTATGAGTCCTCTTGGCTTCCCTCTCCTTATGCTCCTTCCAGCAAACCAGCTCTAAGCCTCTAGTAATATCGACCACCTAGTCAAACCTAGCATGCGTCGCAACCTCTTAAGCCATACTACAATGTAACCCATAGTTGATGCCATCAATAAACCTCCTAATCTTCCCCCTCTCAGTGGGAACAACCCATACTACATGACGAGCCAAATCTACAAACCTCATCTCATATTGAGTCACGGTCATACCATCCTAGCGTAGCCGCTCAAACTGCCTACACAACTTCTCTTTGCGAATCAGTGGGACAAACTTCTCTAAGAAGAGAACTGAGAACTCATGACATGTAAGTGGCGCTGCATCGGCTACCCTGCTTACCTCAAAAGACTGCCCCCATCTGTAAGCTGCCCCATTCAGCTGAAAAGTAGTAAATGCAACCCCACTATTGTCCAAAATACCTGCTGTGCGAAGAATCCACTAACACTTATCTAGAAAATCCTGAGCATCCTCTGACTCTGTTCCACTAAACTCTGGAGGCTTGAGCCTCCCAAATCGCTCTAGACTCTTCTACTCCTCAAAACTCATAAGTGGACCAACTCCGGCCTGAGAAGCAGCAACCAGCTGAACTGGAAATACACCCATGGTTTGGAGTCCCTGAGCTAGTTGCTCTTGAGTACGGGCAGCAGGAGTCTGGGCACCTCCCCCTTGCTAGTGGCTGGTGCATCTGGAACCAAACCGTCTAAGCTGCACACAGCCAAAATTTGGGCTAAGGACTCCTGAAGGCCATGAATCACGATGGGCACTGCTAGTGCCTGAGCTGACCCCACCGGCTCAACAATATCTGGTACTTGCTCCTCAGTTGGAGCAACTGGTGGCTCCACAAGTGCTGCTCTAGTTGTAGTACGAGCCACACCTCGACCTCTACCACGGCCCCGACCTCTCGCGGCCCTAACTTGTGGTAATGGTGATCGTCCGCCTGATTCGGTCACACATGCCCTCACCATCTTTGGCAAAATAGAATAGTCAAGTTCCAAAATTTGGAAATAACTAAACTGCATGACAAGAATGCAAGAAAGTGAAATTTCCTAACAGTTTGGTAGCCTCTCGAAGATATGTGAATACATCTCTATATCGTTCCGCAAGACTTTACTAAACATGCTCATGACTTGTAATACCTATGAACTTATGGTTCTGGTACCAACTTGCCATGACCCAAAATCCCAACCCGTCGTGATGGCGCTTAAGACACTTGCTAGGCCATCCATACATAACAATAAAGAACTCAAATAACGGAATTTATAGAAATTACATAAGTCTAAATTCTCAATGTAACAAAATACAGCTAATACATGATAAATCCCCTAGAAACTAGTAAATATAGAGTCATGAGATCTACGACGGAACACGAGTCTGAAAATTAAATAACAATATTGTCTGAACTTTAAACAACATTACATAAGAAAAGACAAGCCAAGACTGCAGGCGAGAATGCAGCACTACCTCATCTCTCGAAATGCAGCTCAACACCTGGATCTGTAGAATTAAGTGCAGAGTGTAGTATGAGTACAACCGACCCAATGTACTCAGCAAGTATCATAACTAATCTCCGTGAGGTAAAAAGGCAGAATTATAAATGATAATTGATATAACTGTATAATTTCATCAATTTAACAAGTACAGAACATTAATGTGATCAAGTATAAAGCATTGAAGGAACTATCTCTCTCTATGTGTGTGTTCAATTACTTAAGTACTCTACTCAGTAAATGATACATCTTATAAGGGTGATATGAAATGAATCATGTAAATAACCACGGAAATTGCAAGTAAAGATGAAATGCAAATCCAAACAAACACTAGCCAGATTTCCCTCAATGTTTCAATAGCCGTACAAAACCACTGATCAGTTTTCCCCAAGATTTGTGTGTACATCATGAAGAGAGAAATATTAGAGGCTGACCCTAGGGGATGGATCTATATCCACATGCAAACACGGCCAATTCAACGTGCTATCAGCCCGACATGGTCACCAGCTCAGTATCATAATCCGCCCGGCGTGGTCATATGCATAACTATATAATCCGCTCGGCATGGTCACAGGCATAATAACACAATCCTCCCGGCGTGGTCATATGTCATGCCCCAACCTCAGGGAGTGCGACCGACGCTCAACCGAGATAACCTGACCGAGCAAGCCTGCAAGATTGCCTTCTACCCAACTCACCCATAAATAAAGATGAGATAGATTTAATTAATTAAACACCGAGAGGATTTCATGAACAACATCAATTCCATTACCCTTAGTTACTCCATATTTATGTCTCAAAATACATACACTTTCATAGTTGAAGTAAAACGAGTGATTCAAATTCAACAAAACTAGTTTGACCTTCCCAACACCAATATACAACCCACACTGCATCTACGGAGCCTCTAATAGATACAAAAGAGTACTATGATAATGTCGGCAACAAGGCCCCGTCTATACCTCAAACACAATATGCGAGGAACAAAGATAGACAACCTCGAAATGAAGTGGGCCTCACCAAATCTGTTGGGAAGAGGGTCTACCGCTATCTCCAATTAATGCCACCTGCTGCGGAACCACCTGCATCCATTGAAGATGCAGCGTCCCAGGCAAAAGGGATGTTAGTACATATGAAATAGTACTAGTATCTATGACCAAACACCCTCTCAATAGAAAAGTAATATACAAGTAAGAACACTCATAGAATCAATGGAAGCCTCAAACAAGACCAAAATATCAAGTTAGGAGCGAGACAAGTTTTCAAGTAAATTTCCATATCTTAGGTTGGGAGATCTTTAGCACCGATATACCACCGTGTTTTTAGCATGGAGTTCGATCACAGCTCGATCGGCTAGGCCATCTTACCCAAGACATTCAATCATAATCACGGTCACAGTCTCAATCACAATTTCAAGCACAATCACAACTATGTGTGCAGCATGGCGTGTGATCACGACCCGATTGGCTAGAACGTCTCACCAAAATGCCATGTGGATCGCCATCACCCTTTTCTAGTAATCACCTCATCCCAATAAAGGGCAATAACCTCATCACATCAATCTCATCCCAAATAAGGAGAATAATAACAATCCACTCCTACACCGGCACATGTAGTTTTGGGGTTAGGTTATTTCAACCTACCCTTCCTCGGTGACTAATGATACTCCCAAAGTGTTTATTATTTAAAGGATTTACAACTCATTCCAATATCTTTTACACGTCTCTTCATTTCATTGGCACTAGTCGCCACAAATGTAATATCATTCTTGGCACGTTGGCCGTATTTCATATTTCATGCTCACCTCTTTCACTTTCAAACATCATCATGGATTATCAAAAATAAGGCATTTCTATTCAACACTTTAAGTACACATGTGAGTAAATTTGAGTCTTAAGCACATTAAGATTTCTTATACAATTTGACATAATAGCTTTCATTTGAAATACGACTTGAAGTCATAACATTTAATACACAGCCCATACTTAGATCATATTTCTCAAGAATAGCACAATAAGATAAGAGCATTCGGAACACATTTTGAATATATAACTTTCGACACAAAGCTCATTCGGCAGAGTCAAATTTATAATGAAAAACTCGGGACTCACAAGAACACCGTTGAATTCAATTGTAAGAGAGAAGTTAAGCTAACATACCGCGCCTTGAGCTTCCTTAAACTACTACAATGTTCCGTAAATTTTAGCAACTTCGATCTATTTGGAAATATAACAAAATTGAACACAAATTATAAAGGTATTCGTGGCTTCAGCCCATTTGAGCATTTTATCAAATACTAGGTGGGCATTATGATTTAAAGGTCCTCCTATGGTGGATTCCTTCATCCCACAACCCAAAGCCTACCCATTTGAGCTCAACAACCTTCCCACAAACCTTGATAGTACATGCATGAATAAATAACACTCTTACACCCAAGAATCACACTCTTCATTAACCATCTTCTATCCCAAATTCGAAATTGAAACTAGGATTTGGAACCTTACCTCTTGGATGAAGAACTTGTGAGTTTTCCCTTGTGGATTCTCCAACTTTTGAGCAAGGACTAATGAACAATAGCTTAGGATTCCCCCTCTCACTCTAGAACACTCCCTCACTCTAAAATATCAGATTTTCTCCATACAAATGGTCTTTCACGTCTATATAATGAAATAGGGCCGGGTTATAAAAATCAGAAAATGGACCCTCCAATTCCAACTTTGCAGTCGCAGAGTGGACCGCAGAATAGATATGCGGTTCGCATAAGGGACCGCAAAAATCCCTCTCTAAAATTGGGTTGCTCGGGTCAGTTCTGCGGCAGATCTGCGGCCCGCAGACCAGTTCTGCAGTTGCATAATGTGCCGGAGAATCCCCCTCCGAAAAGCTTCATGCTGGATCATTGATGGGTTGTGCGATCCGCAAAAATGGTTATACGGCCACATAATGGTCCTCAAACTTGGCTCAATTTCTGCTTCACTACGCGGTCGATCTGCGGCCCACAAAATGGTTCTGCGATCGCATAGTGGATCGTAGAAATGCCACATTCTGCAAACTTTTGCCTTCAACTCCCCTACATACTATACAACCCAAAATGTCCGTACCGCAGTGAGCTTGCGAGCTGCAAAGAATATCTACACTCCTCAAACACATTAGCCTACCTCGGCACCACTAAACCATGGGTTTTAGGTGAAATTTTACGGGGTCTTACATCCTTCCCGCTTAAGATCATTCGTCCTCGAATGAGGGTCAAAATCCTTCATTAGCATCCAAAGTGACTCAACTATTACTTCACACACCAGCAGTTCCAAATTTTGACTAACTCCCTAAATGTCCAAACTATTTGGAAGAACTTCCCCTGTAACTGGGCCTATCCACCTGTCAGAGAATCCCAAAAACCAATCCTAACAACATATACATAATCCAACGACGCAACATAACATGAAATTAACACCAAACGTGGCCTTATAGGCAATATATTACCCGAAAGGAACACCCTTAGCATAAACTCTACAAGTGATACATAATAACAATTCATAGGGCGAAACTTCATAGAAACAATTACATAGCTATTCAAACAAACGAGGGTACTTCTTCTTCATGTCGTCCTTGGCCTCCCAGGTGGCCTCTTCAACCTGTTGGTTTTACCATAGCACTTTCACGGAGGCAATATCCTTATTTCTCAGCTTTCGGGCTTGCCTATCAAGAATGGCAACTGGAATTTCTTCATAAATCAATTCCTCATTAACCTCAATAGTCTCAACCGGAACAATAAGCGACGGATCTCCAACCACCTTCTTCAACATGGATACGTGAAACACCGGGTGCACTAAAGACATCTCCGGAGGTAGTTCAAGCTTGTAAGCCATCCAACCAATCCTCTGAATGGTTTTGTACGGTCCGACATACCTCGGACTCAACTTCACTTTCTTACCAAACCGAATTATACCCTTCATGAGGAAAACCTTCAAGAATACCCAATCATCCTCTTTGAACTCCAAATTCCTATGACGCACATCCGAATAGGACTTCTGACGACTCCAAGCAGTCTTTAACCGTTCTATAATTATCTTGACCTTCTCCATAATCTGATGCACAAGGTCTAGCCATATCAGCTCTAATTCCCCAATCTCAAACCATCCAATGAGAGATCTACATCTCCTACCATAAAAAGCCTCGAACGGTGCCATCGAATGCTAGCATGATAATTGTTGTTGTAGGCAAATTCTATGAGTGGTAAATGATCATCCCAATGTCACGCCCCAAACTCGGGGAGAGAACCCGGCCGAGCAAGCCTATTAGATTTACTTCTACCCAAACTCATTCATGAATAAAGAGGAGATGTACTTCATTAATCAAACACTGACAAGATTTTATTAACAACTTCCTTTTCATTCCCATTAGCAGCTTCATTCATAATCTCCAAAATATTACGAGTTTATAGAATTAATGAAAAACATGATTTCCAAATACCAATATTTCTAGTTCAATTCCCAATATCAACCACAACCCACAACCTGTCTACGGAGCCTCTAAGTACAATAGAAGAGTAATATAGAAATGCCTGCAACAAGGCCCCGGCTATACCTCAAAATACAGTGCATGAGAAACAAAATATACATGACCCCGAAATGAAGTGGGGCTCACCAAATCAGCTGAAAAGAGTGTACTGCTATCACTAATGAATGTTATCTGTGGGGCTCACCAAATCAGCTGAAAAGAGTGTACTGCTATCATTGATCAATACCTCCTGTTGTAGAACTATCTGCATCCATTAAAGATGCAGTGCCCCAGGTAAAAGGGACGTTAGTACTGTCAAATAACACTAGTATGTATATCTAAAAGTCCTCTTTCAAAATAGAATGCCCATATAAGAAAAGGCAACACATAGAAACAACAAGTCACAATAAACAATATCCAAATGTCCAGTTAAAATATAATAATTTTCAAAATACGAACTTCATATACAATTTTGGTTGGGAGATCATTAGCACTAATATACCACCGTCTTTGTTAGCACGGAGTCCGATCATGCCCGATCGGCTAGGCCATCTCCCCACAGACAATGTGGTTTGACATGTGATGCGAAATAAAGTTGTTACTAAGAGTAATACCACCATATGCGCAATATGGCGTCTGATCTCCACCCAATCAGCTAGGGCGCCTTGCCACATATGCCGTGTGGGTTGACTTTTCCAATCCACAATTGTTACCAGTTTCATACCAAATAAGGGGAATAATATCACAATTTCTCCAATATTTTAATTTCATTCCAAATAAAGGGAAAACCCATAATCAACCCCTACACCGGCACGTGTAGTTTCAGGTGTGGGCCTTATGACCCACCCTTCCTCGGTTTTGCTAATGATGCTCCCAAAAATATTTTTGATTTGATTTGCACATAGAGGTAACATAAATCCAATTGTACTCACCTCAACATCTTTCACATTGTATAAATTCTCATTAGTATTTCCAGTCATTCACAACGAAAATATTTCCTTGGCTCATTTGGTCATTCACAAGATTCTTTATTCCTAGACCGATGGCCGTATTTGATATTTCACATTTTTACCTCTTTCAATTTCAAAGATCACCATCAAATATCAACATATAGAATATTTCAGAAATCATATACTTCAAATCCATTGGTAATGGGAACTTTAAACACAAATGGTTTCTTCCCAAAGAATAGGTCATACCAACCTGCATAGAAACATATATCAAAATCATAAACAATCAATACACCATTTATTCTTGCAATACTCTTCCCCAGAAATAACAATGTACAATTTCAACACACGAGTATGTAAGAACTCGAATCACACTAGATATCTTTATAAAGCAAAGCGTTAGTTAAAGCAGCCACTTATGGGCATGAATTGAGTACAAATGCTTTTAGGAAATTTTATTTTCGAAGTCATTTTTAAACAATTAAGTTGAGGCTCATTTCATATTCTTTATCGCATCATCTCAAATCATTTGCACTACTAGCCAAAATCATAACTTAAATTCTTGGCATGTTGGTCACACTCTATATCCCCAATTCACTTATTTCACTTCCAACCTTCTTTATAGATTATCAACAATAAGACATTTTCAAATCAAGACTTTAGGTACATGAGCAATTAAGAGTCTTAAGCATATTGAGTTTTTCTCACACAATTTGGCATACTAGCTTTCATTTGAAACACAACTCAATGCCATAATATTTTAATACACATATCATTCTTGAACACATTCCCGAAGGATAACATAATGTGATAGGAACATTCGGAATAAGTTTTGATTACCCAATTCTCATCACTTTGCTTATTCGGGACAATCAAATTTATTAGGAACAACTCAGAATATAGGATAAGTAACTTGAGACAACCATACTTGGAACTTACGGGAACATCATGGAATTCAATTCTAAGAGAGAAGGTTTAGCCAACATACCTCGCTTTGAGCTTTCCTTAAATTACTACAACGTTCCAAAAATTCTAGCAATCCCAATCTATTTTGATACATAACAAAATTGAACACAAATTAGGAAGGTATTCATGGTTTCAGCTCATTTGAGCATTTTATCAAACATTAGGTGTGCAAATTTGACTACAAGGTTCTTCTACAAGATTTCCTTCATTACACAACCCAATCATTACTTATTTGAGCTCAACAATCTTCCCACAAACCTTATTAGTACAAGCATGTATAAATAATACTCTTACACCCAAGAATCATACTCCCAATCACCCATCTTTTACCCTAAACTCGAAATTGAAAACTAGGGTATGGAACCTTACCTCTTAGATGAAGAACTTGTGGGATTTCCTTGTTAATCTTCCATGATTTGAGCAAAAATTGATGAATAAATAGACTAGGGTTTCCTCTCTCTCTCTCTCTCTCTAAAATACTCTCACTTCTATCTAAAACATCATATTTTAGCTCAAAATTGGTCCATTGCATGTATTTAACGAAGTAGGGTCGGGTTATAAAAACCTAAAAATAAAGCTCTAGAACAGGATATGCGATCACATAATTGATATGCGGTGCGCATATCGGCCGCACAATTGGTGCCCAAAACTGGGGGAAAATCTGCCTGGGTTTGTGGTCACTATGCAGCCCAAAGACCTGTTCTGCGGTCGCATAATGAACCACAAAATAGTTTTGTGGTCGCATAGTCGACCGCATAATTGCTTCCAACTAACCCCATTAACTTCCTCACTCTGCGGCCATTATGTGGTCCGCAGAGTGATTCTGCGGTCGCATAATGGACCGCAGAAACGCATTTCTCTGCCAAATATTTTCCTTTACCCCTCAGTGTATTGTTTAATCCAAATTCATTTGCAAAATTTTACGGGGCTTTACACTTAAGTACTTTGAAATTTTTGGGGGTGTTACACCGAGCTACCCTTGAAGTCAAGGACACAAGCGCACAATATATCCTCGAGTGTCTGAATAGTCTGCTCTGCTTGCCCGTCGGTTTGTGTATGGAAGGTTGTACTAAGATTCACCTGAGTACCCAAACCTTGCTAAAATGTCTTCAAAAAATTAGTTGTGAACTGTGCCCCTCGATATGAGATAATAGAAATTGGAGTGCCATGCAACCTGACTACTTCCTTGATATACAACTGAACATACTGTTCTACTATGTCGGTAGCCTTAACAGGTAAGAAGTGAGCTGATTTCATGAGTCGATTCACAATCACCCAAATCGAGTCGAACTTGAGAGGCGTGCGAGGTAATCCCCCCACAAAGTCCATATTGATCATCTCCCATTTCCACATCGAAATTTCTATGTTTTGTACCAACCCACCGGGCCTCTGATGTTCGGCCTTTACTTGTTGACAATTTGGGCACCTTGCCACAAAGTGCGCTACGTTCCTCTTCATATCATTCGACCAGTAGACTTCTGTAAGATCATGATACATCTTTTTAGAGCCTGGGTGCACAGAATACCTAGAAGTGTGATCCTCGGTCATGATTCTTTCCTGGAGACCATCCACATTTGGAACACATAATCGCCCTTGGTACCTTAGTGTACCATCACCCACGCCGAGAGCAAAAGCCGTGGTCTTATGTTTATGAATCCCTTCCTTCAATTGTACTAATAATGGATCGTTGTATTGCTTCTCTTTGACCACCACAACCGATGAACCTCCTTGGCTAACGGCCTTTGATATACCTCCAAGTGAGCAAAACTACCCATAGATTTTTGGTTAAGAGCATCCGCCACAACATTAGCCTTCCCTGTATAGCATATCGATGTCGTGGTCCTTGAGTAACTCAAGCCATCTTCTCTACCTCAGATCCAATTCCTTCTGTTAGAAAATATATTGAAGACGCTTATGGTCTGTGAATATATCTACATGGACCCCATACAAATAATGACGCCAAATCTTCAATGCAAAAACTACCACCGCGAGCTCTAAGTCATGTGTTGGATAATTCTTCTCATGATTCTTGAGTTGCCTACAAGCATAAGCGATCACCTTGCCATGTTTCATCAATACACACCCAAGTCCGATCCTTGAGGCATCACAATATACCACAAATCCATCTGTATCGTCTAGTCAGTCAGTACCACTGCAGTAGTCAATCTTGATTTCAACTCTTGGAAGCTCTTTTTACAAGTATCTGACCATTGGAACTTAACCGCCTTCTACGTCAATTTAGTCAACGGAGAGGTAAGAGTAGAGAACCCCTCCACAAACTTCCTGTAATACCTAGCTAAACCCAAGAAACTACGAATATCTGTTTGCGTTGTAGGTGTAGGCCAATTCTTCACATCTGCAATCTTCTGAGGATCCACCTTAATTCTTTTTCTGGAGACAACATGACCCAAGAATGTGACAGATTCAAGACAAAATTTGCATTTTGAAAACTTTGCATACAACTTGTGTTGATACAGAGTCTGCAGAATTGCCCTGAGATGATCGGTATGATCCTCTCGACTTCGTGAATATACAAGGATATCGCCAATGAACACTATCACGAATGAGTCAAGAAAAGGCATGAAGACTCGAATCATAAGATCCATGAAGGCTGTCGGGGCAGTTGTTAGCCCAAAGGACATTACCAGAAATTCAAAGTGCCCATACAAGGTCCTGAAAGCTGTTTTCGGAATATCCTACTCCCTAATCTTCAATTGGTGATACCCGGATCTTAAATCAATCTTGGAAAAGTACTTAGCACCCTATAATTGGTCAAACAAGTCATATATCCTTGGCAATGGGTACTTATTCTTGATCGTAACCTTGTTGGGCTGCCGATAGTCAATACACATTCTCAGTGACCCATCCTTCTTCCTTACAAAGAGGATTGTTATCCCCCAATGTGACATACTCGGCCGGATGAAGCCCTTCTCTAACAAATCCTTCAATTGTTCCTTTAGCTCTTTCAATTCTGCCGTTGCCATTCTGTAGAGTAGAATGGATATAGGTTGCATTCCTGGCATCAAATCAATCCCAAGAACAATCTCCCTGTCTGGTGGGATCCCAGGGAGCTCATCCGGAAAGACCTCCGGGAATTCATTCACAACTACTGCAGACTCAAGTGAAGGTGCTTCAGTAACGGTGTCTGTAACCCGGACCAAATGGTAAATACACCCCTTGTTGATCATCTTCGTGGACTTAAGGTAAGAAATAAACCTACCCTTTGGCACCACATCATCCCCGTTCTATTAAATAATTGGCTCATTTGGAAATTCAAACCTAACGGTTCTGGTTCGACAATCAAGTTTAGCAAAACATGAATAAAGCCAGTCCATCCCTGTTATTACATCAAAATTAACCTTCCCCAATTCAATAAGATCGACCATGGTTTTTCGACAACGCACCATGACAACACAATCCCTATAAACCCGCACGGCCATAATAGACTCACCATTCGAAGTAGATACAGAGAACGGCTCATAAAGTTTCCGTTCTATCCCAAATTTCATAGCAACATATGGAGTGACATAGGACAAAGTGGAACCGGGATCAATAAAGGCATATACATCATGATATTGGATAGTCAATATACCTATGACAACATCTTGAGAAGCCTCTGAACTATGGCGATCCTTCATAGCATAGAAACGGTTGGGTCCTCCCAAACTCTGTGCACCACCCCTAGCTGCACCACGCCCTGCAGGTGTTGGAGTGTCTCGAGCTGGAGGAGGTGTTGCGGATGTAGTAGATGCAGAACTGACTGGTTGTGCTGTACCCCTACCTATACCCTAGTGGGATGAATGACAATCCCTTTGAATGTGGCCCCCCAACCCGTACCCGTAGAATATGGGTAGGTCCATGTAGCAGACCCCTAAGTGCATCTTCCCATACCTAGGGCATGGGGGCCTCCTCTGCTGCCGGAATCTCCCACCAGGCCGACCATGCTGGTAAGATCCCCTGTTGCCCTGACCGGGCCTAAAACGGCTCCACTGCTGCTGACAGGGCCCTGATGGCTGTGCACTGACTGAAGACTGAGCAAAGGACTGGGATGGTACTGATGACCCTCCCCTGAATGTTGTTCTACCACCACCACCACCAAAAGAACCACCAAAGTTTCCCACGGACCGGTCCTTGCTGCTACCCTCTCGCTCTATTCTATTCATCAATTTACGGTTCTCTGTGGCTTGAGTAAATGCCACCATCTTCCCATAGTTTATATCAGAATTCAAGGCAGCTGTAGAAGCCTCATTAATAACCAAGGGGCTAAGGCCCAACACAAACCGGTGCACTCTAGCCTCCATAGTGGGCAACATGTAAATAGCATACTTGGACAGGCGCGCGAATCTCATATGGTACTCCCACACACTCAAGCTACCTTGCCTCAAGCTCTCAAACTCAGCGGCACGGGCTGCCTTAGTCTCGGCAGGCAAGAAATGATTAATAAAGCATCTGTAAACTCACTCCACCTCGCCGAAGGGCTCCTCTCCTCGTGGGACTCCTCCCACAGCTCAAACCAAAATATGCCACCACTTTCAGGCGATAGGAGGCCAACTCCACTGCATCCATTTCAGTAGCACGCATAATTCGGAGAGTCTTGTGCATCTCATCAATGAAGTCCTAGGGGTCCTCCTCGGGATTAGCACCCGTGAACACTGGAGGATCTAACTGAAGAAACTTGTTCACCCTGGAACTAGCAAAATCCCCTGGCTGACTGGAAGAAGTAGGCGCAACATTCGATCTCTAGGCCTGAGAAGCCATTATCTGAGCCAACATATGTATGGCTCCCCTAAGATCCCCCTCAGAAACATCGGGACCGGAAGCTGGGGCTGGAGGTGGAACTAGAATATCAGTTGGAGAGATCGTTGCACCCTCAGTAGGTGTAGTAACTTGTGCAGTCTGAGCAGGAGTAGTAGAATCAGACGGTGTAGTAACTGGGGGAATATCCTCACCCCTTGGGTGCTCACCTGCATCATCGAGTATAGAATCAACTGCCACTCCTGGGGTGGCATTGGCTCCTTGGCCACTTCTTGCTTTCTTCCTAGGCGCCATGTACTGAAAATTAGAGCGATGCACGAGTTACAGGAGGGACAGTCTTACAATCAGCTTTATCGCACGATCTAAAACATCAAAGAAGGGTGTTATTCCTAAATGCCCAAGTAGACTCCTAATTATAGATGTGTTCGACAACACACCGATAAGAAGGACTCTACTAGACACGGCTCTGAGACATCCTAGGACACTTTAAAACCTTAGGCATTGATACCAAGTTTGTCACGCCCCGACCTCGGGGAGCGCGACCTGTGCTCAATCGAGATAACCCAGTCGAGCAAGCCTGCAAGATTGCCTTATACCCAACACACCCATAAATAAAGAGAAGATAGATTCCATTAATTAAACACCGAGAGGATTTCATCAACAACAACAATTCCATTACCATTAGTTACTCCATTTTAGGTCTCAAAATACATACACTTTCATAGTTGAAGTGAAACGAGTGATTCAAATACAACTAAACAAGTTTGACCTTTCCAACACCAATATACAACCGACACTGCGTCTACGGAGCCTGTAATAGATACAAAAGAGTATTATGATAATTTTGGCAATAAGGCTCCGGCTATACCACAAACACAATACACGAGGAACAAAGATAGACGACCAAAAAATGAAGTGGGGACCACCAAATCTGCTGGAAAGAGGGTGTACCGCTGTCACTAATCAATGCCACCTGCTGCAGAACCACCTGCATCCATTGAAGAGGCAGCGCCCCCGGCAAAAGGGACGTTAGTACATATAGAATAGTACTAGTATGTATGACCAAACACCATCTCAATAGAAAAGAAATAATACAAGGAAGAACAATCATAAGATCAATGGGAGCCTCAAACAATACCAAAATATCAAGTTAGGAGCGAGACAAGTTTTCAAGTAAATTTCCATATTTTAGGTTGGAAGATCTTTAGCACCGATATACCACCATAGTTTTAGCACGGAGTCCGATCACGGACCGATCAGCTAGGCCGTCTTACCCAAGAGATTCAATCACAATCACGGTTATAGTCTCAATCACTATCTCAATCACAATATCAAGCACAATCACCACCATGTGTGCGACATGGATTTCGATCACGACCCGATCGGCTAGGCCATCTCACCACAATGTCGTGTGGATCAACATCACCCTTTTCTGGCAATCATCTCATCCTAGTAAAGGGGAATAACCTCATCACATTAATCTCATCCCAAATAAGGGGAATAATCACAATCCACTATTATACCGGAACATGTAGTTTCGGGGTTAGGTTATTTCAACCTACCCTTCCTCGGTGACTAACGATACTCCCAAAGCGTTTATTATTTAAAGGATTTACAACTAATTCCAATATCTTTTACACGTCTCTTCATTTCATTGGCACTAGTGGCCACAAATGTAATATCATTCTTGGCACGTTGGCCATATTTCATATTTCATGCTCACCTTTTTCAAACATCATCATGGATTATCAACAACAAGGCATTTCTATTCAAGACTTTATGTACACATGTCAGCAAATAAGAGTCTTAAGCACATTGAGATTTATTATACAATTTGACATAATAGCTTTCATTTGAAACACGACTTGAAGTAATAACATGTTAATACATAACCCATAATTAGATCACATTTCCGAAGGATAACACAATAAGATAAGAGCATTCAGAGAACATTATGAACATATAAGTCTCGAAACAAAGCTCATTCGGCAGAGTCATATTTATTAAGAACAACTCGGGACTCACAAGAATACCGCCGGATTCAATTCTAAGAGAGAAGTTTAGCCAACATACCTCGCCTTGAGTTTCCTTAAACTACTACAATATTCCGTAAATCTTAGAAACTTTGATCTATTTGGAAATATAACAAAATTGAACACAAATTAGGAAGGTATTCGTGGCTTCAGCTCATTTGAGCATTTTATCAAACACTAGGTGGGCATTATGATTTCAAGGTCCTACTATGGTGGATTCCTTCATCCCATAACCCAAATCCTACCCATTTGAGCTCAACAACCTTCCCACAAACCTTTATAGTACATGCATAAATAAATAATACTCTCAAACCCAAGAATCACATTCCCATTAACCATCTTCTACCCCAAATTTGAAATTGAAACTAGGATATCGAACCTTACCTCTTGGATGAAGAACTTGTGAGTCTTCCCTTGTGGATTCTCCAACTTTGGAGCAAAGATTGATGAACAATAGCTTAGGATTACCCTTCTCACTCTAGAGCACTCCCTCACTCTAAAATATCAGATTTTCTCCTTACAAATGGTCCTTAATGTCTATATATCGAAATAGGGTCGCGTTATAAAAATCCAAAAATGGACCCCACCGACTCCAACTCTGCGGTCGCAGAGTGGACCGCAGAACAGATATGCGGTTTGCATAAGGGACCGCAAAAATCACTCTCCAAAACTGGGCAGCTCGTGTCAGGTTTGCGACAGATCTGCGGTCAGCAAATAAGTTTTTCGGTCGCATAATGCGCCGCATAATCCCCCTCTGGAAATATTCGTGATGGATCTACGATGGGTTGTGCGGTCCGCGAAAATGGTTATGCCGCCACATAATGGTCCTCAAACTATGCTCAATTTCTGCTTTATTCCGCGGTCGATCTACGGCCTACAAAATAGTTCTATGGTCGCATAGTGGACCGATAAAATGCCACATTCTGCAAACTTTTTCCTACAACTCCCCTACGTATTGTAAAACCCAAAAAGTTCGTACCGCGGGGAGCTTGCGAGCTGCGAAGAATTTCTACACTCCTCAAACACATTAGCTTACCACGACACCACGAAACCTTGGGTTTTAGGTGAAATTTTACAGGGTCTTACATCCTCCCCTGCTTAAGATCATTCATCCTCGAATGAGGGTCAAAATCTGCCATTAGCATCCAAAGTGACTCAACT
Source organism: Nicotiana tabacum (assembly GCF_000715075.1). Classification (NCBI taxonomy): domain Eukaryota; kingdom Viridiplantae; phylum Streptophyta; class Magnoliopsida; order Solanales; family Solanaceae; genus Nicotiana; species Nicotiana tabacum. The sequence continues at coordinate 54,156,496 of NC_134088.1, forward strand.
ATTACCTCACACACCAGCAGTTCCGAATTTTGACTAACTCCCTAAATTTCCAAAAATTTCGGTAGAGTTTTCCCTGTAACTAGGCCTATCCACCTGTTAGAGAATCCCAGAAACCAATCCTAACAACATATACATAATCTAACGAGGTAACATAACATGAAATTAACACCAACCGTGTCCTGATAGGCAATATATTACCCGGAAGGAGCACCCTTAGCATAAAGTGTACAAGTGATACATAATGATAATTCATAGGGGGAAACTGCATAGAAATGATTACATAGCTATTCAAACAAATGAGGGTAGCAAAGAGAAAAGGATGCAAGGGATGCAGAGGAAACAGCTCTTCGAAATGCACAACCTGTCTACGAGTAGGAAAGGGCTCGGAGAATTGTTCAGAATCAACCTTTGGGTGCAGACCAATTCGGAAATATAGCTCTCGGTGCTGGGAGACCACTTGATGATTATGCTAGACCGGTCTACAACCAAGGCTTATCAAGTGTGAGACCACCTCCAGTTGCGTCTAACAATTTTAAGTTGAAGCAAGGGTTGCTCCAAACTCTTCAAAATATTTGTGTCGTCATTGGAAAGATAAACGAGGATCCAAACAACCATCTAATGGACTTCGAGAAGATTATGAACACCTTTCGATACAATGGTGTGTCACAAGATGCAATCTACTTAAGGGCATTTCCTTTCACACTCAAAGATGATGCAAAGCACTGGCTTCACAGCTTGCCTAATGGTAGAACATGGGATGAGATGACCAGAAAATCTCTTGGCAAATATTTCTCATCAGCTAAGACGGGCAAGTTTAGAAGAGAAATCCATAACTTTTGCCAAAACTAGACTAAAACTGTGTTTGAATCCTGGGAGAGGTTTAAGGAGATAGTGCGAAAGTGTCAACATAACGGAATTGAACTCTGGATGCAACTCCAGGACTTTTGGGATGGATTGACACCAGCCTCACAAAGAACATTGAGTAATGCAGCTGGAGGCCCATTGATGAAGAAGACTCCAGAGGAGATAGTCACAATTCTAAATGAGTTATCTGAAGACACAAATCAGTGGCCCTCTGAGATTGCTGAAAGATGAAGATCAACTGGTGTTCACCAAGTTGATGCTAACACATTTGTGCAGGTACAGCTTGATGCCATGGCCAAGGAAATAAGGAAGCTGACTTTAGCTTCAATACATAGTGAGCCCCACGCAGCTTGTGATATATGTGGAAGAGGACACGCTACTCATGAGTGTCAAGCCTCGATTGAGGAAGTTAATGTTGTTGGGAATTATAACTTCAATGCAATGGGTCAGAAGCACCCTATTTTTTGTGGAGTTCACTTGGGGGTACTGAAAATGCATGCCAGCAAAACAACTCCAGATTCCATGGACAAGGAGCCCCAGGCTTCCAAAATCAGCAGAGGCCGCAGTTCCAAACTCAACATTCCACTCAGCCTGGGCTAGTAGATCTAATGAAGTCTTTCGTTATAAAGAAAGATAAGAGATTAGATGCTCATGGTACAGGTATCAAAGAACTTGGCATAGAGTTGTGAAACTTGGAGAAGCAAGTAGGGCAAATTGCAACTGTATTGTCTAAGAGAATCCCAGGTACTCTGCCAACTGATACTGAAAAGAACCCCAAATAAACAATGAATGTTGTGACATTGAGAGGCAGAAAAGTGTTGAAAGATCTCACTCCAGTCCAAAATGAGGTGGTACCTGAAGAAGAAAGTGAGGAGAAGCTAAAAATTGAAGTTGATAAGAGAAAGAAAGGCAAGAAGGGAGCTGACAAAAAGAACAAGGAGGACACTTCGAGAAAGGAAGATCGGAATGAGAGAGAGCACATGCCTGCTCTACCTTTTCCCTAAAAGTTGTATAGAGAAAAGTTGGACAAGCAGTTTGAGAGATTTCTAGATATGCTGAGACAGGTTAATGTAAATTTGCCATTCACAGAAGTTCTCTCACAAATGCCAGCTGATGCCAAATTCTTGAAGGAGATCCTTACAAAAAGGAGGAAGATAGAAGAGACCTCAGTGGTCAAGCACACAGAGCATTGCAATGCAATCTTGCAAAACAAACTCCCTAAAAGTGTGGAGATCCAGGGAGTTTTACTATACCTTGCTCGTTAGGCACTCTTAGTTTTGATAAGTCTTTGTGTGCTTCTGGTGCCTCAAATAATTTAATGTCTTTGTCTATTTACAGGAAATTGGAGAATGAGCTTGGAGAGATAAGGTCTGCGCCAATATCTTTGCAGCTGGCAAACCAAATAACTATAATACTCGAGGGGATAGTGGAAAATGTTTTTGTTCATGTAGATAAGTTTGTATTTCCTATAGATTTCATAGCGGTGAAGATGGAGAAGAATAAGCAGTTCCCCCTCATCTTAGGAAGAACATTCTTAGTGACGGGAAGAGCAATAATAGACATACATGATAGAAAACTCATGCTTAGAGTGGGTGAGGAGACGGTGACTTTCGAGATGAATGTTGAGACGGGTGTGAAAAAGGAGAAGCCAGCTGCAAGTGTTGAATCGAAGGTGAAGAGTTCAAAAGAGAAGGCTACAGTTAGTAAAAAAGAAAAGTGTGGGGTGTACCCCAAGAAGGCTGAGAAGAAGTTGTCTGCGTGGATGTGTGCACTAGTTCGAGCGAGAATAATGGAGCCCAACTTTGATTCAGACCTCGACTAGATATTCAGGGAAGTTCCGCTACCTTATGCTTTTTAATGGTGTGTCATGGGGACATGTCAAAACTTGAAGTGTGGGGTGGGGGACAATTATAGGTTGTATATATGTATATTAGTTTCTTTTTGTTAGTTGTAGTAGTTAGAGACAGAAAAAAATTGAAAAAACCATAAAATATTTAGAATTTTCAAGTTTTCCCGACGATGGATATCATTCGCCAAGTTTCTTGAGGGATTAAAGTCGAAAGAAAAAGACAAAAAAGATTTTCTTTTGTAGGGTAGTGTAATAATCCCCACTTGGTTTATCTTTGTGCCGCGGAACTTTTCCAAGGGTTTTGATTGAACCGGGTGTAGTTAGTTTTTATTTTTAGTTAGGAATAGGAAGCCTTGTATTGAGAGCTGAATTGAAGCCAATATCTCTTGACTTGGTTATGCCTTGAGAATAGTGAGCGCTTTAGTTGTGACGCTTAGGCTCAGACTTTGACTCTTGTGTAAGTACTTTAAAGTGTATGATCTTAACTCTGCTTAACTGCCTTGACTAGAGTGTCTCGATGAGTCCGATCCCGAGTGAGTTATGTGCCATGTGTGTGAGAGGTTTTGTATTATTCATTGCATTGCATTTGATGTCTAGAACTTGCCCCATGTGTTTGCAAAGCAAATTAGTAGTTTTATTCAGTCTTGGAAGTGATATAGGCATTTCTTTGTTGAAACTAAGCTATAAACTACGAAAATACCGTTTAACTCCAATTCCAGTGGATACGATATTATATTATACTATATTCGACTAGCGAGCATATTTAAGTGTGGGTTTTGTGCTCGTCAAATTTTGGCGTCATTGCCGGGGATTGGCAATCAATAGTGTTGGAAATAGTTTTTAGTGCTAATTCAGAAATTTTTCTTTTTCTTTTATTTTTTCTCTTTTTACGTTTGGTGTTCCTTGACTGTGCGTAGGCTACAAGTTAGATTGGTGCTTGACTCGATCTTCTGGGAGAGAATTGCTACCATACGAACCAGAAATTGAGAAACAACTGCGACAGCTGAGGAAGGAAAGAGATCTCCCCGAGAATACTGAGAAGGTTGGGCAATCCTCAACCAAAGAAATCATGGTGGGAGATGATGATAATGTTGATTTGGCTGTAAGACAGGCATCCGAGCAAAGAGAAAAAGCTGCAAGGGATGCTGAAGAAACAGCTCTTCGAAATGCACAACCTGTCTACGAGGAGGAAAGGGCTCGGAGAATTGTTCAGAATCAACCTTTGGGTGCAGACCAATTCAAAAATATAGCTCCCGGTGCTGGGAGACCACTTGATGATTATGCTAGACCGGTCTACAACCAAGGCTTATCAAGTGTGAGACTACCTCCAGTTGCGTCTAACAATTTTAAATTGAAGCAAGGGTTGCTCCAAACTCTTCAAAATAGTTGTGTCTTCATAGGAAAGATAAACGAGGATCCAAACAACCATCTAATGGACTTCGAGAAGATTATGAATACCTTTCGATACAATGGTGTGTCACAAGATGCAGTCTACTTAAGGGCATTTCCTTTCACACTCAAAGATGATGCAAAGCACTGGCTTCGCAGCTTGCCTAATGGTAGAACATGGGATGAGATGACCAGAAAATCTCTTGGAAAATATTTCTCATCAGCTAAGACGGGCAAGTTTAGAAGCGAAATCCATAACTTCAGCCAAAACTAGACTAAAACTGTGTTTGAATCCTGGGAGAGGTTTAAGAAGATAGTGCGAAAGTGTCAACATAACGGAATTGAACTCTGGATGCAACTCCAGGACTTTTGGGATGGATTGACACCAGCCTCACAAAGAACATTGAGTAATGCAGCTGGAGGCCCATTGATGAAGAAGACTCCAGAGGAGATAGTCACAATTCTAGATGAGTTATCTGAAGACACAAATCAGTGGCCCTCTGAGATTGCTGAAAGAAGAAGATAAACTGGTGTTCACCAAGTTGATGCTAACACATTTGTGCAGGTACAGCTTGATGCCATGGCCAAGGAAATAAGGAAGCTGGCTTTAGCTTCAATACATAGTGAGCCCCACGCAGCTTGTGATATATGTGAAAGAGGACACCCTACTCATGAGTGTCAATCCTTGATTGAGGAAGTTAATGCTGTTGGGAATTATAACTTCAATGCAATGGGTCAGAAGCACCCCATTTTTTGTGGAGTTCACTTGGGGGTACTGAAAATGCATGGCAGCAAAACAACTCCAGATTCCATGGACAAGGAGCCCCAGGCTTCAAATATCAGCAGAGGCCGCAGTTCCAACCTCAACATTCCACTCAGCCTGGGCTAGAAGATCTAATGAAGTCTTTCATTATAAAAAAAGATGAGAGATTAGATGCTCATGGTGCAGCTATCAATGAACTTGGCACAGGGTTGTGAAACTTGGAGAAGCAAGTGGGGCAAATTGCAACTGTATTGTCTAAGAGAATCCCAGGTACTCTGCCAACTGATACTGAAAAGAACCCCAAATAAACAGTGAATGTTGTGACATTAAGAGGCGGAAAAGTGTTGAAAGATCCCACTCCAGTCCAAAATGAGGTGGTACCTGAAGAAGAAAGTGAGGAGAAGCTGAAAATTGAAGCTGATAAGAGGAAGAAAGGCAAGAAGGGAGCTGACAAAAAGAACAAGGAGGAAACTTCGAGAAAGGAAGATCGGAATGAGAGCGAGCACATGCCTGCTCTACCTTTTCCCTAAAAGTTGTATAGAGAAAAGCTGGACAAGCACTTTGAGAGATTTCTAGATATGCTGAGACAGGTTAATGTAAATTTGCCATTCACAGAAGTTCTCTCACAAATGCCAGCTGATGCCAAATTCTTGAAGGAGATCCTTACAAAAAGGAGGAAGATGGAAGAGACCTCAGTGGTCAAGCACACAGAGCATTGCAATGCAATCTTGCAAAACAAACTCCCTAAAAGTGTGGAGATCCAGGGAGTTTTACTATACCTTGCTCGTTAGGCACTCTTAATTTTGATAAGTCTTTGTGTGCTTCTGGTGCCTCAAATAATTTAATGTCTTTGTCTATTTACAGGAAATTGGAGAATGAGCTTGGAGAGATAAGGTCTGCGCCAATATCTTTGCAGCTGGCAAACCAAATAACTATAATACTCGAGGGGATAGTGGAAAATGTTTTTGTTCATGTAGATAAGTTTGTATTTCCTATAGATTTCATAGTGGTGAAGATGGAGAAGAATAAGCAGTTCCCCCTCATCTTAGGAAGAACATTCTTAGCGACGGGAAGAGCAATATTAGACATACATGATAGAAAACTCATGCTTAGAGTGGGTGAGGAGACGGTGACTTTCGAGATGAATGTTGAGACGGTTGTGAAAAAGGAGAAGCCAGCTGCAAGTGTTGAATCGAAGGTGAAGAGTTCAAAAGAGAAGGCTACAGTTATTAAATAAGAAAAGTGTGGGGTGTACCCCAAGAAGGATGAGAAGAAGTTGTCTGCGTGGATGTGTGCACTAGTTCGGGCGAGAAGAATGGAGCCCAACTTTGATTCAGACCTTGACTAGATATTCAGGGAAATTCCGCTACCTTAGGCTCTTTAATGGTGTGTCATGGGGACATGTCAAAACTTGAATTGTGGGGTGGGGGACAATTATAGGTTGTATATATGTATATTAGTTTCTTTTTGTTAGTTGTAGTAGTTAGAGACAGAAAAAAATTGAAAAAACCATAAAATATTTAGAATTTTCAAGTTTTCCCGATGATGGATATCATTCGCCAAGTTTCTTGAGGGATTAAAGTCGAAAGAAAAAGACAAAAAAGATTTTCTTTTGTAGGGTAGTGTAATAATCCCCCCTTGGTTTTTCTTTGTGCCGCGGAACTTTTCCAAGGGTTTTGATCGAACCGGGTGTAGTTAGTTTTTATTTTTGGTTAGCAATAGGAAGCCTTGTATTGAGAGCTGAATTGATGCCAATATCTCTTGACTTGGTTATGCCTTGAGAATAGTGAGCGCTTTAGTTGTGACGCTTAGGCTCAGACTTTGACTCTTGTGTAAGTACTTTAAAGTGTATGATCTTAACTCTGCTTAACTGCCTTGACTAGAGTGTCTCGATGAGTCCGATCCCGAGCGAGTTATGTGCCATGTGTGTGTGAGGTTTTGTATTATTCATTGCATTGCATTTGATGTCTAGAACTTGCTCCGTGTGTTTGCAAAGCAAATTAGTAGTTTTATTCAGTCTTGGAAGTGATATAGGCATTTCTTTGTTGAGCCAGTTACATGCTTCTACCTCCCTAATTTTTATATCTTAGTTAACCCCTTTGAGCCTATAATCCTGTTTCTTTGGCAACTACATTACAAATTTTACCCATTTGTTTGAATTGACCATCTATTTGAACCCTGTACCTCTCATGAGCACTTGAAATTATTATGAACTTTGTAAAAAGTTGAAGTGTGGGGTGGTTGGTTTGGATTTTGAGTGGAACTAATGAAATAAGGAGAAAGGTGCACTGTTTTGAAACAAAGTAAGAGCCACTTGAAAGATGAAAGAAAAATAATAATAATATAGTTGTATTGTCGTGCAAAATATTCTTTGACAGTGGCAACTCTTGATGTAATTGTGCTTAAAGAAGTTGGGAGTTAATGTATATTGATGTGAAGGTGGAGTTATGGTTTGGCATAAGTGTGGGGTTTTGAAAGGTTAATTGTATGTATTAAAGTACTTAGGGAGGTGTAGTAACTCTAATATCCAAATGTATCCTACCCATCTTGCAGCCTACATTACAACCAATTAAAGTTCTACTTGGTCCTTGACTGAATGAGCCCGAATTAGTAGAGTAGTACACTGCGGGCAAGCCCATAGTTCATATTTTGTGGCATATGAATGTTGTTTCTGAGAGTGAGCAAATTCTTTCTATCTTGAGTTCCTAATTGTTCTTAATTTCTATGGTGTGTGGAACTACTCTCTATTGTTGTGTGAGGGCACTTAATTCATGAAGGAAAGGTAATGTCGTTGACCTCTAGGTTAGAGTAAGTGAGTGAGTTTTAAATAATGTGCGGTACTTGCGAGTCAAATGTTGAGACTAGGATGTTACACTATTGTGCTTAATTTATTTTAAATGTTCTTGGTATGATGAGTTATGAGAGTTGTGTAATGAGGTAGTGTCTATATAAAATATAGTTTTATTGCTCGAGGATGAGAAATGGCTTAAGTGTGGGGTGCTGATGGTAGGCTATAATTGCGTGTTTTAGTTGCTTAGCGCACTCTAATTTACTGCACTTTAATTGAGTTGAGCTTTCAATCGCTAGTGTTTTGCAATAATTGTGTGTTTTATGCCTTGTAGTAGTGATTCCGAGTTATGTAGATATTGTGGATCTAATTCAAGTTATTTGGAGCTTTGAAGTCTGAGTAAAAGCCCAAAGGAATAAGTCGGGATCGTGCTCGGGGGCCGAGGATTACTGCTGGACGTCAAAATTCAAGGAAGAATCAACTGCTGAAAAATACACTAGTGCGACACAGCAGTTCAAACTTATGTCAGAAATTGGCAAAGTTCAGAGGCCACCCAGGTGCGCGAGTGCGCACTGGGCGCACAAGTTAGGCAGAATACTGTCCAATGTACGCGGCCATATGCGCGAGCACACTCCCAGGTGCGCGGCCGCTCACGTCCAACGCCGGAAGTTATCCTATTTCGCGTAGGAAAAGGTATTTTCGCTTGGGCCTAACCCTACTTGGTATATATACATGGAAAAATATTATTTTCTGGAATTTTGACACATCTAAGACCTAAGGAGGCTAAGAAGGATTCGGAGAAGAAGAAGGACAAGGAATTCATTATTCCATCCTCACTCAAGACACGAGTTTGGATCATTGTATGTTTTTTCTTTACTTTAACCATATTTGTGATGAATTACTCCATATCTATGGAGTAGTTCTCTTTAGGGTTTGATGGATTTGGTGAATTGATATTTATTTATGGATTATAACTCTAGTTTTTATGTATTGAATCATTTTGGATGATTTAGTTATTGCACCTATATTTACATGTTCACGTAATCGAGAGAGGCATAACTTGTGATATCGTTGTATTATCTTGTAGGTTGAGTTCATTAATTCTTCTTAGTAATCGAAAGAGGCTAGTTGAATTATTGTTTAACCCTAGTTAGGAGGATAATCGAGAGAGGTTCTCCTAAAGACCAATCCACTACGAATTCTTGCATATCTTCACTTAGCTTAAATTGGCTCATATTTTGAGGTTGAGACTTAATCATGAGAGGAGTTTCTACTAAATGTTTGAACTAATAATTGAGTGAATTCGAGAGACTCACTTGAACATTAAAAGTGAATTAACTAGAGTTAAATCCGAGACATTTATCTTGCACCTACCCAATCAATCCCTATTTTCCCTCATTGATATCTTCCTTGCTTACTTTTGTTCGTTTGTCATTAGTCAATAACTGTAGATGCTTAGTTAATTGTAGTTTTTAATCACATAATTCTCAATTGTTGATCATCTTGGATAGAAACCAAACTATAAACTACAAAAATAATGTTTAACTCTAATCCATGTGGATACGATATTATATTATACTATATTCGACTAGCGAGCATATTTAAGTGTGTATTTTGCGCTCGTCACGGCACCACAAAACCTTAGGTTTTAGGTAAAATTTTACGGGGTCTTACATCATAGGCATAACAATACATTCTGCCTGGTGTGGTCACAGGCAACAAATTCAGATCATATCACACACAAGCAAATATACAAGAATACATGTATATGATGAATGAATGACAGATCTCATGCTCATGGACTAGTATAAATGACATGCTAAAGTGTAGGCATGTGCAAAGTGTACTATCATAGATCAAAATGGCAAATTCGTCATAGAAATAACAATTATCAAGTTTGTTCCGGGAATTAGCCTCTATGTAACCTCTAACATGGCTCAAATAGTTCACAACAATGTTACAAATATGAGAAACATCATAGCTTAAAGCTTAACAGTCAGTTCTAGGCATATCATAGCCTAAGCACAACCTCGAACATGGAAAAGTACCTCGGTGCTCGCACTTGAGATCAAAACCCACACATATGCACACACATAGCACGTAGCTACCACAAATAATTCAGGTAACTAGTGCCTCAACCATGTTTAGGTGAGATACTTACATCAAGCAAGACAACGCACTCCTCTTACAAGCCCTTCCCGGGTGAATCAACCTCTGGTTGACCCGAATCTAGCCAAATCAACTTATTCTAATCAATAAAAGCCATAGGAACCGAGTCCAAATGATAAAGCTAAGATCTTTAACCAAAATCAAAAACTCAACCCAAAAGCCAAACCCGGGTCTGCACCTCGGAACCCGACAAAATTCACAAATTCCTAACACCCATACAATTACGAGTCCAACCATACTAATTTCATCCAATTCAATCCACAAATCGACCCTCGAATCACACAAATCTCACTCTCTTTAATTCCATGGTCTAAAATACCCAGATTTCACTTCAAATTCACATAAACTAAGTGTAATAATCAATGGGTATTCAATATTTTATCAAAAAAAGTGATTAGTCTTCACTTACCTCTTCAATTGTAACAAAAACCCTCTCAAACATTGCCCTTAGCCGAGTTCCAAAACTCCCAAAATGAGAAAAACAATGAAACCCTCGATTATAAAATCTGCCCAGCGATCCCGTATTTGCGCCCTATTTTTGCTTCTGCGGTCCAAATCGCGAACCTGTGAATTTCACTTAAGTCCCTAACCTACCTATTTTGCGGCCCAACACCCACTTCTGCTGGTCTGCACCTACAGAATCCTTCCGCATCTGTGACTCATGCCCATCCATCCACATTACTCTTCTGCAGAGCTTCCCTCGCACCTGCGGACGCGCTTCTGTGCACCTTCGTCGGCTTTTTCGGACTACCCTGCCCCGCTTACCTTCCGCACCTGCGCCCTCACTGCCGCACTTGCGGTCAATAGTCCGCATTTGCGGACTTCCCTGGAGCTACCCACTTTGCTTCTGTGATCCTTCAGCCGCACCTACGGCTCCGCCTCTATGGCCAAGCCCATCGCAGATGCAATTACAAAAGAAGCCATAAGCCTTCAGCAACCATCCCCAAGTACAAAATGATCTGTTAGCCAACCGAAAAACCCACGAGGCCCCCGGGACCCCGTCCAAACATATCGACAAGTGCTAAAACACAATAAAAACTCGCTCGAAGCCTCAAATCACATCAAACAACACCAAAACCACAAATCGCTCATCTATTCAAGCCTAATAAACTAACAAACTTCCAACTTTAAAACTAATGCCAAATCATATCAAACCAATTCCGAATGAGCTCAATTTTTTCACACAAGTCACAAATGACAGAAAGGACCTACTCCAACTCTCAGGACCGAAATCCAAACCCGATATCGATAAAGTCAACCCTCGATAAAAGTCAACCTTCCAAACCTTCAACTTTCACCCAAAAGCCTCAAACCGACCTACGGATCTTCAAATCAACCTCCGGATCCACTTATCTTTCAGGAGTATATTTATGCACTTGCTCATGATCATGGTTTAAATAGAAATAGGTCGATTTTGTTGGAAAATCCAGGTTATAACAATAAATTAAGTCCTAAGTCCAAAATCACCACACAAAGCTATGAGAACCATCCAAACTCCATTTCAGAGTCATCTACACAAAATTCAAACTTCAGTGAACTCTTCCGGCTTAAACTTCCACCCTTGGGACTAAGTATCTCAATTCACTCTGAAACATCCCCGAAACTAACGCAACCACCCCGGCAAGTCACATGACCATAAATGAACATAGAAGAAGCGATAAAAAGGTAACATGGATACAATACACAAAATGAGTGGTTGGGCCGTTACAAACTAGATCCTGAATTTGATAAGGAGATAAGTCTTAACCTATTTCTCCTTCTTAGAAAATTTATTCTCTAAGAATGTGAGATATTTTAATTCAAATTCAGTTATGCTCTCACTGTCTTTGTAGTGTCACTACCAGTCATTTTGTATATTTGAGCCCCGTTTTCCCTTTTGAAGCTTCCCGTATGTGTATTTGTGGTTTTATGATTTGCGGGGATGGTTGATTTCATTTTGGAGAGGTTTGAATTGGATAAATTGGTTCTTATTTGGAAGCTTATGTGAGAAATGTTAATCGAGGTTTGACTTTTGTGAAAATGACCTCATAATGGTATTTTGATGGTTCCAATAGGTTCGTATTATGATCTTGGTAGGTGTATGCCTGAAATTGAATTTGGAGGTTCCTAGATTGAGTTGGATCTTTTTGTCGAAAGTTGGAAATTTGAGGGTAGAGAATTTTCTTAAGTTTGACCTAAGTTCACTTTATAGCTATCGGGTTCAGATTTTGGTTTCAGGACTTTGAATAGGTCCATTTTGTCATTTGCAACTTGTGTGTAAATTTTGGTGTCATTGCGTGTTGGTTTGGTAGGAATGGGACGCTTGGTTGTGATTTTAGCGATTCATGAGTTTCATTGTAATTTCATGTGTTTTAATGTCCTATCCGTGGCTCCAGATGTTATTTTAGTGTTTCGAGTTTGTGAGCAAGTTCGTTTGATATTTTTAGACTTATGCGGATGTTTGGTGTGGAGCCCCGAGGGCTCAGGTGAGTTTTGGATGTGTTTCCGATTAGGTTGGAATTGAGTTCCAGGTTACTGGTGTGCTGGTACTGCGATTATCGCAATTGCGAGCACCAGTTCGCAATTCTAAATATCTTAACTTTATTAATTGAAATTGGTTTTTCTTACAATGTTTGATATTATTAAGTCATTTTTGGTTTAGATTTGAGCAAGCGGAGGTGAATTTTAAAGGAAAAATATTTTTAGAGTATTGAATTGGCCTAATTAAGGTAAGTATCTTGCCTAACTTTGTGTGAGGGAACTTCCCCTTAGGATTTTGGTCTAATTGCATTATTTGTGCTATGTGAAACGATGTGTGCATAAAGTGACGAGTGTGTACATGGACGTATGTGTGTTAGTTGACCGGATTAGACTTTAGGCTATTAATATGCCTTGATTTGGAGTTATTTGTTATGTGAATCATGTTTCATTGTTGATTTACTTCCCGTACCCTTGTGTTATTGTTGAAATTTTTGTAAATGTTGTTGTTGAGCCATGGGCTATGTATTGTTGTGGCAGTATTGTTGTTTGGGCAATGTTGTGGCATATGTGCACGTGTGGTGCAAGTTGATTAATGTGTTATGAATGAGATTAGCGTGCCGTGACATAAGGGTGGTGTGAATTGATGCGCATGCGGCGAGACAAGGGGGTTTATGCACGTGTTGCAAGTAAGGGAAAATACTTCATTGTGATGCACACGCGGCGAGATAAGGGGGCTTATGCACGTGAAGCTATATAGGGGAAATGTATTAAATGTGATACTCACGCGGTATCATAAGGGTGATTTGTGATTTTGTTGTATGGTACATCGGGTGATTCTTGTCGTAAATTTTGTGTTGGAACGGCTTGATGATTTGAACATGTCATTATTTTCCTTAAATGATTTCACTTTGTGTTTTACATGTTTTGGTTAATTTGTCGTGTTATAACATGCCTACTCTTTGTTGCCATTTATTAATTTTGCTTTTTGTTGTTAGTTTTATATTGATATTCTGCACAGGATATATGTCTAGTGAGTGTCTTGACTTGAACCTCATCACTACTCTACCGAGGTTATTCTTGATACTTATTGGGTACCAATTGTAGTGTACTCATACTACGTTTTTGCATAGTTTTGTGCATATTCAGGTACCTCAGATCGTGCTCGTCGCTAGAGATTCGAGCTGAGTTGTGGAGACTTTAAGGTATACATGATGTTCTACTCGCAAGCCTCGTAGTCACCTTCTATAATTTCTTTGCTACTGTATATTTTATTTCCAAAAAGTGTTGTTTTTTGAGATTTCTGGTGTATTCTCTATAGAGCTTATGACTTAGTATTACCAGGTTTTGGGATTTATGTGACTAATGTATTCCGATTTTGATTATGTTATGACAGTTTTTTGCTTTCATAAATATTAAAGTCATTGTTTGATTCTGTTGATCTTACTATGTGATAGACTTAACTAGTCCTAGAAACTAGGTGTCATCACGATACTTAAGGTGGTATTTGGGGTTGTGACAAGTTGGTATTAGAGCTCTAGGTTCATAGGTTTTACGAATCATAAGCAAGTTTTGTAGAGCCTTGTGAATCGGTATGTAAACGTATGTACTTTTTTCGAGAGGCTACAAAACTATTAGGAAATTTCACTTCTTTCAATCCTTATTGTGTAGATTTATTAATTTCGAAATTTGAGCCAATCATAGCATCCTAGGAAGCTCAAATCTATTCAAGGACAAGAATAAAGCTTTGGAATCTCAAAGAGGGCCTTTAACAAGATATCAAGCAAAAGAGTTGCAAAACAAGGTCATTAGATTTCAAGTACAAATAAAGAAGTTGTTAATTGGGATTGAGAGCTCAAGGATAAAAGGATATGAGTTGTCTAGGTATTATAATTATTTTATGGTCCAAATTCATGTCCAAGAAAAGGTGGATTAGATCCCAAGAGACATCCTCTAAAGAAGGTCCAAATCAGGCCACTATTGCACCTATTTGGCACCTAAAAATGTGTCCAAACTTGCAGCCCAATAAGTCCTACATGAAGTCACTTTTTTATAACATAAAAAGGACTTACTTGCTGCCCAAGAAAGGTTCAATAGGCGTGATAGAAGTTGGATAAGAGTTGGTGCCAAGTTGCTTGAAAGTTGCCTTCAAGATTTCCAAGATCGTATTCATGATTGGTTTGGGACTTTCAAGATTCTATCCAAGATTGGTTTTAACTTATTTCCATATGTTTTAGTACTAGATTTATTGCTTTCCTAGGTAGTTAAGGTTATGTTTTCCTTTTGCTAAGATTGTTGGAGTTACTTTCCAAGATTGACTTGGTTTTTGTTTCCTAGTGTTTTTTCTTTTCCTAAGGTATTTGGACTTGTTGTCCAAAGTAGTTTAGGACTTTATTTTCTTGTTTTTAGGTAGGAATTTCGTGACCCCCTCTCTATATAAAGGGGTGTCTTCTTTGTTTTTAGATTTTAGATTATTATAGACAATATCAATAAAATTTGTGAGATTTTTCTTGCACTCTTGTGTGTGGCTACTCTTGGATTTATTCTTCAACCTTCAAGACTCAACTTAAGGTGGTAAGATTAAACTCTTTCAAAATCTTAGATCACTTCTAGGTATTTAAGAAAGGTGATAAGTTTAGGCTTATTGTTGTTCTTGTTATTCTAAAGGGTCGGGTTTCACAATCTATCTCTTATTTTTAATTCTCTACCAAAGGCGATTAGTTCTTTGTTAGGTAATTGTTGTTGTTAGGATTCAACTTCAAGAATAGACTTCTTGAATTCAAGAAACTCTTTCTTGAATTCAAGAAACTCTTTCTTGAATTCAATCTATCTTTAATTTTCCGTTGTTTTTTTGTTTCTTTATTTTTTTTAGCTTCCGCACGTTTCTTGATTTTATTTAGTAATTCTTGGACCCCTAACGTGTTGTTATCAAGTGGTATCAGAGCATAGGCTAATCAAGATTTCAATCTTGATAATCTTGGGAGGTTCTTGAGCAAAACAAAATTTAAAAAAAAAAATGAAAATCAGCCAAAAGAAAAGCATTATGGCTCATTATTATTTGTAGAATTCAAGTGTTATTTGGTTTCCAAGTCAAAAAAGGAAACAAGAAGAGGGAATCCTAGTTCTTAAAGATTAAGGTAACTTCTTTCCTTATTTTTGTGGGTTTTGGGTTTCCTAAATTCTTTCCTTATTTTTTCTACATAACCAATTCATATTCTTCCAAGGTTTGGTCCTTCACTTTTCTTTTCTTTTTCTAACTCCACATTCTTATCACTAAGGGTTGTGACTAGTAAGGTTTATTAATAAATCTAAAGTTTAATGACCAAGAGCTGCTTTGAGTGGAAAAAGGCAAGAGAGGCAAGAACATTAGAGGAAAAAACCAAAGTTTGAGAGATACATAATTCTTCTAATCTTTGTTCAAGATGTTTCAAATAGGTAGTTATAGTGAAAGGAGGCGAGCTATGACTCAACAACTTGAAAAGTCAATAAAGCAACGATGTACAAAAATTTATATAAATCACAAACAGAAACTATCATAAATAATATCATAATCCAACAATCCAAAATATTTAAAGGTAATATCCATAAAAGTAAATTATACAATAGTGTTTACAAATGCAAAATTAATATACATAAGATTGCAAAATGTTTGAATGATCTCCGGAACATATGAAGTTTCAACAATAATCAACCAGCACTCTAATTAAGGTCTTCACCATATGTGTCTACCCTTTGTTCCTTTGCTCCACCTTCAAAAGATACTAAAAACAAAGTAAGCAAAAGTTTCAAAAAGAATCCTTTTAATGTCAAGCACCAAGATGAGGACCATCTTTCATCATACTATAATTCAACTGAATGGTAATGATAGAGTGATAGTAAAACAGAGATTGAAATAGATATGACAAAACTCACAAATATCATAATACATAAAATAACTACAATTTAACATTTCAAAATTAACTTGATAAAGAACTACATCTCTGTTAACCAAATGGAGCAATCGGAATATCTTGTCAATAAAATTTCTTTATTTCTCATGGATTTAAAATGCTAGGCAGTAAGAAAACATATCATATAACCACATGGACAAGTAGGCAAAGGTGCTAGGCAGACAAGTTATCATGTTAAGCAAGAAGTATCACTGCAAATACCAGACACTTGTAAAAGAAAGAGTTCAAATTAATCACAAAGAGTTTCAAACAATAGGACTCGCTAGTCAGGTTTGAAAATAAGAGTTCATACTAATATAGGAGTTGACGTCATGTCCTTAACCTTCCACAAATTATTAGTTAACTTGGAGAGGTTGATTCACACAGGAACCAAACACGAATAAACCGATATATTCTTTATATCAGGTTCACAAGCATCTAAAAATATATTGCAAAATAGAGGTCTAACAGATTCAAGAAAGTATTCGAACATATTCTTTAATGTAGTAAGAATTCTATGTAGATATACCAGGCAATGAATATATTTAGAACTTTTCTAAAGCTAGATTCACTTGTGCATTTATATATGGATCACAACAGACAAGCAAATTTCATTATTACAGGTTTCTTCAATGTCTTACAACTATGGCAAAATTACAAGACCACTTTCTATAGAAACGTATGAGAAAAATACATTGCAGATGCTAATTATAATAAGACAAATAGACCACTTTCGATAAAAAAAAGTTGGAAAAGAATACATTACAGATGCTATTTTTTAATAAGAAAAATCCTAAAATATGATTTCAAGGTGAAATAGTTGTCTCCTTAACAAAATTAATTATGAAAATGAAATGAACTAAAATAAGTTCTATCGGTATAATCTGGATACATGCTATCAGACATAAAGACAAACAACAGATTTGCATATATTCATTAAGTTAAAATAGCTATTTAAGAAACCTAACTTAAGTAAATTAGATTCTACACATTATTTTTCAATGAACTAGTCATAAAAATATTATCCCTAAACTAAAATGTCTACAAATTCTCAAAAGAACACGTATTAGCACAGGAAAATATGCATATAGCAATAAAAGAGATCAGTCAGACAGGTCCAAAATTAAAATAATACCATCAAGAACGTTTCACAATCGCATTGTCAACGCGGAGAAATTGGCAGAACCTGTAATTTGCTTAATGATAATTTAAGTATTAACATTAACTTGGACGAATGTGCAGATAATAATTCAACAAATCCTCAACATTCATATAACCAAATGAAACCTGTAACAAGATTTGGAATTATAACTTCTCCTTAGCCATATACAAGAAACTGATAAAGAAAGAAAAGCTCTGATCCATGTGTTTGAGGGGGAGTCAATTCAAGTTTCACAGGTCATGTTCTGTACTGAACTCAGTTCACAGTTTAATGGATATATACCTGGTGCTGCTAAGATGATAGTCGAACTATGGCCAATGCCAAAGCAATCATACTCACTATTTGAAAGTTAAGTGAATCCTGCAACTCCATTTGTCTAAGTCCTGAGCAGCAACATTTGGTTAAGGTATTCAGTACTAGGTATTAGAACTCACATGTAACTGGTGAAGAGTGAGCAGAAGTCAAATAATGTACACTTCCACTTTTTCTCTTAGTCTCTTACCATTCTTTCTTCAACCGTGAGCAAAATTTGGTTCAACTTCAAGTGATTCATAGCTTGGTGAGCTTCGAATAGCTTCAGAACACTTAACGCTAGGCACTACATATTTTCAGGTTAAGATAAAACTTCAATGATATCCGTAACGTAACATGATATTTAGAATTTGTGGTGCGGGATGAATGATGCAGCAGAAAATAACATAAACTGCTATCCAACAATAGAAGTATCCATCAAAATCCAAAGAGAACACACAAATAGCATGACAATATGAGAAGCTGATTATAAATTGTAAATTGAGAACATGCAACTTAAAATTTGATTGTATGTATATTTATAATCCAGTAAAAGGTAGACGAACTAACAGATAGAAATAATAATTTCATATGGTACGGTCACAATGTATCATATCCTGCAGCACAAG
The DNA here is from genome assembly GCF_000715075.1 of Nicotiana tabacum. Classification (NCBI taxonomy): domain Eukaryota; kingdom Viridiplantae; phylum Streptophyta; class Magnoliopsida; order Solanales; family Solanaceae; genus Nicotiana; species Nicotiana tabacum. The sequence continues at coordinate 54,174,786 of NC_134088.1, forward strand.
AATAAAATCCACATCAAAGTTTTATTGTAGAACCAATGTTATGAGATAGGCTTTTTCTGGAATAACTAAAAGTTATAAACCAAGAAATGCACAGAACAATATAAAAAGCACCAGAAGTGGACAGAAAAACCACAAGCCCCTGATGCTGTCATTTTTTCTAATGGTCGTGACTCGTGAAAACCATTCTCTATTATGATAACAACATAACGCAAGTGCATAAATGCACAAACCTATCATCTCATGCCAAGGAAAATCAACGTGCCATGATAGAAATGGCACAGGTGAGAATGAGAACATCATAGTATTGTCAATACAACATCCATAAGAACGTTACAACAAAGTTGCTCTTCTTTGTTGGATCTTCATAATCCATGCCTACAATTAAATAAAGCAAGTGTTAATTAATAGATAACAAAAAGAAGGTAGCTGACCGCAATACCAATTTTAAAAGTAGTATCACACGCATTAGAAATAAGATAACAGTTGAAACGTTTCAAGGCCAACTTGAGTTTTCACTGTTATTATGAAATAAAATGGTTAGAGAATACATGCATGATTAGATAAATTTATATAATATTCCTGGAACAGAGTATATCATTATCAGGCCTTACTAATTTTAATACCTGTATAAGCTTTCTTCCCACTTGAAGTACAAATTCTTGATGATTTTTTTAGTATCAGATTATTTTTCATGCTATCTACTTGTAGAAGATTTAAATTACGAAGGAACACATCATAGAAGAAACCTGGAAAGGATACTAGAATATTAGATTCCCCAAAAGAAAAAATACTACCAGAAATTTAGATATCACATAAAAGCTTACTAAACACATGCTTTTTCCACATGGAGGTGGGAATTTTGTGGTTGTGATTTCCTCAGTGCAATGGCTCCTTATATAATTCAGTTCTTCATCTTAAGGACTTCTGTGTGGTGTAAACGATTCAGTTGTAGACTCATTGATAAAGATCTTGCTGAAATGATATTGATTAACAACGAGAGCTTCTAATAAAGAGGCATACAAGGAGAGCACAAACTAAGTTCCTTGTAAGTACTCTTGTTTTATACATAATCTAACTATCTCATGAATAATCTGAGATCTTAAAAATAGACACAGCTTCTCAGAAGTACTCTTTTTTTTACATAAAATAAAAAGCACTAAACAGTTCAACTTTTTTTTTTTTTTACAACTAAGGGGGACAATAGCACCAGTAGTGTTGCCTGTATGCCTTGGCTATATAATCACTCCTCTGCGCCTCACATTGCCTTATGATGGCAGCCTCATGTAGAGGATCATGGATCTGCCGGCAAAGTCTCACGAGGGCATATAATCTCATAGCCATTTGGATGTCTTTCCAAAGGTACAGGACATGAGCAACCACATACTGGGCCTAACCTTACATTACTAATCCTATTGAGGCATAAATATCCTCGCCTACTAACAAGCATATAAAAAGAAAGAGCTAGAGAGCACTAAATATTCTATGATCATCATAGAGTTTATAACATACTCCGTGATGATATTACAAATGACTATACTAACAAAATGGTAAAATAAGATGTAGTAGGAATTCGATTCTTGTCCCTTGTTGCCCAAACTTGTAACTTCTTCAATTTGTAGTTATTGATCATCTTCATCAAACCTCTTCAGAATATCTTCAAAATTCATGACTTTTTTATTGAACGTTTGGGCCTTGTAGATGTAGTTGGGGCTGCCTGTTTTTGTTTGGCAACTCTCATTGGGAGTCGCCTAATGTTTACTTCCTCATTCACCTTGCCGTCCCAACTCTTCTTCCTTGTATGAGTCATCTTACTTTGTGCACTATGCATTGGTGATAAATCACCTCTTTTTACTGCCTCTGCCCGGCATTGTTGTATCAGTTCATCTTCCTCTCTCTCTTCATACAAATCTCTGCCCACGTTCACTGGATAGTTTTGGGCAGTAATTTGTGTCATCGGTACATTTGTATCTGGAGTGTTTGCAAAAATCTGTTGCTTAAGAACTGTTGCAGTAGCCCTGATTTCTAGTAGTGACATGACCCTTGATAGGAAGGTATGGAGATCGAGGATTAGGATAGTAGAGTCGGTAGTCTAGAGTGTTCATAACAGTAGTATTGACATGCAATCTCGCTTTCTGTTGGAAGTAGGTTTTTATGACTAACCGTTATTTTCTTTCATTGTTGATCACCTTACTATCTTGTTGTTTTTATTCTGCTTTTATATGACTTTTTGGTACTGTCCCTTCTTGTTTATATATTTTTTAATAGGGTGCTTATGCTTTTCCTCCTTCGGTCAATTTATGTGAGAAGATGATGAAATTACAACCTATTCCGGAGTCCATCATTGTGTGCTGGGAGAAGCCTCATTGCAACTCCTTTAAACTCAATACAAATGGAAGTTTTGTAGAAGGAAATGACATTGTTGGCCTAGGTGGAGCCTTGAGGAATGATCAAGGTGACTTCAATATGGCCTTATCTGCCACAACAAAGTGCAGCAGTCACAATTGTGCTGAAGCACAAGTTGCCTTCTTTGGGATCAACTGGTGTGCAACAAATGGCTATTCGAACTTCACCATTGAACTCGACTCTATGCTGGTAACGAATATGCTCAAGGAGAAAAAAACCAATAACTAAAAACTGAAGAAAGTTATTGAGGATACTTCACGTATCAAGAACCAAGCCAATGTTACTCCTATCCATTTCTTTAGGGAGGCTAACCGGGTAGCCGATCATCTCGCTAAGCTTGCCTTGTCCAGCTATGCAAACAAGATTTTTTTCAGTTTTCAACAACTTCCTAGTGGTGCTAAAGACCCTTTCATCTTGGACAGATTGCAAATGCCTACCATTAGAACAAAATACGATAAGGCAAATTTTTTTGTTAGTTGAACATGCTTAGTTGTTCTTTTTGTCGAACAGGGGAGTAACATTACTATACTTCTCTTGTTCTTTTTGAAGGATATCATTTGTCCTTGTGTTGTAATCTTTGGAGGTAAGGCCACACCCCCTTTCATCATTTCAAGATAATACAACACTCCCAGTTAGGCTGGGAATTAATAAAAAAAAGAATGCTTTCCTGAGGCGAGGGTCTATTGGAAACAATCTCTCTATCCTCACAAGGTAGTAGTAAGGTCTGCGTACATACTACCCTCCCCAGACCCCACAGTGTGAGATAATACTGGGTATGTTGTTGTTGTTGTTGTTGTTGTTGTATGGCTTATAGTATCTTTTCTAAAGTTTCTAATATATAAATTTTATTTAGAAAACTTAAAGAAAGCTATATCTATATTTACGCAACAACTTTAGTTTTAACCGTGCCAAATAAAGTGGACTGAAAGAGGGAGTAATTTGATATTTCGTTTAATTTTGTTACCCTTTGTTGATGGTGCAGTTACCAAATGTTTTGGGCTTTGTATTTGGGTCGTCCAAATGCTACTATATTTTGTTTACAAGGATTCAAAGAGAGAGAAGAGTAATGAAAAATCGGATCTCGAAGAAGCTGCAAAATCCAAAGATATGGAAACCAGCATCAAGATTGAAGTTGAAGGTGGATCTGATAAGACATTGCACTCAATGGAGATGGCTTTTCCAGATTGCGGAAATCAAAATAAGCAAGAAGATGATCAAGAAATGGCAAGGATCGGGAGTTTGAAGTAAGCAAGAATATCTAGCAAGAATTTAGCTATTTTTAATATTTAGTACTTGTAACGTTGTGACTTATAAAATAGACTTCCACTAATAATTCCTCTAACCAGTATTATGTGTAAGAAAATATTTATTCATACTCGATGTACACACTAAAACGATCAATGTATAATACGTACTTTCTATACACAAATATTACTTTTCATGTGATTGTGTAAATATAAGGTGTAAGTATGTCACGACCCGATAGGTCGTTTTGAGTTTTAGTTTTCTATTTCGTGCTTTAAAACTTTGAAATGCCTAGTTTGATGATTTATGACATGCATGTGTGGTCCGTTTCGATTTTCGGAAAGTTAAAATGTAATTTTTCAAAGAAAACTTGATTTTGAAACTTAAAAGTTATTAGAGCTGATCACGATCAACAATCTGAGTAAACGACCTCAGATAGGTATTTTGACGATTCCGATAGGTCCGTATGATAATTTTGAACTTGTATGTATATTTGGTTGGGGTTCAGGGTGACACCAGATCGTTTCAGCGCTTATTGTGGAAAGTTAAAAATTTGGAGTTATGAACATGTGGATTCTTGAGATTTAGCTTGTGAGCGAGTTCATATGAGGTTATTAATCTTGTGTGGATGTTTGGAATGGGGCCCAAGGGGCTCAGATATCACGACCCAAAATCTGCCTAGTCGTGATGACACCTAACCCAACCTGCTAGGTAAGCCAAATAACAACCAACACAATATTAGTAATAATGATAGGAGTCAAGAAGTAAAATAACTGAATTTTATACAATAACCCAATCATTGGTAGTACAAGTTACGAGCCACTAAGACTTAGATTTATATAACTGGTATAAAAATAAATACAACATCTGTTTGAAATATACATAAACAGATTCTGAATCTCTAACTACTAAGAACAAGTGGCAGCTATATCCGAAAAACAGGTACATCTTCAATACCAGCTCCTGCCATACAGAGCAGCATCAACTCCAAGATCTGCACGTAAGGTGCAGAAGTATAGTACGAGTACAACCAACTCCATATACTTAATAAGTAACAAACCGAACCTCAGGTTGAAAGCCGTAACGAGCTCGAAGATGGTCAGAGTCCAACACCAATATCCAATAACAATTCATAAAAATATAATGAAGACAATAAAAATATATAACTTCAGAGATATTATGCTCAGATCGTTCACAGTTACGAGAAAGTAGATATGTTTTTCAAGTATAACAATCCAAGTCCAAATCTTACCACTGAAAATCAATTTACATGAGTTTATAAAAAGAACTGTGTTTTTCCAACATCAGATAAGACTTTTTCATTTACCAACTAGCATGAGAAAAGTACATTTCTAGTCCTACATATCAATATACATGTCAAGTCATCAAATGTCATATACCGTCTAGCATAAGAAAAATACATCTCAATGCCTACATATCAAATATACAAGTCAAGTCATCAAATATCATAGTACCGTCTACCATGAGGAAAATACATCTCTATACCCACATCTCAAATATATATATTAGCTCAATATCATCATAGTGAAACTATCAAGAATAACTACACTTAGCACGCTCACGGTGCCTGGCACAAGGCCCTCACCATCACACACAGTAACACTTAGCATTGTCCGGGTGCCTAGTATATATAACACTGTGCTTGCGCCCACTGCTGGCATGTCAGACTCCGGATGAGCGGATCCTGCCGAAGCGCTAATCATAATCACATAGCCCAATCGCGGGGCCTGGTGCACGCGTAGCCTCAAAATCAGTAACACTTATCCCAATATGGGGCCTGGCTTACGCGCCATCTCAATATTAATATAACTGTTGCGGCATGCAAACTGATCTAGAATAATTCATAACATAGCTCTTCGGCCCACATAAATCATCAATCTGTTCAAGTCTCCATATGCCAACATTTCACAGAATACATAATCCGATTATATAACACGGAATATCATAATATGCCCCAAATACAGCTCAAACTCGTGTCACGTACAAGGATACCAAAAACTTGTGAGACTGCATATCAAAAGTACATAGAGACAGAGATATAACATGCATATGTAACTATCACGAGTGAACAGTATGACTACGACTAAGGCAAATCGCTCAACATGACAAATATAGCCCTATCTCGTCTCAAACAATTAAGCAAAGAGCCTAGACGTGATTTCTAGCATGAATAATCAACCATGTAGTCATACGAATGAAGAAAACATGATATCAACGAAGCATGATAGCAAAACAAGGCATATAATAGTCTAAGGTCAACCTGCATCGTGAATATTCCGGTGCGCGCACATACGCTCGTTACCTAGCACGTGCGCTACGCCCAACCCATCTCAAATATCATAATTCTAAGGGATAATTACCCTTAATTCACAGTTTAGATATATTACTTACCTCGAACAAGCCAAATTAAATACCGATCACGCCAAATAATACTCTAGAAATGCCATCCAGCGTGAATCGACCTCAGAACAGCTCGAAACTAGCCAAAAGCAACTCAAAATCATCAAATAATGCCAAATAAAACAAACCCAAACGATAAAGGTCGAATCTTTAATCAAATACTCAAAGTAAACCAAAAAGTCAACTCAGGCCCGTACCTTGGAACCCGGCAAAATTAATAAATTTCGACAACCCATTCGAATATGCATCCAACCATACTAATTTCACTCAAATCCGATTCCGAATTGATGTTCAAAACCCAATTATTCACATTAGAAAAGTTTAGACAAAAACTCTCCAATTTATCTTTTAGAACAATCCATCAAATGCCAAATCGAAGATAAAATCATGTAAAATAATCAAAAACTAAGTAAAAAATACTTACCTCAATCCATGTGGTAAAAATCCCCTCCAAAATCGCCCAAATGCGAGCTCCAAATCTCAAACTATGATAAAATAAATTAAAACCTTGATATATATTAAATCTGCCCAGGGAAGTCGCATTTGCGACTAAATGACCGCTTTTTCAAAACCGCATATGCGGTCTCAATTGTGCTTTGGCAAAACACATCAACTCAGCACCTGAGGCTTCCACGATAATAAATTCGCTTTTGCGGTTGCGCTTCTGCGCTCAGTGGACCGCACATGCGGATGCGTAGATGTGCCCATGGCCCTGCATTTTTGGCTCTCTTGACTTTCAATCCACATTTGATTCTGCAACCTCAAGTCTGCATCTGCGATCAATCCTCCGTAGATGCGGAAACACCAGAACCAGGGAGTTCTTCAGCAATGCAACATGTGACAAAAAGGTCTGAAACCATCCCGACACTCACCCGAGCCCCTCGGGACACCGTTCGAACATACTAACAAGTCCCAAAATATAACACGGACCTACTCAAGGCCTCAAATCACATATAATAACATCAAAATCGCAAATCATTGATCAAAAATTGAACCAAGCGTCTGATTCAAGTGTAGCGACCCGACCGGTCATTTTGAGCTCTAGCGCTCCATTCGGCAGCTTGATTCCTTGAGTAGCTTCACTTCATATTTTATGACTTGCATGCGTAGTCGGAATTGAATTTTGGGAAGTTGAGAGTTGATTCGGAAGGAAAATTCTCAATTCGAAAGCTTTAAGTTGGAAGAGTTGACCAAGGTTTAACGTTTGAGTAAACGACCTTGGAATCGGGATTTGAAGGTTACATTAGGTTCGTATGATGATTTTGGACTTGGGCGTATGTTCGGGTTGAGTATCGGATGGTCCGGGAGCATTTCAACGCTTATTGTGGAAATTGGCATTTTGAAAGTTTTAGAATTTCCTAAGTTTGAGTTAAAGTGAACTTTGGTGTCATCGATATCTGTTTGGGATTCCAAGCCTTGAAATAGGTTTGTATTGTGATTTATGACTTGTACGTAAAATTGGGTGTCATTCCGGAATGTTTAAATATGATTCAGACGCGTTCGTCGAAGTTTGAATATTTAAAAGTTGAAAAAAGGATTTTGATCGTTGATTCATAACTTTGATGTTATTTGTTCCATTTTGAGCCTTTGGATAAGTTTGGATAAGGTATTGGGACTTATTGGTGTGATTGGATGGGGTCCCGGGGGCCTCGGGTGTATTTCAGGGTAGTTTCAGACCATTTTTCTTTGTTTTACTGAGGTTGGTGATGGTGTCTGGTTTTGTTCTTCGCGAACATGAAGGTAAGAACGTGTTCGCGATTAAAATTTTTTTGGCTTGTGGAAAATGTGCATCGCGAACGCGACAGAGGGATTGTGAATGCGGAGGTGAGGATGAGGTGCCCTTCGCGAATAAGAAGAATGATGGGGAGCTGAGCCTGGAGGCGTTAAGCCTATCCGAACACGGTTCAATGTCAGCGAAGCAGTGGGGACATGGAGAGGCATCACGAATGCAACCGTGCGGTCGCGAATGCGAGGAAGGAATTTGGGCCAGCTGATTTTTTGCTTTCGCGATCGCGAAGTGGAAGGACCTAGGCAGACTCAATTTTTATGCGGGGTTTGGCTCTTTTTTCTCTCATTTTCACTTTGTTGGGAAATTTTTGGAGCTCTTGAAGAGAAGATTTTCATCATCTATCATGAGGTAAGTTATTCCCACGTGTTGTAAGTTGAATACATGAGTTATATATGGATTTAAATATGAAAATTTGTAAAAATTATGGAATTTTGAAGAAAACCTAAAATTTGATATTTTTGGACTTTAACCACGAAATTGGACATGGAATTGGGAATAAATTATATATTTGAGTTCGTGGTGTTATGGGTAATGTTTATCTTCGAAGAATTTTGGAATTCGGACACGTGGGCTCGAGGGTTGATTTTGTTGACTTTTCGAGCGGAGTTGAAAATGTTTATAAATTGATTAATTATGAGTGTTGGAGTAAATTTTCATGATTGTTTGGCTAGTTTCGGATCGATGGGCATGAGTTTGAGGTGTTAGAGAGGCGTTGGAGCCGGTTATGGAACTTCGGAGCGAGGTAAGTCTCATATCTAACTCTGTGTGGGGGAAATTACCCTGTAGGATTAAAATTGTTTTGTGCTACTAGTTATGGGTTCTACATACGCGCGAGGTGACGAGAGTACATATGTAGCTAAAAGCATGTTTATGTCTGGGTAGACACAAGACTTTATCATTTAATATTTGAATTATCTGAACTCATTTTGCCAGCTTAATTAAGTGAATCTCTAATTGAAATTGATTTGGGAATATATTAGGCCGATCTTTATCACCTTGAGTTGTTTGGCGAGATATTTGATAAACGGTAAAAGTCATATTTACTTTATGCTCCCGTACCTGTGTTGTAAGCACTTGACTCGTAATTTGATAAGTTTTTTTCTTTTCGATGGATCGGGCCAAATGCCTCGGCAGTATATTGAGATGCATCTCTGGTTCGCACTGGTCGACCCTCGGTAGTGTACACACCACTCTGGATCGGGCCGTACGACCTTGGCATAATCGTACGTGATACCACTAGCAGTCTGGATATTCATGAGATTCCCCTTTTTGTTGAGACCTTGCATTTATATGGTATTCCTTATCCATTTGAGATTACACTTGATATTTCTGATCTGTTGAGATAGCATATGACGTTTGGGAGATTTATATCGTCAAAGAAATGTTGGAGGATCATGATAGTTACCGTTTTTACCTCATCATTATTGTTGTGCTTCATATCTAGTTATGATTTATCATATTGATTTATTAGAATACTAGTAAGTGTCGATGTCGACCCCTCATCACTACTTCTCCGGGGTTAGGCTAGATACTTACTGGGTACGTGTTGATTTACGTACTCATGCTACGATTTTGCACTATATGTGCAGGATTTGACAGGTTCATTTGGTGGTCATTTTGGCGCGTAGGCGCAGCAGCTGAGGGGATCTTATGGTGAGATGCTTTCCATGCTATGCACTGCAACCCACAGAGTCTCCATCTTATTTATTTACTTTATCCTATCTAATTTATATTCCAAACAATTGTTGTATTATTATGGCACTCTTTAGTAGACGCCCATGTACTTATGACATCGGGTTTTGCGATATTCTAGTTGATGCTATGAGATTGCATAACATTGTAACCTTTTGTTTTTATATCTTACTAATTGTTTATGTACCCATGATTTTAAATGCACAAATTTATTTATTTAATAAATCTCATGATTTCAAAAGTAATAAAAATGAACAATTAATTTGATAGTTCGCCATTGGCTTGCCAAACAGCGACGTTGGGTGCCATCATGACCTATAGCGAGAATTAGGTCGTGACAGCTTGGTATTAGAGTACTAGGTTCAGTTAGGTCTCACGAGTCATGAGCAAGTCTAGTAGAGTCTTGCGGATTGGTATAGAGACGTCTGTACTTATCTTCTAGAGGCTACAGGGCTGTTAGGAGCATTTCCCTTCTTGATTCCTCGTCGTGCGATTTGATTCCATTGGAGCTTATGCCTTCATTTTCTTCCTACTCATTCCTATACGATGTTGAGCACTTGTTATCAATTGGGCATCAAAGAGTTGTAGTGGTACTGCAGATATGGTGCAGGATATTTCTCGCTGCGTATTCTGGCGGGCTATTGTTGTTGCCTTGTAGAAGGGAGTTCTGTCATTTAAGCATAGTGTTAGTGTTGCCTATAGTTTCGAGGCTATGCACAATATATTATAGTGTTCATGCATTGTTATCGTACAATATTGGTGTAAATGGTAGGGTGCTTATTTATGTGCTGCGGCAATGAATGACTCGAAAAGAGGATTTCTCGGTTCGTGGTTGAGAGGTTCAGCATTTAATTCCAGTGGAGGAAAGGCAATGGGACTATGGATGATCAGGCCTTGGTTGACGGAGTAGCGAGGCTTGATATTTTTGAACTTGGTGGCATTCTTATTTGTGATGTGGTGTCGTCGTCCTTGTTAGAGAGCATTAAGGCTCACCGGTGTTATGGTCTCCTTTGATTTGTCTTCGGGGTAGGATGTTATGGAATGGTGCCTAAGAAGCAGTTATCAGAGATGGAGGTGTATGGCGGCTTCAGGGTCGAATCAGTGCTTCTAATGTTGATGGCTCGCGAGAGATGATCCTTATAGAGGCTCAGAGTTGGTGGCATTTTATCCGTTCAGGTGCTACAAAGATGGATTACGATTTGAAGCAGCATTTTGGCAGTGAAGGAGGAGGAAGGATGCGGTGGGAGGTGTCTTGCAGTGGTTGAATTGCTAGCAGGTCAAGTAAGAACAACAGAGGCCGAGTAGTTGCTTAAGGAGATGGTTTAACCGAAGTGGGAGTGGCAGTGTAGCGTATGAATTCTGTGGTAGGATAGCCACATGCTTTGAGAAAGTTTAGAGCGATTTGGGGATCATGGTGGACAATGACTAAGTATATGAATTTCTTTGGGATGGTGGCTACTGTACTGAAGAAGTTTGAATATGATGGAAGGGAGTTTACGTGGAATGAAGTGGGGTGTTGAAACTTGATTGTCGTTTCGGGATGCAACTTGACTTTGATTTTTAGAATATATAATTGGACCTTCAGATGATGCTAATGGGAAATGAATGGACTCTTAGAACTGGTGGACGAGCATGGGCTCATGAGGGTTTACTGATTTTTTGGTAGTAGTAACCAGGGTAATGTCGTTGGAAGATATAGATATGGAATCCCACAGGTGGTTTATCTTCTTTGAGCAGGTTGGTGGTTGTGTGATTTTGTTAAAAATCCTATGAAGAATTCTATTTTCTATCCAACATGAAGTATGTGCTACGATGTGAGCTGGGACCGCTTGAAGAAGATGGTGTAGCGATCAGAAGGTTAAATGCGCATTTGTGGATGATAATTCGAGTTATGTTATGAAAGGTTTAATAAGAGATTACGAGGAATTTGGAAAAGTGACGGTGCGAGGTCATGGTAACTGAGAAGGAGGAGCATTTTGGGGTGTAGATTTATGTTATTATAGCATAAAGCTAAGTGGGGGAGTCTACCATCTATGATTTGGGTCATGTGGTTATGTGCCTTGGCGATATTGGGTTATCGGTACATTGGTGGATTAGTTATGACAAAGGAAGGAAAATATCAATGGTAATTTGGGAAATGAACTTGATGTATTTGTGCTACATTTTGCCTTATCGATTCATGTGCACATTTTGGGATGACTCAGAGTTTATGCTTCTTGTGGATGTGATGTACAAGGAGAAGAATTCATTCGATTGCTTCTTTGGGAGTGTTCATGTGCTAACAAAGCACTAGAGTCTGGTTATATTCCAGACTGGGTCATAGTGGGTGACTCTTAGCAATGGTTCTTGTGGGTTTAAGAATTTAAGTGCGGTGTCTAAGGATTTTGGTTCGTTATGTGGCCGAGGACTGGGTTTTGCAGTAGAGTGTGAAGGATACTTGGGGAATTTCTATGCTATCATCGGGTCTACGGTACAGTGCCAGAGAAATAGGAGAAATAGCTTTGGATTCGTATGAGATCTTTCTGAACGGGGGTATCAGTTGAATATACTATTGAGTGCATGTGGAGGGTATAAAATGTCTTATGGTTATTGAGACGATGTGGTCTCATGATTTGGGTCACTCAAGATGAGTGTTGTTTGAGGTCCGTCGTGTGTTGAATATAACTATTATTTCGAAGGCAGGTCGAGAGTAAATTGGAAGAAGTTGAGTCAGTTAGTAATCATTTGAATCAACAGGGTTGTGGAAATTATCAATTCCTACGGTGTGTTAAGGCTATACAGGTGATTCGTGGTTGTACGTGCGGGCTTGACAGCCAGTGTGAATTGATTGATTTGGAGGTACCTGAAGAGTTATGGTGATTTGGAGGTATTTGGTAATGTATAAATAGATCCCAGAAGAGTTATGGTGGTTTAGACCGCGACTTGAGTTCTGTGTCTTTCGCGGTGAGGAGAAGTTGGTTGTGTGTTGCGATTCATCTTCTGAAATAAGTTAAGTAAAAGGCTTCTATCCGATGAAGTATTTATTCTACTAGTGGTTCTGGAGTTATGATGAAATCCTTGTATTCTCGCGTAACAGCATGTTTGGAGCAGTGAGCGATATGGAAATTAGAAGTTGATGATCAAGGTTGCGGTTCGATTTTGATATGAACATCACAAGCTCAGAGTAGCAGGGGAGAATTTCAGATGTTTAGAGCATGCTGGCACTATTTTCGGGCAGTTTGAGAATGGTCTGTTATGTGGAAGAGGCGTTGTGTATTTTGCGGGTTCATGATTTGCATTGCAGAAGTAGCATAGTCGATGGCCATGGATGTGCAAATTTTACTACCTGGTGTGGAAGGTTGTGGGAGTATATCCCATGAAAAGATTGTATAAGTGTGATACGTTAGTCATTTAAGTGTTAGAGATTGAAATCATATATGAGGATTCTGGTGCTGCCGCTAATGGGAGAGTTTATGCCTGAGAGGAACTCTATTCCCTTGGTTGTGGACTGTGGAAGTTTGTTCCCGATTGGACAGCTGCTCATATGTGTCATGAATAGGGTCATTGTGGATCTTTGGAAGGTTATTGGTCCATTTTTGGGATGATCGGAATCGGGTTGAGGTCCATTGGTAGGCCTAATGAATGTATATTTTATATCAGATCAGATATGCTGAGTCAGTTTAGCATTGCTTATGGATGATTCTTCGGGCGTAGTGGATGATGTTTCAAGCGTCGTCTAATTCAGGTGCTGCTCTATTATGCCATGTGGCTTGTGAGACGACTTGATTATTCGCACATGTGTTGTGATCCGGTGTAGCTTGTGGTGTTATATGAGCAGGATGGCTCTCGAGATGCAGGTCATTATTGCACCTTAGTCGTGCTTGGGTTTTGTAGCGCATGGCGCTATTCGTCTCCCCAGGGTTGTATTTATAAACTTGGCGTGCTTTGGTCGATATTCAGACATTTCGTCGGTATGAGCATTATGGCTTGATGGGTATTTTCCTATTGATTGTTATGTGTCGATCAGGTGGCACGCCGCAACAGTATCATGGTTGGATCGGGTTGTACATCGCAACGGTATTATATTTGGATCGGGTTGCACGCTGCAATAGTTAGATGTTGAGTATGGTTCCTTATACTTATTTTGAGTGCCTTGTTTCTAATCTCCAAGATAGGTTCATAGCATCCGTTTAGCCATTTTATTCATTCCGCGGGTTGGATAGATCTTTGCCAGAGTTTGTTCTTCCTTATAGGTCATATTCGAGTTGTAGCTTGTTGGTGCATCGATGTCGTCGTATGAGATTTTAGGTGGTTTTTGATGTGGCTTGTCGGTGAGCAGCTTGTACTGGGTGAGACGAGGTTGTTAGGTCTGGAATCAGTGCAATCAGATTTATATAATGTATATTAGAGGGAAAATGTCACCATCAGCTCAGAATGAGGCAAAGGTTCTTATTGAGCGGAGGAATTTTATGAATTATTGATTTGGCAGATGGTTATGAATTTCTACACATCGCTTTCATCATTGCAGTATTACGAGGGTCGGAACCGGACTTATATGTGTTATGATATATACTACGGGCATCAGATTCATGAAGTTGCATCTATGGTGGTTGGAGGATGTTATATGGGGCATACGAATTATATGGTGCAATGTGTAATTACAGGATGGGTGGATGATCATGTTTTGCGTTTGGCGTGTTGATATTTATACGGTGTACGTATGATAGAATCGGGTCTCGTAGAGAATTTTAGATGATGGAATTTGGTTCTAAGGCTTGTGGGCTAAGGTAGCAGGAAGGATCTTCAGTTTGGCTCAAGATAATATGCTCACATGGGTTGTGGTGGCACGAGCTGATGCACGAGGTGTTAAACAGTAATTTTGGGCAACTCCGGAACGAGTCTTGGCACGTTCGAGGACGAACGTATTTAAGTGGGGGAGAATGTAACGACCCGACCGGTCATTTTAAGCTCTAGTGCGTCGTTCGGCAGTTTGAGTCCTTGAGTAGCTTCACTTCATGTTTTATGACTTGTACGCGTAGTCAGAATTGAATTTCGGGAAGTTCGGAGTTGATTCGAAAGGAAAATTCTCAATTCGGAAGCTTAAAGTCAGAAGAGTTGACCAAGGTTTGACTTTTGAGTAAATGACCTTGGAATCGGGATTTGAAGGTTCCAATAGGTTCGAATGATGATTTCGAATTTGGGCCTATGTTCGGGTTGAGTATCGAATGGTCCGGGAGCGTTTCAACGCTTATTATGGAAAGTTGACATTTTAAAGGTTTTAGAATTTCCTAAGTTTGAATTGAAATGGAATTTCGTGTCATCTTTGTCCGTTTGGTATTCCGATCCTTGGAATAGGTTCATATTGTCATTTGTGACTTGTACGTAAAATTTGGCATCATTCCGGAATGTTTAGATATGATTAGGATGCGTTCGTCAAAATTTGAATGTTTGGAAGTTGAAAGAAGGATTTTGATCATCGGTTCGTAAATTTGGTGTTCTTTGTGGCTTTTCGAGCATTTGGATAAGTTTGGATAAGGTATTGGGACTTGTTGGTATGATTGGACGGGGTCCCGGGGGCCTCGAGTGTGTTTCAGGGTGGTTTCAGACCATTTTCCCTTGTTTTTCCGATGCTGGTACTGGTATATGGTCTTTCTTCGCTAAAGCGAAGGTACTAATGCGTTCGCGAAGAAGGATTTTTTTGGCTGCTAGACAATGTGCATCACGAACACAACATAGGGTCACGAACGCGGAGCTGAGGATGAGGTGCCCTTCGCAAATGTGACAGGGTGTCGCGAACACGAAGAAGGATGGGGAGCAGAGCCTTGAGGCGTTAATCATACGCGAACGCGAAACAGTGGGGACCTGGAGAGGCATCGCAAACGCAACCGTGCGGTTGCGAACGCCAAGAAGGAATTTGGGCCAACTGATTTTTGGCCTTTCCGATCGTGAAGGAGCTTCCGCGAAGTGGAAGGACCCGGGCAGACTCGATTTTTATGCGGCGTTTGGCTCATTTTCACTTGGTTGGGAGATTTTTGGAGCTCTTAAAGAGGACATTTCATCCTCTATCATGAGGTAAGTTATTCTCGCTTGTTGTAAGTTAAATATATGAGTTATTTATGGATTTAAATATGAAAATTTATAGAAATTGTGGGATTTTGAAGAAAACCTAGAATTTGATTTTTTTTAATTTTGACCACGAAATTGGACATGAAATTGGGAATAAATTATGTATTTGAGTTCGTGATTTTATGGGTAATGTTTATCTTCAAAAAAATTTGAAATTCGGGCACGTGGGCCTGAGGGTTGACTTTGTTGACTTTTCGAGCAGAGTTGGGAATTGTTATAAATTGATTAATTATGTGTGTTGGAGTATATTTTTATTGATTTGTATGATTGTTTGACTAGTTTCAGATCGATGGGCATGTGTTTGAGGTGTTAGTGAGGCGTTGGAGCCGGTTATGGAACTTCAGGGTGAGGTAAGTCTTCTGTCTAACTTTGTGAGGAGGAAATTACCCCGTAGGATTAAAATTGTTGTGTGATACTAGTTGTGGCTGCTACGTACGCACGAGGTGACGAGAGTCCGTGCGTAGCTAAAAACATATTTATGTCCGGGTAGACTTAGGACTTTCTCATGTAATATTTTAATTATCTGAACTCATTTTGCCAGCTTAATTAAGTGGATCTTTAATTGAAATTGATTTGGGAATATATTAGGCCGATCTTTATCACCTTGAGTTGTTTAGCGAGATATTTGATAAACGGTAAAACTCATATTTACTTTATGCTCATGTACCTGTGTTGTAAGCACGTTATTCGTAATTCAATAAGTTTATTTCTTTCCTGTGGATCGGGCCGAACGCCTCGGCTGTATATTGAGATGCATCTCTAGTTCGCACCGGTCGACCCTCGGCAGTGTACACACCACACTGGATCGGGCCGTATGACCTCGGCATAATCGTACGTGATACCGCTAGCAGTCCGCATATTCATGAGATTTTTCTTTTTGTTGAGACCTGGCATTTATATGGTATTCCTTATCCATTTGAGATTACACTTTATATTTCTGATCTGTTGAGATAACATATGACGTTTGAGAGATTTATATCGTCAAAGAAATGTTGGAGGATCATGATAGTTACCTTTTTTACGTCATTATTACTGCTATGCTTTATATTTGTTTATGATTTATCATACTGATTTATTATACGACTAGAAAGTGTCGATGTTGACCCCTCGTCACTACTTCTCCGGGGTTAGGCTAGATACTTACTGGATATGCGTTGATTTACGTACTCATGCTACGCTTCTGCACTATATGTGTAGAATCTGATAGGTTTATTTGGTGGTCATCTTGGCGCGTAGGCGCAACAGCTGAGGGGACCTTATGGTGAGCTGCTTTCCATGCTACGCACTGCAGCCCACAAAGTCTCCATCCTATTAATTTACTTTATCATGTCTATTTTATATTCCAGACTGATGTTGTATTATTATGGCACTCTTTAGTAGACGCTCATGCACTTGTGACATCGGGTTTTGAGATATTTTAGTTGATGCTACGAAATTGCATAACATTGTCACCATTTGTTTTATATCTTACTAATTGTGTATGTACTCATGATTTTAAATGCGCAAATTTCTTTATTTGATAAATCTCATGATTTCATAAGTAATAAAAATGGATAATTAATTTGATAGTTCATCGTGGGCTTGCCTAACGATATTGGGCTTTATCACGGCCTATAACGGGAATTGGGTCGTGACATCAAGCCTAATTAATCTGGAATGAACCCAAATTTTGCATAAAAGTTCCAAATGACATAACAAACCAATTCCAAATCCTTGAATAACATTACGAACCCGATAATATCTTAGTCAATTCCCGCTCAAACTTATGAACATTTCAAACCTTCAAATTGCCAACTTTCGCCAAAAACCTTCTAGAAACATCCAAATGCAAATTCGGGCATACGCCCAAGTCCAAAATCACCATTCGGACCTAACAAAACCATCAAAATTCCGATCCGAGGTCAAATACACAAAAGTCTAACTTAGTCAACTCTTCCTACTTAAAGTTTTCTATTTAAGAATCATTCTCCCAAATCAATTCCGAATAACCCAAAGACCAAAACCGACCATATACGCAAGTCGTAATTCGTCATATGAAGCTACTCAAGACTTCAAACCACCGAGCGGAATGCTAGTGCTCAAAACGATCGATCGGGTTCACATTAGGTGTGTTTCGAATTGGTTTTAGACCGATTTTGCTAAGTTTGGCATTGCTAGTGCTGCAGTCATAGTAAATAGCGATGGCCACCTTGCAAATGCAAGGCTCACATTTTTGAGTGGTAGCTCGCATTTGTAATACATGTGAAGGTGAGGGCTCTTCGCATTTGCGATGTCTAGGGAGGAAGGTCAATTTTGCATTTGCGATGCTCGTGTCGCATTTGTGACTATCGCATTTGCGAACTTAATCTCGCATTCGCGATGAGGGAATAGGAAGGGCCAGCTTCACAATTTTTATGCTGGTGTCCCACTTGCGACCATCACTATTGTGAATAGGGTGTCACATTTGTGACTTCTGAGCATAGGAGGCATTATTACATTTGCGTACACTGGTTCGCATGTGCGAGTTGCACAATGCGAGCCAGGGTTCGCAATTGCAATATCTGCAACTGGTAAATATAGGAAATTTCGGGATCAACTCATTTTTTACTATTTTTAAGACCTAAGCTTTATGGGAGGTAATTTTTGGAGAGAATTGTCTTCCCAACTTCAAGGGTTAGTAACTTTAACTTATTTTATTTTATCAATTTTCATTGTTTTCCACAGATTTTAATTCGTAAATCTAAGATTTCGTAGAGTAAAAATAGGGGTTTTGGGTAGAAATTTAGGATTTTGTATTTTAGTGATTTAGACATCGATTTAAGGCCGGATCTCGAAACAAATCACACATTGGGACTCGAAGATGAATGAGTAAATGAGATTCAGTATTGATTTCAGATTTCGACTAAGTAGGCCCGGGTTGACTTTTTGTTGACTTTTGCAACAATGTTAAAGATCGAACCTTTTGATACTAGGGTAGTTTCTAAAGCTTGTTTTGACTTATTTAGGCATTATTTGATTAGATTCGAGTGGTTTGGAGGCTTCTTTAAAGTAAAGACGATTTTGGAGGGTTGAAGTGTGCCGGAAAAAGATGAGTGTCTTGGTTAACCTTTATTTAAGTGAATTAGGATGTAATTAGGTCTATTTTCTATGTGCTATATGTATTATGGGCGGCGTATATGCAAGGTAACGAGTGTATATGCATTTTCTATGGGATAAGCATGGGGGTAGAACTAGCTTTATTATGTCATGTTTCCTTACGTGTCATGTATTCCATGTTCTTAATAGATTGTGAAGCTACTCGATTGATTTTATTCATGTTGATGGCTATATTGAGTTGTTGATATATTGGGCACTGAAAATTACTGAAATGTTGGTTTGACTATTGGTGCAAAAATGATGGTTATCTCTCATGTGGTGTAATACATTTAATCACTCGTCTTAATGTTATTTGTTCTTCCCTCCTTACTTGGTACTGTTTCATATGTTTATGCTTGGCGAGGAAGAGTGAAATGCACGATGGATATTCCCGTGCTTGTGAGGAAGAGCGACTACGCACGAAAGGTATTTTCGTACTTGTTATTATATTAATACTTGTGAGGAAGAGTGAATATTCATGAAGTGTGTTATCGTGCTTGTGAGGATGATAGTAAAAGCATGAAGGGTAATGTCGTGCCATTAGATTGATATTCTTTAATGACCCGACCAATCATTTTGACTTCTAGCATTTTGTTCTATGATTTGAGAATTCGAGTGGCTTCACGTGGTATATTATGACTTGTGTGCATGGTTGATTTTGAGTGGTTTGAGATTGATTTAGTGGAAGCAATTCTCAATTTGAAAGCTTTAAGTTGGAAGGGTTGATCAAGATTTAACTTGTAAGTAAACAACATCGGAGCGGGGATTTTATGGTTTTAATAGGTTCATATGGTGATTTTGGACTTGGTCCTATGTTCGGATTTTAATTTGGATGTTCCTAGAAGGTTTTGCCTCTATTTGTCGAAAGTTGGCAATTTGAAGAATTTGAGAGTTCGTAGGTTTGATCGGTAGTTGACTTTTGTGCTATTGGATTCCTATTGTGCTTTTGCGACCTTGTATAGGTTCATTGTGTTGATTGGAACTTGTGTGCAAAGTTTGGTTGTGTTCCGAAATATTTAAGTGTGATTCGGACGCGTTCGGCGAAGTTTGGAGGTTTGAAAGTTAAGAGAAGGATATTTATCTTTGATTCTCGGTTTTGATGTTAATTGTGGTATTTTGAGTCTTTGGATAAGTTTGAAAGATGTACTTGGACTTTTTAGTATGATTGGAAGGGTTCTAGAGGGGCTCAGGTTAGTTTCGGGGCTGTTTCATATCATTTTGGATGAGTTTTAAATTGCTTATTTTCTGGAGTCTCTGATGAGCTTCGATCACAGAAGGTGTTGCGCTGATCACGTAGAGTAATTCGGTTATCAGTGAGCGATTCAACACTTATTGTTGGAAGTTTGCATTTTGAAGGTTCTATAATTTGCTAAGGTTGACTTGGAGTGCACTTTGGTGATATTGGATGCCATTGAAGTATTCCGAGCACGGGGATAGATTCGTATTGTCATATTGGACTTGTACGTGAAATTTGGTTTTATTCTGAGTTGTCTAAGTATGATTTATTGCGTTCGGTGTTGTTGTTACACCCCAAGTTTTCGTACGTGAAAGTACGCCATAAGTAAATTGATGGAAGCTCGAAAAATGAGATATTGTATCCTGCATTTTTGTACGTTAAAGTTTCGTCGTAAGCTAATCAACATAAGGTCGGGAATGAGATTATTTGGAGATTATAAGCATTATGCTACTTCAAACAAGTGATGAGTAAATTTGTGAAGGTGAGAGGGTAAGCAAATCGAAGAAAATAAATTTTCGTCGAAGTTTGACATTTTGAGATAAAATACGGTCCAAGCTACAATACCCCGTATTTATGGACTAGTGTCATACAAGGTACCACATGAACATAATAGAAAGGTGTGCAAAGTATGTTAAAAGTGAGTAGTATTTTAAGTAATTTGAGATAATTCCTAATTATGTGGATAATTGGTTAATTATTGGATTAGTGGGGAATTTCCAAGTTAATTAAAAAAAATTGGTAATTAATAATGATTATGGATAATTCTTAATCATTATGTGGAAGCCATAAAGAGCCCAAAGGGTGACTATTCACTTATGTGCTATGTGGCATGTGTAGGAGAATTAGTGGCCTACAAGGATTATTATGCATAAAGTAAGAGGAAATCACATAAGTTTGCCAAAAACAGCTTACGGATGAAGCTTTAAAATTCCAAGAAACTCTAAGACTTCTAATTCACAAGAAACGTGAATTAAAACTAAGGAAAGTGACGGATTTTTGGCAAATAATTTCATACAAAGTTACACTGCGTAATAGCAATGGGATTTGCAATTCTAATAGAGCACGATATAATCTTGCTCAAGAACATCATACGGATTTTTTCCTACTTCGATCCGTCGTTACGTGTTGTCGAAATTGACATGTGTTGGAAAGATTGTCAAGAAAATCGGCGCAAGTATGTTAAGGCTATCCCTTCTTTCCTTTTGGCATGATCTATACGAAACGAGCAAATGCACAATTTTCATAAATGACTCTATTCATAGAAATATTAGGGGTGTCTATATTCTTGATTCCCCATGTGAATTATTATTATATCTTCTGTTCACGGGTCTAAAAAAAATACATATTTGATAAAATATATACGACATGCATATTATTTTTATGACATTCCGAGAAAATCTTATTAACGCGTTTCTTATGCATTTCATGCATTTATACATGTACATTGACCCATGACCATATGGCGTTATATTCGCATATATTATATGTATATGGGATATGGGAAAAGGTTACGACGTTATATACACACCACCACCTGATCAGCTGGTATACGTTGATGATTTGCCCAAAGTGGCCGAAATGATATGATGGGATGCCCTCAGAGGCTTGATGATGTTATGAACGCATATACCAATGCATGGTATGACATTTATATGCATATGCATGACATTATAAAAATGAAATGATTCACAGAGCTATGCAGACGTACATGTCGAGTCTTTTACTCCATGTTTCTCTCATGTCTATTATTTACTGATTTTCATTCCTTACATACTCGGTACATTATTTGTACTGACGTCCCTTTTTCTTGGGGACGCTGTGTTTCATGCCGCAGGTCTCGATAGACAGGTCGAGAGTCCTCCAAGTAGGCTATCAGCTCAGCGAAAGGTGTTGGTGCGCTCCATTTGCTCCGGAGTTGCTTGTTTGGCCAGTATAATTTAGACGTGTATTGTTTGGTATGACGGGACCCTATCCCGACCTTTATGACATTTATGTACTCTTAGAGGCTTGTAGACATATGTCGTGTACGTGAAAGATTGTACGGCCTTGTCAGCGTATGTTTTGAGTTTATAAATAATGATGTTGGCCTATAAGGCCCATATGTCACGTGTATATGATGATGTAATAAGAAATATACGTTACGTTGGTACTTGGTTGAGTAAGGTACCGGGTGCCCATCGCGGCCCATCGGTTTGGGTCGTGACAGTTGTTTGAAAAAGATAAAAGTTTTGAAGGTTGGTTAGTTTTTTTGGGGGTGCAATTCTTGTTTATGATGTTATTTTATGTGTTTTGAGGTCTCGTGTATGTCTGAATTATGTTTTTGGACGTTTTGGTATGTTTGGATTAGGTCCTGGGCGGCTCTGGTGAGTTTCAGACCGCCAGGAGCATATTTAAAGTTGGTAGGTTTTTGTTGGTAGTGGTGTGCTTCGCGAATGCGAAGGAAGTCTGCGATCACGATGAAGGAATTTTGGAGGTGCAGCTGTTGCTCTTCGCGAATGCGATGTAGGCCCCGTGAACGCGATGGAGGACTTGGCTCCTATTTGCGAAGACGAAGGATCCTACGCCAATGTGAAAAAGGAAGAAGAAGGGAAGGGGCAGGCTGGGTGCCCGCGAACGTGAAGGGTTGGGTGGCTTATGGCCTTCACGAATGCGGATGGATGTCCGTGAACGCGAAGAGCCAGGTTGGGTATGGGGCAGTGTGGCCTTCATGATAATGAGGATGCTTCCGCGATCGCGATGAAGGAGGCCTGGGTAGATGAAAAGATTCATTTTGGGACTTAGGCTCATTTTATCATATTCTCTCTTGGCTTGGGAGATTTGGAGGCTTCTTGAAGAGCCATTTTCATCAAGCATCACTAGGTAAGTGATTACCACTTATTGTGAGCTAAATACATGGATTATATGTAAATTTAACATGGAAATTAGTAAAAATTATAGTGTTTTGGTTGGAAAACCTAGAATTGGTAAAAAAGGGATTTGATCACGAATTTGGGCATGAAATTAGAAATAAATTATATATTTAAGTTCGTGATACTATGTATATTATTTATCTTTGAAAATTTTCAGAATTCGAGCACGTGGGCCCGGGGTTCACATTTGTTTTCTTTCCATGTGGGGTTGAGAATTCATTCTAATAGTTAAATTATGAGTTCTTGAGTGTATTTTGATTAGTTTGCATGTTCCTTTGGCTAGTTTCGAGTTGTTCTGCATCGATTTGAGGTGTTAGTGAAGTGTTCTAGATGATTATTGGATTTGGAAGCAAGGTAAGTCTCTTGCCTAATCTTGTTTGAAGGAATCTACTCCCCTAGGTATTTTATTTGCTATTTGCTATGGGAGATACGCACGTATGAGGTGACGAGCATCCATGCGTATGCTAGCTTCTTGATTATGTCCGGGTAGACTTAGACTTACATAAGAACATGCTTTTTAGAAGTTGTCCTACCACTTCTAGCAACGATAAACTGGCTACAGGCACATCACCATAATCCTCCTCAGTTCCATCATATTCTTCTTCAGACATAAACTTCATCTTAGGAATCACAAGATCTAAAGGGACTGCATCAAGGTGAGGGAAGGAAGAGGGTCTGTCTAGGGGCTTTCTAGTGGACCATGGAGTTTCATCCCAAGTAGGAGCAGAATGTTCCTCTTGGGAAGAGGGAATAAGTCCCTCTGTTGGCTCCCCTGTAGTACTGACTGGTACCAAGTCACCTTGAGGCACCAGGTCCCCATTTCAATCCCCATTCCCTTTTTCTTCCCCCCCGAGTCCTAGCACTCACTTGCCACTTCTTTCCTTTAGAAGAGTTCATGCCACTTTCTCAACTTAAGGTGTGCCTCACTCGCCACTTCCTTTCCTTTTGAAGAGTTCATATAATTTTCTATTGAAGCTTTTACATAATTATTGTCCTTTTTTAAATCCTCTACTGTTTCCTTTAGATCCACAACTACTATCAACAAGTCATCTCGCTCATGTTCTACTTTTTCAATTTTCTCAGTTAGAACATCCTTTTCTTTCTTTAAATCTTCTATAGTTATCAGGTTCCCTATCTGGTTCTCATATGAAATTTGTTAAATCATCAAAACACAAAGGCACATAACTTATCAATTTTTCCCTTTTTGATGATGAAAGACTTAGAATTGAAGTTCTCCCTAAGAACCACGTCTCTATATTGGCCCCCCTGCAGATTAGCCATATTCCCCCTGAGAACCTGTTTCTCCCCTTCAATGTTTCTTCCCTCTCTTGGCAGTATAAAAAGAATTTTTTCAAGTAAAAGAAAAAATAATTCCAGCAAAGTTAACTCATTCCACTTGTGTGCACACAGACACAACAGACACAGCTAAAAACAGAACACAAGAGTATAACATGCATAGATAAAGGACTGAAATGCTCATTAATTATAAAGAGAAGAGACCACAAGAAGTAGTACCATTATTACAAAACATCCACAAAATAAATATACTAAAGTACCACTATCATAGGGACAAGATATCAAAATAGGACAATGGGACTAAGACAAGGACTGATTAACTGGACACTGACAAGGGGACAATTTATGGGGCACTGGAAGAGGGAGGGAAGGACGAAGGGTCAAGGGCTTTGAGGAGAACATCCGCTCGAGCATTTGTAGACCGCTGCTCATTGATCAGTTGCTCTTTCAGGTTCTCAGCCTGTTTCCTCAACTCTGCGTTCTCAGCTGTCAAGCGGGCAACCTCTTCACCCAGAGCACTGCTAGAACCAGGTTCCTCTCTAGCTTGACTGAGCTGCTGTCACGCCCCGAACTCGGGGAGCGCGGCCGGCGCTCAACCGAGTGAACCCGATCAAGTAAGATTGTTAGATACTTTCTACCCACATCACTTATGAATACAGAGAATACATATTTTCGTTAATTATACGATAAAAAGACCATGTATACAATTCCAATTCATTACCATTAGTTACATAATTTTAAAGTCTCAAATTACACACCTTTTCATGGTCTGAAGTGGAATAAGTAATTCAAAACACAACATAGCTAGTTTGACTTCCGTAGCACCAATATACAACCCACACTTTGTTCTACAGAGCCTCTAGTAGATACAGAAGAGTACTATGATAGTGCCGACAACAAGGCCCCGGCTATACCTTAAACACAATACACAAGGAATAATAGATACATAACCCTGAAATGAAGTGGGGCTCACCAAGTATGTTGGGAAGAGGGTGTACCGCTATCACTGATCAGTGTCTCCTGCTGTGAAACCACTTGCATCCATTGAAGATGCAGCGCCCCGGGCAAAAGGGACGTTAGTACATATGGAATAGTAGTAGTATGAATGACAATATACCCTCTCAATAGAATGATAAATAATATGAGCAAGTACAATCATAATATCAGTGGAAGCCTCAAACAACATCAAACCTCAAGTTAGGATCAAGACAATATTTAAATAAGTTTACATATTTTAAGTTGAGTAGTCTTTAGTACCAATATACCAATACCATCGTACTTTTAGCATGGAGTCCGATCACGACCCGATCGGCTTGGCCATCTCATTAGAGACATCAACCACAATCATAATTTCCAGCACAATTACCACTATGTGTGCGGCATGGTGTCCGATCACGACCCGATCAGCTAGGCCGTCTCATTCGAGACATCATCCTTTTTATACCAATCATCTAATTTCATAGTTCTTCCACATCTCCCAGACGCATTTCATGCATGGCCGGACCCATAGATCTTGATGTATGCCTATCTTTTACTTGGACTACAAAAATGCATTCTTCGAGATCCCCACTGAGCGGTATTCAAATTAAGACTACAATCATACAGATTCGATACATGCTTCAATATTGGACCAGTCCTTGAATAGTTCAAAATGATGTGGTTGCCAAGATATGGACCGCTTAAATAAATGATGCCTCTCATCTACTGGAGCTACCCACTTCGATCAATTAGCCAAGATTTTGATCTTGTTCGGGCTTGGAAAAGCTTCCTTTTTCAATTCCAAAAGTTACGGAGCCTATGTAGAAGAAGTTGTAGAAGAGCACCACCACGGTTCAGGAGGCCACCTGGGAGGCCGAGGAAGAAATGAAGAAGAAGTACCCTTACTTGTTTGAATAGCTATGTAATCGTTCTATGAAATTGTTCCATATGAATTACGTATCATTTGTACAGCTTATGCTAAGGGTGTTCCTTTATGGTAATATACTTCTTATGAGGCCACAATTGGTGTTGTTTTTATGTTATATTGTGTCATTGAATTGTGTATATGTTGTTAGGATTGGTTTATAGGATTCTCTAACAGATGGATAGGCTCAGTTACAGGGGAAACTTTGTCAAAAGTTCTGGAAATTTATGGAGTTAGCCAAATTTTGGAGCTTTTGGTGTGTAGATAAAGATTTAAATCACATTAGGTGTCTATGGCGGACTCTAACCCTCATTCGAGGACGAATGATCCTAAGTGGGGGAGAATGTAAGGCCCCGTTAAAATTTCCTAATGATTTAAGGTTTTAATGTACGCCAACTGTATATGGGAATAACTTATTCGAATATTAAAGGAGACCTATGGGATAGGACCACATCATTTTGAAATAAAAATATGTGTTTAAGGTGTGTTGGAACATACTAAGGAGTTTTGTGAATGGCAAGAATTTGTGTGGAACAAGTTGAATACATTAAGTGGAAAGGATGTCTTAATTCGCATAATATCCTACTTAAAATGCATGTTGCTACCAAACTATAATGACTTAGGATGTGATCTAACTATCAAATTAAAACCCTTTGAGTCTAGTTTCTAACGATACAAACCGTTTGTCATTTGAACACTCGTAAAAGAAGTTATGTTAAACTTCCCAAAGGCTGGAAGAATGTGATCGTGCTATAAACCTCGAGAAGCCGGGTCTGTAGTGCGTTAGACCGTGGTATAAACCTCATGAAGCCAGGTCTGTAGCACGCTAGACCGTGCTATGTCCGTCGTGAAGCCTGGTCTGTATCTTGCTACAGAGCTCGTGAAGCCTTGTCTGTAGCCCACTATAGACCATGCCTAGCCTGGTCTGTAGCCCGGTTCGGATTTCAGAGGGTCCATTTTACCAATTTTATAACACGACCCCCATTTCATTTATCTAGCCTAAGGGCTCATTTTTGGGGGATTACCTGATATTTTAGAGAGATGACAAAGCTATTCTAGAGAGAGGGAGTGGAGGACTAAGGATTTCACTACTCTACTTTGATCTAACCTTGGAATTCCATCAAAAAGAACTTGCTAGGGCTTCAAAAAGGTAAGAATTGCTTTCCCCAATTCTTCAATATCGGGTTTGGGGTTGATTATGGGTGATAAGGGTAGATTTATCATATGCATGAGCAAATAGAGATTGTGGGAAGATTGTTGAGCTCAAATGGGTAACGATTGGGTTGTAGAGTGAAAGAAATCTTGTGGAAGAACCTTGTAACCAATTTGCACATCTAGTGTTTTACAAAGTGCTCGAATAAGGTGAAACCACGAATATCTTCCTAATTATGGTTCAATTTTTGTTATGTTTCTAAAATAGAATGAATTTGCTAAGAATTCCGAAACATTTTAGAGTTTAAGGAAGCTCAATTGAGGTATGTTGGCTAAACTCTTCTATTAGAATTGAATCCCACACTGTTCGTGTAATTTGTGTAAGTCCCGAGTTGATCATTATAAAATTGGCTATTCCGAATATGTTTGTGTTGAAAGATATATGTTCAATATGATATTTTTGAAAGATGGTCCCCAATCTTTCCATGGTATAACCATTCTGATAACGAGTATAGTTGACAGCACTGATCCCTTCTCGTTCAGGTATTTTTATAAGTGGACCAATCTTCTTCGTATAGAATTGTCTCTTTTTGGTCCCATCTAAGTCTAGATCCTTCATTATAGAAGTCATCTTTCCCCTGCATTTCTGAAGGACGAGCATATGAAAGAAAAGGGGGAGCTATAGTGGTAGGGCATTTTCAGGTTATGTCTGTGCTATGACCTTACAAAGATTTTCATCTTTGGAGCATAGGAGATGGAATTACTTCGATGGTTTATATAAGTCTTTTTATTTCACTAATTACTACTATTTCAGATACGACATGGTACGGGATTATTTGGACTACAAGATCAAACCAGATTATAGAGCAAGATTTTATAAGTAATAGTCAACAAAATTAAAATTCATTTATCAATAGATTTTTTTCTTCCATTTGAACTAATTTCAATAACCCTTCATTACTATTTTCTGTATATTGACTGTTAAAGTATGTTCCACTTTGGACTTGGTCATGCAAGGGATCCCCCAGAAAACATAAGAAAGTCGATTCGCTACCGCTGAATGGAAGGGCCCCCGTTATGTAGTTTTTTTCGCTGAATAAATGAGTTCGAGTGTGAAAGCAGTGTACTCATGCCCCTGAGATAAGGTATGCTTTTAGTGCCTTATCTAACTATAAGAGCAGGAGCAGCAAGCACTTACTTTCTTTAAGACGCTAACTTCCACAGCAGCTAAGAATTATCTCAAGTTTTTCGTTAGTGCGCTTCGGAAAGAAGGAGCATGAACTACATTTCATGTAATGTAGTACACTATAAGAGAGTTAGAGTACTGTAGTGGACACAATTCAAAAATAACCTTAAGGAAAGGGCTTATATAAAATAAAGAGAAATTCAAAACAAATTACATGCTCGTGACCTACAACAACTAATAGGGCCAACATTTTAGAACTACTATTCTTATTTTTGCAACTACATACTTTCCTGGAATAAGAGAGCCTGACTCTGATAGAACAAGTAAAATCAAAAATCAAATAGAAAGAATTACAAAAGAGAAAAAGAAAGTAACTCCTGAAATAGACATTAGTCCTAATAAAACAAATAATATTAAAAAATTAGAATCACCAAAAAATAATTTCCAAATATTAAAAAGAAGAAATACTAGATTATTATGGAAATTTCATTATTTTCTAAAATTATTCATTCAAAGATTATACATCGAATTATTTTTATCTATCATTAATATTCCCAGAATTAATACACAACTCTTTCTTGAATCAACAAACAAATTGATTGATAAATACATTTCCAATAATCAAATAAATCAAAGCAAATTCACTTTATTTCGACTATAAAAAAGTCACTTTATAATATTAGTAAGAAAAATTCACATATGTTTTTTGATTTATTCTACTAGTCACAAGCATATGTATTTTACAAATTGTCACAAACCCAAGTTATTAATTTGTCTATATTAAGATCTGTTCTTCAATATAACAGAACGTCCCTCAATGGGTTCTAATTCTAAGAAGGGCGGCGGTGCCCTAAATCAATCAAAAGGCTTATTGATTTAATTGAAGGGAACTAAGACGATTAACTTAGCTAGCGTTCCGGGAGAATCTAGTCATTTAGTCAGTTCATAACTATCTCTGTAAAGCAAAGGGTAATGCTTCTATGAAAGCTTCCCCCTCATGTAGTCGTCGGCCTTCCCCAGGTCCCCCCTCTTCCCCTATTTCCTTGGAAAGGTGTCGAAGGAATAGGCATATTTAGAGCTGTGGGACTTGAAGGAATGGAATGCCCCGTTAGAATGGGCAGGGACAGTCGATCATTGGCTTAATTTCCTGGGGGACTCTAGTAAAACAAATTCACGGTATTTCATCTTGAAAGTGTCACATTTTGATTGTTCTTATTAAAGGAAAGAGCTGAATAGACAAAGGGTTTACATGACCGCTCGCTTTAGACAAGATGCCATAGTATAAAAAGAAGGCCTTTGTTTGCAAAGATGACTTTCCCGCTTTCCTTTGTGAGGGAGGTTTGTGCACACGAATTAATAGTCAAAGTATAAGGAAGATGGCATAGAGCATAGAATGATATTGATGCTTCCAATGCCCAGTTTTTAGGGGTTGTGATAGAAGGAGCTGTGGCACTTTCGGAAGGGGGAATCAGACTAGGTTGTCACTGTTTTAGAAGAGGAAGCTTAGCTGGCACGTTGAACCATGCCTGTCAACTGTGAAAGATAGCCGTAAAGTGAGGGCCCTGGAGATAGTATTTCTCAACTATCAATCGACGTGACAATCATGCCTGCTTGACAAAGCCTTTTTCATTCAGTTTCCCAATAAACGAAAAAGAATTTTTGGTGACAAGAAAGTTGTGCTCGACACTCTCTTTCCTATTCCACTGCGCTAAGTGGTCTTTCCCTTTCTTGCTGGATGACTACTATGGAAAAAGATGACGACTACTCCCAGTGTTTGGTCAATCCATGCTGATGCTAGAAGAGCTATTCTCGCTGCCCACCCGAAAGAGATAAGGAAGATTAACGCCATAATCGAACCTGCCATCGAACCCTGTTGATAACCTGTCCTTGTAACTTTTCTATGTATGGTCTCTCCACTAAGCTATGATCTACGCGCACTAGCTTCCTCGGCGATTAATGCCCTTCTGCTGGTCTTTCGTCCATTGCCTATGGTATTTGGTAAGAAGTCTATAGTTCACTTTGATTTGCTTGGTGTTAAGTCAACTCTACTAGATGCAGTTGCCTAGGAATCCAATGCACTAACTCCTGGACTTAGATGATATGCCCTTAGGGATGAGGAAGCATAAAATGTACGAGTTAAAAGTCTATCGTGGAAATGAAAAAAATAAATTATTGTTCCGTATAAGGGATTCCTACCTTCTCCTTCCCGCTGCGCTAAATAACTTGGCCCAGGATTTATGCCCGAAATTAGGTTCTAAAGGCACCATTCCCTATGAGAAATTACGACTTGAGTATCTTCCGGAGATAGGTCAACAATTGTTGGCTTATCTGAAACAAGATATTCGTCTCTTAGGTGGCGTTATGCTGAAGGCACAAGAGATTTATTGGAATCTGTACAAAATAGACATCGTTGATACAATAACGTTATTACCCTTATATCAGGCCTTGGTACGGCCTATACTCGATGGATGAAGATTTTCGCAAGGTTAAGAATGGATGGTACCCATAATCAGACCCAATCGTTGCAGTACTTGAGAAGAAAGAAAGCTTTATCTCTTTTTATCTTAAGGCTGCTACTGATTCCCTATCTGTTATCCTGACGTCCTGTATGCAGGGTTGTTCGGAAATCCCTTTGCAACTTCCTGGACGTTCATACTTTATTCTATAGTCTTTAAATTTCCATATAGTTTCTATAATTATAATAAAGGCTTCAAACTGCTGGTTTTGCCATAACACTTTCACGGAGGGAATTTCTTTATTTCTCAACTTTCGGACTTGTCGATCAATAATAGAAACTAGAATCTCTGCATAAGTCAATTCCTCATTAACCTCAATAGTCTCAACCGGAATAATGAGTGTCAGGTATCCAACTACTTTCTTCAACATAGACACATGAAATATCAGGTGTACTAATGACATCTCAGGTGGTAGCTCAAGCTTATATTCCACCTCACTAATCCTCTGAATGATTTTGTACGGTCCGACATACCTCAAACTCAATTTCCCTTTCTTACCAAATCACATTACACCCTTTATGGGGGAAACCTTCAAGAATACCCAATCATTTTCTTTGAACTCCATATACTTATGACGAACATCCGAATAGGCTTCTGACGACTCTGAGCAGTCTTCAACTGCTCCTTAATGATTTTAACTTTTCCATAACCTGATGCATGAGGTTTGGTCCTATCAACTCGGCTTCCCTAATTTCGAACCACCCAATGGGTGATCTACATCTCCTACCATATAAACTCTCGAACAATGCCATATGAATGCTAGCATGATAACTATTGTTATAAGAAACTTCTATGAGTGGTAAGTGATCATCCCAGCTACCTTTGAAGTCTAGAACACAAGCGCGCAACATATCCTCGAGCGTCTGAATAGTCCGCTCTGCCTGCCCGTCAGTCTGTGGGTGAAAGGCTGTACTAAGATTCACCTGAGTACTCAAACCTTGCTGAAATTTCTTCCTAACATTAGTAGTGAATTGTGCTCCGCGATCAGAAATGATGGAGACTGGAGTGCCATGCAACCTGACTATTTCTTTGATATACAACTAAGCATACTATTCCACCGTATTGGTAGCCTTAACCGGAAAAAAGTGGGCTGATTTTGTGAGTCGATCCACAATCACCCAAATCGAGTCAAACTTACGAGGAGTGCGAGATAATCCTACCACAAAGTCAATATTAATCATTTCCCACTTCCACATTGGAATTTCTATGTTCTGTGCCAACCCACCGGGCCTTTGGTGTTCGGCCTTCACCTACTGACAATTTGTACATCTCGCCACAAATTCCGCTACATTTCTCTTTATATCGTTCCACCAATAGACTTCTTTAAGATCATGATACATTTTCGTAGAACCCGGGTGCAGGAATACCTAGAAGTGTGAGCCTCGGTCATGATTCTTTCCCGGAGACCATCCATATTTGGAACACATAACCGCCCTTGGTACCTTAGGTACCATCATCCAAGATGAGAGAAAAAGCCATTGTCTTATGTTTATGAATCCCCTCCTTCAATTGTGCCAACAATGGATCGTTGTATTGCTTCTCTTTGACTTCCACAACAAGCGATGATTCAGCCCTATTTTGCTCAATTACCCCTCCTTCACTAGAGTACGCAAGACGAACTCCTAAACTAGCCAAATGGTGAACTTCCTTGGCCAATGGCCTTTGATATGCCTCCAAGTATACTAAACTACCCATAGATTTCCGACTAAGAGCATCTGGCACAACATTAACTGAAGGCTCTTATGGTCCGTGAATATATCCACATGGAACCCATATGAATAATGACACCAAATTTTCAATGCAAATACCACCGCCGCAAGTTCTAAGTCATGTGTTCGATAGTTCTTTTCATGATTCTTGAGTTACCTAGAAGCATAATCTATCACCTTGTCCCGTTGCATTAATACACACCCAAGCCCAATACTTAAAGAATCACAATATACCACAAATGCCTTTACACCCTCTAGTAAGGTCAACATCGGTATTAGTCAATATTGCTTTCAAATCCTGGAAACTCCTTTCACAAGCATCTGACCATTGGAACTTAATTGCCTTCTGCGTCAATTTAGTCAACGGAGAGGCAAGGGTTGAGAACCCTTCCACAAACTTTCTGTAATACCCAGCTAAGCCTAAGAAACTGCGAATCTCTGTTGTGGTTATAGGCCTCGGCCAATTCTTCATAGCTGTAATTTGCTGAGAATCAATCTTAATTCCCTCACTAGAGACGACATGACCCAAGAATGTGACCGATTCAAGCCAAAATTCACACTTTGAAAACTTTGCATATAACTGGTGCTGATATAGGATTTTACAGAACTACCCTCAGATGATCGGCGTGGTCTTCTCGATTGCGTGAATATACAAGGATATCGTCAATAAACACTATCATAAAGGAGTCAAGAAATGGCTTGAAGACTCGATTTATAAGATCCATGAAAGCTGCTGGGGCATTTGTTAGCCCAAAAGACATCACCAAAAATTCAAAGTGCACATATCGGGTTATAAAAGCTATTTTCGGAACATCCTGCTCCCTTATCTTCAATTGGTGATATCTGGATCTTAAATCGATCTTAGAGAAGTACCTAGCACCCTGCAATTGGTCAAACATGTCATCTATTCTTGGCAGTGGGTACTTATTCTTGATTGTGACCTTGTTAAGCTGCCGATAGTCGATACACATTCTAAGTGTCTCATTCTTCTTCCTTACAAAGAGAACTGGTGCACCCCAAGGTGACACACTCGGCCGGATGAAACCCTTTTCTAACAAGTCTCTCAATTGTTCCTTTAGCTCCTTCAATTCTAACGGTGCCATTCGGTAGGGTGGGATCCCAGGGCGTTCATCTGGAAAGACTCCAGGAAATTCATTCACAACAGGCACGAACTCAAGTGTAGGTGGCTCAACATTGGTGTCCATAACCCGGACCAAATGGTAAATACACCCCTTGTTGATCATTTTCGTGGACTTAAGGTAAGAAATAAACCTACCCTTCGGCACTATATCATCACCCTCCCACTCAATAACTAGCTCATTTGGAAATTCAAACCTAACAATCCTGGTTCGGCAATCATGCTTGGCAAAACGAGAATAAAGCTAATACATCCCCACTATCACATCAAAATCGACCATTCCCAATTCAATAAGACCGACCACGGTGTCCCGACCATGCAATGTGATAACACAATCCCTATAAACCCATGCGGTTAAAATAGACTCACCAACCGGAGTAGATACAGAGAATGGCTCATGAAGCTATTCCGGTTCTATCCCAAATTCCACAGCAACATAAGGAGTGACATATGACAAAGTCGAACCTGGATCAATAAGAGCATACACATTATAAGATTGGACAGTCAATATACCCGTGACAATATTTGGAGAAGCCTCTGAATTCTGGCGACCCCTCATAGCATAGAAACGGCTGGATCCTCCCGAACTCTGTGCTCCACCCCTAGCTGCACCACGCCCTGCGGGTGTTGGAGTGCCTCG
Organism: Nicotiana tabacum; assembly: GCF_000715075.1. Classification (NCBI taxonomy): domain Eukaryota; kingdom Viridiplantae; phylum Streptophyta; class Magnoliopsida; order Solanales; family Solanaceae; genus Nicotiana; species Nicotiana tabacum. The sequence goes on from NC_134088.1 coordinate 54,209,241, forward strand.
AGCTGGAGGAGGTGCTGCGGATGTAGTAGCTTCAGAATTGGCTGATGCCCCTACCCGCACCCTGGCGGGACGAACGACAATCACTCTGAATGTGACCCCTCAATCCGCACCCGTAGCATATAGGTAAGTCCATATAGCATATTCCTAAGTGAATCTTTCCACAATTAGGGCATGGGGGCCTTCACTGCTGTTGGAATCTACCACCATGATGACCTTGCTGGTAGGATCCCATGTTGCCCTGACTCGGTCTGAAATGGCTCCACTGCTGCTGACTGGGCTCTGATGGCGGTGCCCTAGCCCAAGAATGAGCAAAGGACTGAGATGGTCCTGATGACCCTCCCCTGAATGTTGACCTGCCACCATCAGAAGAACCACCAAAGTTGCCCGCAGACTGGGACTTATTGCTACCTTCTTGCTCCATTCTGTTCCAAATTTGCGGTTCTCTATGGCTTGAGCAAATGTCACCATATTACCATAGTTCATATCAGAATTAAAGGCAGCTATAGTGGCCTCATTAATTACGAAGGGATTAAGGCCATGTACAAACCGGCGCACTCTAGCCTCCAAAGTGGGCAACATGTAAATAACATACTTTGACAGGTGCGCGAATCTCATATGGTACTCCCATACACTCAGGCTAACTTGTCTCAGATTCTCAAACTCAGCGACACGGGCTGCCTTAGTCTCAACAGGCAAGAAATGATCCATGAAGGCATCGGTAAACTCACCCCACCTCGCAAGAGGGCTCCCCTCCTCACGAGACTCCTCCCACAGCTCAAACCAATAATATGCCACCTCTTTCAGGCGGTAGGAGGCCAATTCCACTGCCTCTGTCTCAGTAGCACACATAACTCGGAGAGTATTGTGCATCTCATCAATGAAGTCTTGGGGGTCCTCATCTGGGTTAGTACTCGTGAACACTATAGGATCCAACTGGAGAAACCTGTTTACCCTGGAACTAGCAGAATCCCCTGGCTGACTAGAAGAAGTGGGTGCAACATTTGATCTCTGGGCCTGGGAAGCCACTATTTGGGCCAACATCTGTATGGCTCCCCTAAGATCCCCATCAAAAACACCGGAATCGGAAGCTGGAGCTGGAGGTGGAACTGGTATATTAGTTGGAGGGATCGTTGCACCCTCAGTAGGTGTAGGGACAGGTGCTGTCTGATCAGTTGTAGTAGAATCATGCAGTGTAGTAACTGGAGGAATATTCTCACTCCTTGGGTGCTCACCCGCATCATTAAATATAGAATCAACTGCCACACATGGAGTGACATTGGCTCTTTGGCCAGTTCTTGCCTTCTTCTTAGGCGCCATTTATTGAAAATTAGAGCAAAGCACGAGTTAAAGGAGGAACAATCTTACAATCAGCTTAATCGCACAATAAAGAACATAAAAGAAAGGTATTATTCCTAAATGCCCAAGTAGCCTCCTAGTTATAGATGTGGTCGACAGCACACCGATAAGAAGGACTCTACTAGACACGGCTCTGAGACATCTTAAGACACTTTAAAACATTAGGCTCTGATACCAAGTTTGTCACGCCCCGAACTCGGGGAGCGCGACCGGCGCTCAACCGAGTGAACCCGATCAAGCAAGCATATTAGATACTTTCTACCCACATCACTTATGAAAGAGTACATATTTTCTTTACTTATATGATAAGGAGACCAAGTATACAATACCAATTCATTGCCATTAGTTACTTCATTTTAAAGTCTTAAATTACACACATTTTCATGGTCTGAAGTGGAATAAATAATTCAAACACAACATAACTAGTTTGACTTCCCCATCACCAATATACAACCCACACTTTGTGTACAGAGCCTCTACTAGATACAGAAGATTACTATGATAGTACCGTCAACAAGGCCCTGGCTATACCTCAAACACAATACACAAGGAACAAAAGATACATGACCCCGAAATGAAGTGGGGCTCACCAAGTCTGCTGGGAAGAGGGTGTACCGCTATCACTGATCAATGTCTCCTGCTATGGAACCACCTGCATCCATTGAAGATGCAGTGCCCCCGATAAAAGGGACGTTAGTAAATATGGAATAATACAAGTATGAATGACAAAATTCCCTCTCAATAGAATGATAAATAATATGAGCAAGTACAATCATAATATTAGTGGAAGCCTCAAACAACTTCAAACCTCAAGTTAGGATCAAGACAATATTCAAATAAGTTTCCATATTTTAAGTTGAGAGGTCTTTAGTACCAATATGCCACCGTTCATGATACCAATATTCACAATACTAATATCACCGTACTTTTAGCACGAAGTCCGATCACGACCCGGTCGGCTAGGTCATCTCATTAGAGACATCAACCATAATCATTATTTCTAGCACAATCACCACCATGTGTGCGGCATGGCGTCTGATCACGACCCGATCAGCTAGGGCGTCTCATTCGAGACATCATCCTTTTTATACCAATCATCTCATTTCATACTTCTTTCACACCTTTTCATTTCATTGGCACTAGTTGCAACAATTATAAAATCATTCTTGGCACTTGGCTGTATTTCATAATTCAAATTCTTTTCCACTTTTATACATCATCATCGTTATCAACAACAACAAGGCTTTTTAATTCAAGCCTTTTCAAATGATAAGCATAGAGACTTTTTCACAAAATTTAGCATAACAACCTTCATTCGAACTTGACTTGAAGTCTTAACATTTTCAACACACATCCTCAAATGATAAGATAACATGATAAAAGCATTTGAAATTCATATTGAACATATATCTTTCAACACAAGCATATTCGAAATAGCCAATTTTATAATGATCAGCTCGGGACTTACACAAATTACACGAACACCGTGGGATTCAATTCTAATAGAAGAGTTTAGGAAACATACCTCAATTGAGCTTCCTTATACTATAAAATGGCCAGAAATTCTTCGCAACTTCAATCTATCTTAGAAACATAACAAAAATTGAACCATAATTAGTAAGATATTCGTGGGTTCACCTTATTCGAGAATTTTATAAAATACTAGATGTGCAAATTGGTTACAAGGTTCTTCCACAAGATTTCTTTCACTTGACAACCCAATCATTACCCATTTGAGCTCAACAATCTTCCCACAATCTCTATTAGCTCATGCATGTGATAAATCTACCCTTATCACCCATAATCAACCCCTAACTCGAAATTGATGAATTGGGGAAAGAAATTCTTACCTTTTTGAAGCCCTAGCAAGTTCCTTTTGATGGAATTCCAAGGTTAGATCAAAGTAGAGTAGTGAAATCCTTAGTCCTCCATTCCCTCTCTCTACAATAGCTCTCTCCTCTCTCTAAAATGTCAGGTAATCCCCCAAAAATGAGCCCTTAGGCTAGATAAATGAAATGGGGGTCGGGTTATAAAATTGGTAAAATGGACCCTTTGAAATCCGAATTGGGCTACAGACAAGGCTAGGCACAGTCTATAGCGAGCTACAGACCAGTCTTCGCGAGGGATATAGCATGTTCTAGCACGCTACAGACCTGGCTTCGCGAGGGTTATACCACAATCTAATGTGCTACGGACCTGGATTCGCGAGGACAGTCACATTCTTCCAGCCTTTGGGAATTTTAACATAACCTCTTGTAGGAGTGTCCAAATGACGAACGGTTTGAAGCCTTAGAAACTAGACTCAAAGGGATTTAATTTGATAGGTATACTACCTCCTAAGTCCTTATAGTTTTGTAGAAGCATTCATTTGAAGTAGGATATTATGCAAATTGAGACATCTTTTCCACTTAATATATCTAACTTGTTCCACAAAAATTCTTGCCATTCACAAACTCCTTAGTATGTTCCAACACACCTTAAACACATATTTTGATTTCAAAATGATGTGGTCCTATCCCATATGTCTCCTTTAATATTCGAATACGTTATTCCCAAATACAGTTGGCGCACTTTAAAATCATAAATCATTAGGAAATATTAACGGGGCCTTACAGCTGCCCCTCAAGAATGGCATTTCTAGACTTCAGCCTCCTTATCTCCTCATTGACAACACTCTGAGCATCAATCAACTGAGAAATTATAGAACTGCTACCAACTCCCCCTTCTTATGAATACACTTTCATTCCTCCAATGTAGTCATTGAGAACATTTGCTTACGAGTTCCCATAGCTGCTCTCTTTCAAGGTAGTCACTGAGAACTTTTTCTCCTTATTCTCTTTCAGAGCATTCTCAAAGGCATCTTTCTTCTGCTGCCTAGTAGTGGGTATTTTAAGAACGGGCTCTTTAGAAGTTGTCCCACCATTTCTAGCAGTGATAAACTGGGCTGCAGGTACATCGTCATAATCCTCCTCACTTCCATCATCTTCTTCTTCAGACATAGAATTCATCTCACGAATCACAAGATCTAAAGGGACTGCATCAAGGTGTAGGGAAGGAAAAGGGTCAGTACTGTCCAGGAGCTTTCTAGTGGAACATGGAGTTTCATCCCAAGTATGAGCATATTTCTCCTCTTGGTCAGAGGGAGCAGGTCCCTCTATTGGCTCCCCTATAGTACTGACTGGTACCAAGTCACCTTGAGGCACCAGGTCCCCATTTCCATCCCTATACCCTTTTACTTCCCCCTGATCCCTATCACTCACATCACTAGACACAAACTTCCCAACTAGACTCCCTTCAGCAGCAATAAGCAACATGTTTTCTATGGCTTCTTTCTCATCCAAATCTTCTAGCAATGCAGAATCAGTAGAAGCTAGAGAGGCATTACCTGATGGTGATAGGATGTTTAGATCAAAATTTTGAGCAGAGGGGGTGTCAGATGCACCAGATGTTTCACCAAGACCAGTAACATCTACTTGGTCTACATTTTCTTCCTCAACCCGCTGACTCGAGACCTCTGTTCATTCTTCCCCTTCCACCAGTCTTTCTTCTTCCATTTTTTCTGGTGTAGCAAAGGGAGAGGTTGAAGTGACAAACTTCTTAGGAGTTTGATTTTTCCTGCTACGATGGGAACCAGAACTTGACGGAGTAGGGGAAGAGTTAGTGGGTGGTGGTTGGTTGGAGATGGGGGTTTCAACAGGTGAAGGTTGAGGCTTCGATTCGGACAGCTGTGCTTCGTAAGATAAAGACATAGTAGGGATGTCAATGGTGGCTTTAGAAGACTCTGATTTCTGAGACGACATGGCAAATTATTGAGAGTGAAGACATGAAAGAGAGGGTTTTCAGAGAGAAGAAGAGAGTTTGATGGCCTTGATGTAAACAGTTATGAGAGAGACATGTCTTTTAGGGTTATTTAGAGGGAAAGAGGGATCAGTTATAGCTAGACACGATGGACTGGGTAGTTTGTTCGGTTTGTAATGGGTGTGACATTTTGGCTTAAAAGGTATGGGAAAAGGGTGGACACATTTAATGACGTGGCATACTAGCAGTTCAAAGTGCATATGAGTGTAAGAGGAACTAATAACCTGAATCAAGGGAACCAGGTTCATGACTGATTTTGTACATATGAGCATCATCCTTCTACCAAATTGTAATGTCATTAGCTGCTTGTTTATCCTATAATTGCCATGCGTGTTTACCTGTAACGGTATAGAATTGAGTTAGAAGTTGCCAGAAAATACTTTTTAGCAGTTCACCTTATCATTCCTTCATAGCCAGTCATTAAGGGGATGGGTTCTCAGTTCAATTTGATCAATCCCAGCTCCAGTCGATTCTTTTCAAAATGCTCCCTGCTCAATGCTTTGGTGAAGATATCAGCTACCTGGTCCTCTGTTTTGCACAACTTCATATAGATGAGACCCTTTTTCAATATTGTCCCTAAGAAAATGATGTCACACATCAATGTGCTTTGTCCTTTTATGCTTAACTGGGTTCTTTGCCATGTTCAGGGCACCCGTGTTGTCACACAGCAGTGGCATACAGTCGGATAACACACCAAAATCTTCTAATTGTTGCTTGATCCATAGTAGTTGATCACAACATGAGGCAGCTGCTACATATTCAGCTTCTGCAGAGGAGAGGGCTATAAAATGTTGTTTCTTTGTACCCCATGAAATTCGGCATGATCCCAGAAAATATGCCATACCAGATGTGCTCTTCCTATCCACTAGATAACCAGCATAATCAGCATCAGCATACCCAATTAAGCCGAAATTGTCTCCTGAAGGATAATAGAGGACCAGGTCCTGCGTTCCTTTGAGATATCTTAGGATTCTCAGCTTTCAGATGAGATTCTTTTGGACTTGATTGGAATCTAGCACATAACCCCACCCTAAACACAATGTCAGTACTGTTGGCTGTTAGGTACAAGAGTGAACTAATGATGCCCCAATACATGGTTTCATTCATTGGGGAACCTAGTTCGTCCATGTCTAGATGAGTTTCAGTAGCAATGAGAGTATCAATGGTCTTTGAACTTTCCATCTCAAACCTCTTCAGAAGGTCCTTAATGTATTTCTGTAACTTATCATTGTTCCCTTAGAGGTTTGCTTAACTTGCAGTCCTAGGAAGAAGTTCAATTCCCCTATCATACTCATCTCAAACTTACTTCCCATAAGCTTGGCAAACTAATCACACAAGGAATCATTTGTTGCACCAAAGATTATGTCATCAACATAGACCTGCACAATTAGCATGTTCCTCCATCTTTTCTTCAGAAAAAGAGTATTGTCAATTTTTCCTCTAGTAAAACCATTTTCCAGAAGGAACCTGGACAGCATTTCATACCATGCATGAGGGGCATGCTTTAATCCATATAGGGCCATGTCGAGCTTGAATACATGTCCAGGATGCTCATGGCATTCAAAATCAGGTGGTTGTTTGACAAAGACTTCTTCCTTCAAATACTCATTCAGAAATGCACTCTTAACATCCATTTGGAACAATTTTAATTCGATATGAGATGCAAAAGCAATGAGAATTCGGATGGCTTCTATCCTTGTAACTGGAGCAAAAGTTTCATCATAACCAATTTCTTCCTCTTGATTGTAGCCTTGAACCACCAACCTGGCCTTATTTCTTATTGTATTTCCAAACTCATCAAGCTTGTACGCCCACATGGTTCCAATAAATGTTCTATTTGAAGATCGGGGAATCAGGTGCCACACATTGTTCCTCTCAAATTGATGGAGTTCTTCTTGCATAGAAAAAATCCAGTCAGTATCTTTCAATGCTTCCTTAATATCTTTGGGCTCAATTTGGGACAGAAAGGCTGAGAAAGCAAACATGTTTCTTGTCTTTGATCTAGTCTGAATTTTTGAATCCAGATGAGTGATTACACTCTGAGTTTTTCTGCATCCAGTTAGACAGCTGAGACCCAGGGTAAGAAACACCAGGTTTTGCCGTGTGAGATCCATCAATGGAATCCATGGAAGTGTGAGTACCACGTCCCTGCTCAGCTCAAGGGTGCCTTGAACATCATCAACAACTCTATTTTCTGCTTTAGTTGCTATAATAGAGGTACTAGGTTCTTCCGAATCAACTGGAGGATCTGCTACATCTTGTTCGCTAGACGCCTTTACCTGACTCATCAGATCTGCTTTCCCATTTGCCATATCAATGAATTCTCTAGGAACCTTTAAATTCTCTCCGTCTTGATCATTCTTATCATGTGAAGCTTTCCCACTTTAGTGGTGTGATTCATCAAAGATTACATGTACGCTTTATTCTACATATTGAGTTCTTTTGTTGTAGACCTTGTATGCTTTGATTTGTGAAGAATATCCAATAAAAATCCCTTCATCACTCTTCAAATTTTCCTAACGCTCCCTTTCCATTATTGAGAACGAAACATTTGTAACCAAATTTTCTCAAGTAAGTCAGCTTTGGTTTTCTCCTGTTTAGCAATTTATACGGGGTCCTGTTTACGAAGGACCTGATCATGCACCTGTTTATCAGATAGCAGGCAGTGTTCACTGCCTCAGCCCAGAGGTTTTTTGTTACGGCACTGTCAATTAGCATCGTCTTTGCCATATCTTCAAGAGTCCTATTTTTTCTTTCCATAACACCATTTTGTTGTGGTGTTCTGGGTGCTGAAACATTACGACTTATACCATTTTCAGCACATAATTCATCAAATTTTGCATTGTCAAATTCGGTACCATGATAAGATCTTATGCTTACAACATTATGGTTCATCTTCACTTGAATCTGCTTCACAAAGGCAGCAAAGACTGGAAATGTTTCATCCTTGGTTCCGAGGAACAAAGTTCATGTAAATCTGGAGTAGTCATCAACAATAACAAAGATGTACTTCTTTCCTCCTCTGCTGGGCATCCTCATAGGTCCACACAGATCCATATGGAGAAGATCCAATGGCCTTGAGGTGCTTACTTCCTTCTTTGGCTTGAAGGAGGACTTGACTTACTTCCCTTTCACACATGCATCACACACCTTGTGATCCTTAAACTTTGACTTCGGTAGCCCACAAACCAGGTCCTGCTTGACTAGCTTGTTCAATAAAGAGAAACATGCATGTTCCAATCTTCTGTGCCACAGTTCATCATCATCATCAACATCACTCAAACATATAAGGTCCCCGCTATTCAGAGATTCAAAGTCTGCAACATAGATGTTTTTGAATCTTTTAGCCACCAGAACCACATTACCAGTTGCAAGATTGGTGACTATGCAACACTTTGATAAGAACTCCACTTTGTTTCCATTGTTGCAGATTTGAGAGACACTCAACAGGCTGTATTTCCGGCCATTCACATAATACACATTTTCAATTGAATGAGTGAGTGTCTTCCTAATTTTTCCAACTCCCAGAATGTGTCCTTTTTGTCATTACCAAAGGACACACTCACACCTTGAAGGGCTTTGAGTGAAAGGAAATCGTCAATACTTCCAGTCATGTGTTTAGAGCAGCCACTATCCATTTACTATCTTTGGCTGCTTCCTTTCACTGCTCCCTACACAAGAAAATCAGAGATTAGACTTAGGAACCCAAACAAGTTTGGTCCCTTATAATGAGGAAAAGGGCAAATTAAACTTTTTTTGTCCAAGCAGGTATCACACATTTCCTTTTGAGAGAACCAGGTTCCCTAGCAGTACATACTTTTTCCACAAAAACTTTGTTTTTCTATTGGGACTAAAATATAACTTTACAGGAATCTTTGAAATGGACAGTGTTACCATAGTGAGTGAAAAGCCAGTTATCAGGTACAGTAACATACTTACTATGTGGGTTGTAGGGAGCCTTTTCCTTTTGGAACCCGATTCCCTATCTATTCCCCCAATTACTTTTATACATGGAAGTGATTGTGTCAGAGGACCATGTACACTTCAGAGATTTATCTATCTCATTTTAAACCCTGCTTACATCTTCCATAAGTTGTCTATTCTTTCAAGTTCAGCACAGAGACTCACTTTTACCTTTTTGAGCTCATTTTCAAGCTTAAGGTGTGCCTCACTCGCCACTTCCTTACCTTTTGAAGAGATCATGCAATTTACTATTGAAGCTTTTACATAATTATTATCCTTTTTAAATCCTATATTGTTTCCTTTAGATCCACAACTACTACCAACAAGCCATCTCTCTCATATTCTACTTTTTTCAATTTTCTCCGTTACAACATCCTTTTCTTTCTTTAAATCATCTATGGTTTCTTTCAAATCAACAACTACGACCAGCAAATCATCTCTCTCATGCTCTACCTCTCCTAATTCCTCAGTGAAAACATTTTTATCATTGATAAGATTATGGTAAGCATCAATCAAGACATTAACTAGAGATACCAGCTTCTTTTGAGAGTAAGACTTCAAATTTCTTTGAACGTCTAGAATGTTTACCTCATCATCATCATCATCATCATCATCATCTTCATCCTCATCAGATTTTGCCATCACGGCACATATGGAGTCATGTTATGCCGCTTTGCTTTCAACGTCCATTATGGAGGTGTCACCTTATTCATCATCACCCTCAGATTTACTAGAGAAATCTCCCCATACAGCAAGAGCTTGTTTTATAACATTATCAGCGACATCTTTTCTCTTGTATTTCCTGCCGGGAACCTGATTCCTCTTGTCCGTCTTGTCTGTGTTGTGCTTGTAATGGTCCTTCTTGTGGAGACGACAATCTTTGATGAAATGTCCTTACTTCCCGCATTTGTGACAACAATCGTAGCCTTTTGTTTTGCTGGAGCTGCCCTTTTTCGGAATACATCCATTTCTACGAACCATTTTCTGAAACCTCCGTGTCAAATAGCCCATGTCAGTATCATCACCACTTGAGTCATTGTTGTCTGCTTTAAGAACCAAGGTTTTCTCCTTTTTGGGTTCTCTTCTTTCATGATCCTTCTTCTTCTTCATTTTGTAGTTCTTCAGATTTCCAATGAGTTTGTCAATCGTCACCCTTTACAAGGTAACACACTAAGTATTTTTCTGACCAGCTTATTTCTAGGGATAATCTCTCCTAGAGAATGAAGCTCATTGATGATGGAAGTGAAACGAGTATGCATGTCCTGAATGGACTCATCCTCCTTCATCTTAAAGAGTTCATACTCAGTAGTAAGCATGTCGATTTTTGACTACTTGACTTGAGGTGTACCTTCATGTTCAGTTTGGAGAGCCTCCCAAATCTCCTTGGCAGATTGACACGCTGAGTTCGGTTGTACTCGTCTGGTCCAATACCACTTACGAGGATAGTTTTTCTCGATAGCTTTGCGATTAGCATCATTGTACTCCTTCCTTGTCTTTGGAACTTGGACAGTTGTCTCGCCAATGGTGTTCATAAGTACAAAGGGTCCGTCACAGATGACATCCAGAGCTCCGAATCTTTAGCCATGATAAAATCATGCATTCTTGTCTTCTACCATCCATAGTATTGTCTATTGAATCTTGGTGGTCTATAGGTTGATTGAACTTCTTCAAAAGTTGGAGCACCCATGTAGATCCTTTCTAGGTGTTAGCCTTATAGTAAGAACTTGCTATAATACCAATTGATGTAAACAAAGAGTCCACCAAACTTTATAGAGAACCTGGTTCTCTATCAGTTCCCATAGAACATACACACATCGGTAAGTAAATAACACAACAGTATTTTACGTGGAAAATTTCCAACTCACGGGATTAAAAATCACGGCCTACACTCGTAGGATTTTAACTTCACTAACCGAGAAACTTTATATTACAACCTATTGTAACCTAGGAATTAAAATCTTAATCCCTCACCTAGTTGCAATAACTATATTGCAAGCCTCTTTGTAATAATTATATTACAAAGCTCACCACTTTGATTAATTCTACTCCAACACAAACACAAGGTTTATGGTTTACAAAGGTATCCTACCAGATGCCTCTAACTAAGTTGAGTAGGAGTTACAAGTGAATAACATTAACAAAGATACAACAATATTAAGGACACAGGATGTACTCACTGCTGGGATCTGGTCCTTCATTCTGTTGCTGTTTTGTTTTTCAATGCCTTGGAGTAAATGAAGGCGGCTGCACACTTGAGAGTAAAATGTGTTTTAGGGTTTGCAAGTGTGTATAATTCCTTGCCACATGTTGGTAATATATAAGTGAGGTCATTAAAGATGATGCAGGGGAGTATCCGGTACACATCATGCTTTAATAGTGATGTTGCACAGTTGCATGTGCGGTGCAACAACTTTTACAGCTGTAAGAGTTGACTTGTATTGTGATCGGAGGAACTAATAGCCATCTGTTCTCTCTGCCATTCCATTAACTGATTTCATTGGAACTTGTGCTAGACATGTGACTTGTTGTTCTAAGCACAGAGAGGCTTTGTATCAGGTTCCCTATCTGGTTCTCATATAAAGTTTGTTGAATCATCAAAGCATAAAGGCACATAAACTTATCACACAGCTAGTTGAATTGCTTTTCTTATTGCCAAGGCTTCAGCTATTACAGCTTTTCCAATAAAATGAATTGGACTACCATAGGCATGAAGTAAGTCATCATTAACTTTCAAGGCTACCATTTTAATACTCCCTTTGTGATTCTTTTGATCCAAACCTGCATCTGCATAAAGCACCACAGTTTCTGGAGAAAGAATTAGTAAGTTCTCGTTAGTAGCATCATCTCGCATAATTTTAACATTATACTCTATTAGCTGTAAATTTATTAAAATCAAATAAGGTTTTAGATAGAATATCATGTTCATTCCATAACACTGAATTGAAATTATATTCATTCCTAGCCTTCCAAATTATCCATAAAATTGATATTGTCAGTTGCACTAATGTATTGACTTCTGGAGATTGTTTTGTGTATAAAACTAGTTTATACCATCAAGTAACAAAATCAGAGATAAAAAACAACTCTGGCTAACGAATCGGACTCATTTTCCATACATTAACTGAACTTGGACATCGAAGGAACACATGCTTTAAGGTTTCAGGTTCCATACCACGAACAAGATAGATTTCATCCGTGGAATGATTTCTTTAATAATATACCTAACATGCAACGTATTTAAGACACACTTTCTTAAAAAGTGTTTCAACTTATTTTTGCAACCATAAATGGTTCCAAAAGGATTTAGGGAACAAATGACAACTACTTTCCGCATGATTAGCCATACTTCTATTAGTAGAAAGAAAAAGTTTCGCAAGATGATAACCAAACTTAACTTCATATTTTTCCTAATTAGTAAAATGCTAAGTCAATCTATCATTAACCCTCAGTAGCACTTCAATAAGCAGCTATTGTAGTTGCCGAAGGAGTGCAGTCAGGAAACTTAGTTTACTTAAAAAATTGAAGAACTAGGAAAGGAACCAAAGATACATTGCCAAGTAAATCTTCGAGAAGCCAAAAAGGCCTTGTTCATGTTTCAGTTTCGCCAAGTCCAAAAAGTAAGGCATCAACATTATAAGAAATATTTATTTAATTAATTATTGACTCAACAATTATAATTATGCTTCAGTCTAAAAAAAAATTAGTGTCGACTATATGAATCATCACTTCTTCAATTAAACTTACACTATTTAAAAAATACATTTTTATGACCGAAAACCAATCGATTATACCGATCAAGTCGGTCGTTCATTTCAAAATAATTTTTTTGTTCAATTTTACGAAATAGACCGATTTGGTCGGGTTAAATCTTTGTACCAAAGCGAGAGAAATTATTTTTCCGACTGAGTTGGTCTGTATTATGTATCGAAAAAATTATTTTTCAAGAAACTAACATATTCGGTCGGTTTTTTATTTAAAATAAATTAAAAATTCAGAAAATCGACCACGTTCGTTCAATTTTTTAGTCAAATTCTCGGTCAGCTCATCTAAATAACAAACCGAGTCAATCGATAATTTAATTTTAAAAAAAATCACCAAGTCGATCAGCTATTTTCGTGCAAAAATGCTATTGAAGACTATAAATAAGAAAAGTTAAAGTCTTAGATCTGCAAGCATCAGTGATCTAGTAGTAAAATAATAGCATGACACATTATAAATTTCAGTTCGATTTTCGTATGGTATATTTTATAATTACATAATTTAAGAAAAATTGACCAATTTGGTCGGTTTTGTTTAAATAAATTATTTTTCCCTCTAATTAACAAAATTACGTCGACCGATCGAGTCGGTACTAACCAATCTTTTTCTGACCCACCCAATTCGATCAATATTTGGTCGGCAATCTTTTAAAATCAATCGCGTTCAGCCAATATTTTTAGATAAAAAAGGTTGTCACGATTCCAAAATTCTACCTGGTTGTGATGGCACTTAACCGCTACATGTTAGGTAAGCCAAATAATAAATATCATAACTCGAATAAAAATCATTAATAATCAATAAATAAAATAACAGAAGACCCATACAGCTATCTCAAGGACTAGTAGTACAAGTCATGAGCTACTAAGATTTAAATTTACAACGTCGGCACGAAAAAAATACATATCTGTTTGAATATACATAAGCAGAAGTACAAATCCTAAATTACCATGAATAAGTGATAGCTTGTATCTGGAACGCTGGTACAACTTCATTGCTAGCCTCCATCATCCACAACATCTAAGCTCCAAATATTTGCACGCAAGGTGCAGAAGTGTAATAGAGTTCAACCGACCCCATGTACTCAGTAAGTATCCTTGCTAATCTCAGTTAAATAGTGACGAGGTTTTTAAGTCAAAAAATACTCGTATAACTTGTGTAGCTCAATAGCATATATATGGCAGAAAAATATCCAGGGAAAAAAGTCATATAACAATGGACATTGCAATTAGTGGTGCACAACTGAAGAAGAGATAATAAACAAGTTTTTCCAATTAAGCAGGTCAAAACAACCACAACTTGCACCAACTCATACAAAAAAGAGACATGCACCGAGTAGCGTGAACTAAAATACTCACACATAAATGTACATTGTCTATATATATCAATGATCCAATTTTATATCAATTTCTAAATGGTATGTTTATGAAACTTTTACATGATCCTAACATATCAATGTATGATGATAACTCTCTTTTTGACCTCAGTCCGACACACTCCAATTGTCCAACATCTCACTGACAAGTCTCATACAAATGTAGAATGCATCAACTAGCATAAAGAGATGATATGCATGGATACATCATGTAAATGCATGCATATGCACAAAATATCACTTGAATGGCCAGGATCCACCTTTATGCTCAATAACTTATCTTATAGGATCCCACATCAAAAATAACCAAAAATTTGTCGGTCTCTCACAACCTGCGTGTACGCCATCAAGAGAGAAACATGAGAAGACAACCCTAGGAGGATAGCTCCATATCCATACGCGCATCGACAACTCATGTGCCATAATGTAACGACCCGATCAGTTATTTTATGTATTTGAGTCATGTTTTCCCTTTTGATGCTTCACACATATGTATTTATTGCCTTATGACTTGGGTTTGGTTAGTTTTGTTGCGGGAAGGTTTTGGATTGATTTGGACACTTTGGTTCTTGGTTTAGAAGCCTGAGTTAGAAATGTTGACCAAAATTTAACTTTTGTGAAAATGACCCTGGAACAGTGTTTTGATGGCTTCGTTAGGTTCGTATCGTAATTTTTCAAGTTTGACCGTAGGTTGACTTTTTGGCTATCGGGTTCGAAATTTAATTTTAGGACTTAGAATGGGTCCGTTTTGTTATTTGAATCCTATTTGCAAAATTTGGTATCATTTGGAGTTGGTTTGGTAGGATTCAGGCGCTTGGTTTAAATTCTAGAGGTTCTTGAGTTTTCATTCATGCTTTTTGATATCCGATTCGTAGTTATAGATATTATTTTTGTGTGTTTAATCATATGAACAAGTTCATATGATATTTTTAGACTTGTGTGGATGTTTCATTTGGATCCACGAAGGCTCGGGTGAGTTTCAGACGTGTTTCAGAAAGGTTTGGACTCAATACAGGTTGTTTATGCGCTGGTGCTGCAATTGTCGCAATTGGGAGCACCTACATCGCAATTGCGAATATGATAGGGGGGACTTAGATATCGCAATTGCGGTACCTGGTTTGCATTTGCGAAGGCTTTGGGTAGGTCGCATTTTCGAGGAGGGCAGACTTCGCATTTACGAGGTCTACGTTACAATTGCGACATCTCCTGGGCTTGACAGTTGCCGCATTTGCTAGGCTTTTTTCACAATTGCGACATCTGCAACTTAACAAAAGGTTGAATAGTCGGGATTTTATCTCATTTCTCTTATTTTAGAACCCTAGACTTGGTAGGAGGCGATTTGGACAGGGAAATTTTACCTACAATCATAGGGTAAGTAATTCTAATCAATTTTCAACTATATTTCATGATTATATATGAGATTTAACATCAAATTTATGTGAATCAACGAGCAATTTTGAGAATATTTGTCATGTTTTGAAAAATAAAAATTTAGATTTTGAGAGTTGACTTAGACTCGGATTTGAAAATAAAATACCACATGTAGACTAGTGGAGTTATGGATAGTCGGAATCTATTCTTGGACTCGGTTCCTCGGCTAATGGAAAAAAATCCTTCTTTTTACCCTGCCTGGCGCCATCCATCTCCAAATAGTAAATGCGCTGCTGAGCTCAGATGTCCGCTCGTCTGGCAAGTTGGCAGCAAGCACTTCCCGACTGAGCGGGCTCGGGTTTGACTTTTGTTGACTTTTGATGAATTTTGTAAAGATCATAGCTTTATTTATCGAAATTTGGCTAGATTTGAGCTGTGCAGAGGTGAATTTTAGGGGAAAAGCTATTTTGAGGGTAGATTTAGCTTAATTGAGGTAAGTATTTTTCCTAACTTTGTGTGAGGGAACTACCTCTTAGATTTTGGTTGATTGTGTTATTTTTATTATGTGGAAGATGTGTACACGAGGTGACGAGTGTGTACATATGCTTATATGTGGTATTTTGACCGGTTTAGACTTTTAGACTTCTTCCATGCATTTAATTGAAATTGTCAGAACATGTTATATCTTTCATCGTTGAATTTATTCTCACATGCTCTATTTGATGTTGTTAGCATATGTTCTCTCTTTTATTGTCAAGTTTGCTCTCTTTTATTATTGAATTATTCTTATTCAAAATTTTTGATTATTTAGAAATCTTTCCTCGTTAAGCATCCCTCATTGATTGTGTTATTATTGAGATTCTTATTCACATCGTTGGTTGAGCCGTGGGCTATATGTTGTGGTAACATTGGTATTGTTATCTTTTGACAAATGTTGTGGCATATGAGCACATATGGTGCGAGTGGATTATTGTCTTGTGATATTGATACGCATGCGGTGGTATAAGGATAAGTGTTGATACACATGCAGTGAGATATGGTGAGAATGATACGCATGTTGCTAGTAAGGGAATTACTTGAAGCCACACGGTGAGATAAGGGGGATAAAACGCGTGTAGCTATCTCGAAAAAAATGTTTTCAAAATAAATTCAAGGCTCACGCAGTGATATGAGAAAGATTGTGATTGTGACTTGTGTAATGAGGCTGTGAGGTTTGACACCTCGGTTGTGATTCTTGTTGTACATTCTTTGTTAAAAAGACTTGTTGGTTGAACAGTTTTGGTTATTTCCTCATTTGTCTTACTTTTACTTGTCCATATTTGATTTCTTGTTGTTTTTGTCATGTGTTTACTCCTTGTTGCATTTATTGCCTTAAATACCATTGTTAGCCTACATTATTGTATTGTTTTGTTATCATTCATTTCTCGCTTCGCGTTATTAGTCTATATTATACTTTGTTGAGTTTTCTTGTCCTATAGGTGTCTTGACCTGGCCTGAACACAATTCTACCGAGGTTAGGCTTGATACTTACTTGGTATCGTTGTGGTGTACTCATGCTATGCTTCTACATATTTTGTGTAGATCCAGGTACATCCGCTCCTGTCGGACGCCAGTGATTGATCAGTTATTTCCAGAGACTTCAAGGTATACCTGCCCCACGTTCGCCGGCCTCGGAGTCACCTTCCCCTTTTAGCAATATTACTGTTTATTTCTTATTCAAAACAGTATTGTATTTAGAGATTATTAGTGCACTCTCTGTAGAGCTTATGACTTGGTTCCACCAGGTTTTGGGAGTTATTGATAGTTGTATCCATTTTGTTTTACTATGATAGATTATCAGTTTAAGTTGATATTTAAATCGTTATTTTTGCTAAATCTTGATATATGTTAGGCTTACCCAATCTTAGAGATTAGGTGCCATTACGACATCCTAAGGTGGGAATTTGGGATCGTGACAAGTTGGTATCAAAGCTTTAGGTTCATAGGTGTTATGAGTCATAAGAAAGTTTAGTAGAGTCTTGCGGAACGGTACGGAGACATTTGTACTTTCTATTCTCTCACAGATGGTGAGGACACGCATTGCTGGATCAGATGATCAGAGACCCGCGCCCCCTGCTAGAGTTGCGAGAGGTCGAGGATGGGGTAGAGCCAGAGCACCTGCCCGAGCAGTGACTAAAGAGCCACCAGTAGCTCCGGTTGGGGTACAGGAACACTAGACGCGTGTTGTTGCCCCTCGAATTCAGGACACCCTAGCATAGTTTTTGAGCATGTTTGGCACTCTAGCTCACGTGGGATTGATTCCCCTTGCACCAACTACATCTTAGGCTGGGGGAGGAGCTCAGACTCCCGTGGCCCATACCCCAGAGCAACGGGTCCACAATGATTAGGTCCCGAGTGTCATGCCAGCACAACTCGTTGTACCGGTTCAGCCTGATATCAGGCGACAGGCATATGAGGATGAGCATAGGAGGCTTGAGAGGTTTAAGAAGTACGACCCTCCTACCTTCAGTGGCACAACTACCAAGGATACTCATGATTTTCTAGAGAAGTGCCACCGTATTCTCTGCACCGTGGGTATTGTGGAGGTGAGTGGAGTTTCTTTTACTACATTTTAGGTGTGGCAGGTTTGCGAGGAGGGTAGGCCAGCTGATGCAGGCCCACTCACTTGGGCTCAATTTTTAGAGATGTTTTTGAGAGAGTTTATTCCCCAGACCCTTCGAGATGCATGGCACACAGAGTTTGAGCAGCTACGTTAGGGCACTATGTTAGTGTCAGTGTATTCTATCAGATTCATGGAGTTGTCCCTACATGCACCTGTCTTGGTTTCTACAATCAGAGAGCGAGTCCGTATATTCATCGAGGGGCTCAGTTATGGTCTTAGATTAAGCATGGCTCGAGAGTTGGAGATGCATACTCCATTTTAGTAGGTTGTAGAGATCCCTAGGAGGTTGGAGGGTATGTGTGTAAGGCCCCGTAAATTTTTTCAAAGGAAAAATAATATCTCATTGGGTTAAACAATGCACCGGAGAGTAAAGAAAAATTTTCGGTAAAAGAAGACGTTTTTGCGGCCCACTATGCGGTCGCAGAATCACTCTGTGGACAGCATAATGGTCGCAGAGTGAGACAGGAAAGGGGAGGTTTGGAGACCAGGGTTGCGGCGCATTGTGCGACCGCAGACCAATTCTGCGGTGCATTATGCAACCGCAAAACAGATCTGCGGGACGCATAATGACCATAGACCAGGTCAGTCACGCCAAGTTTTGGATGCCAAATTATACGGCCGATATGCGGTCCGCATATCGATTATGCGATCGCATAACTAGTTTCAGAGTTTCATTTTTGAGTTTTTAAAACCTGACCCTACTTTGTTAAATACACGCTTTGGGCCATTTTTGAGCTAAAATCTAACATTTTAGAGTGAGAGAGAGTGCCCTAGAGTGAGAATTTGGCGTCATTATTTATATGGGGTCCATGTGGATATATTCATGGACCATAAGAGCCTTCAATATATTTTCAAGCAGAAGGAATTGAATTCGAGGCAGAGAAGATGGCTTGAGTAACTCAAGGACTATGACATTGATATTCTATATCATCCGGGAAAGGCCAATGTTGTGGAAGATGCTCTTAGCGAGAAATCCATGGGTAGTTTGGCTCACTTGGAGGCATATCAAAGGCCATTGGCCAAGGAAGTTCACCGATTGGCTAGTTTAGGTGTTCGTCTTGTGGACTTTAGTGAGGGAGGAGTGATTGTATAAAATAGGGTTGAATCATCACTTGTTGTGGAAGTCAAAGAGAAACAGTACAATGATCCATTGTTGACACTAAGGTACCAAGGGCGACTCTGTGTTCCAAATGTGGATGGTCTCGGGGAAAGAATTATGACTAAAGCTCACACTTCTAGGTATTCCGTGCATCCAGGTTCTACAAAAATGTATCATAATCTTAAGAAAGTCTATTGGTGGAATGATATGAAGAGAAATGTGGCGGACTTTGTGGCAAGATGTCAGAATTGTCAGCACGTAAAAGTCGAACACCAAAGGCTCGGTGGGTTGGCACAGAACATAGAAATTCCAATGTAGAAGTGGGAAATGATTAATATGGATGTTGTGGTAGGATTACCATGCACTCCGCGTAAGTTTGACTAGATTTGGGTAATTGTGAATCGACTCACGAAATCAGCACACTTTTTGCCAGTTAAGGCTACTGATATGGCAAAACACTATGCTCAATTGTATATGAAAGAAATAGTCAGGTTGCATGGCACCCCAGTTTCCTTCATTTCTGATCGGGGAGCACAATTCATTGCTAACTTTTCGAAGGAATTTCAGCAAGGTTTGGGTACTCAGGTGAATCTTAGTACATCCTTTCTCCCGCAGATTGACGGGCAGGCAGAGCAGACTATTTAGACGCTTGAGGATATGTTGCGTGCTTGCGTTATAGACTTCAAAGGTAGTTGGGATGATCATTTACCACTCATAGAATTTACTACAACAACAACTATCACGTTAGCATTCAAATGGCACCGTTCGAGGCTTTATATGGTAGGAGATGTAGATCTTCCATTGGGTGGTTCGAAATTAGTGAAGCAGAGTTGATAGGGCCAGACCTCATGCATCATGCCATGGAAAAAGTTAAAATCATTAAGGAGCAGTTGAAAACTGCCCAGAGTCGTTAGAAGTCCTATTCGGATGTTCGTCATAGATTGAGTATTCTTGAAAGTTTCCCCCATGAAAGGTGTAATGCGATTTGGTAAAAAAAGGAAATTGAGTTCGAGGTATGTCGGACCGTACATAATCATTCAGAGAATCGGTGAGGTGGCGTACAAGCTTGAGCTACCCCCTGATATGTCATTAGTGCACCTAGTATTCCATGTGTCTATGTTGAAGAAGGTAGTTGGAGATGCGCCATCTATTGTACCGGTTGAGACCATTGCGGTTAATGAAGAACTGTCATATGAAGAAATTCCAGTTGCCACTCTTGATAGGCAAGTCCGAAAGTTGAGGAATAAAAAAATTGCCTCTATGAAGGTGTTGTGGCTAAACCAGCAAGTTGAAGTGGCTACTTGGGAGGCCAAGGAAGAAATGAAAAAGAAGAATCCTTACTTGTTTGTATAAACTATATGACCTTTGTAAAGGTGCTTCTTTCTAAATGTATTTCTTGTGAGGCCACAGTTGATGTTGTTTTGTGTTATGTTACGTCGTTGGATTATGTATATGTTGTTAGGATGTGTTTCTGGGGCTCTCTGACAGTTGGATAGGCCCATGTACAGGGGAAACTCTGGCGAAATATTTGGAAATTTAAGGAGTTAGTCAAATTTAGGGCTGCTAGTATATGGTATGAAAAACTGAGTTGCATAAGATGCTAATAACAGATTTTGACCCTCATTCGAGGACGAATGATCCTAAGTGGGGGAGAATGTAAGGCCCCGTACAATTTTTCAAAGGAAAAATAATGTTTCATGGTGCCAGATGTTTTGGGTTGAACAATGCACCGGATAGTAAAGGAAAATTTTCGGCAAAAGAAGACATTTCTGCGGCCCACTATGCGGTCGCAGAATCACTCTACGGACCGCATAATGGTCGCAGAGTTAGACATGAAAGGGGAGGTTTGGAAACCAGGTTTGTGGCGCATTGTGCGACCGCAGACCAATTCTGCGGTGTATTATGTGACCACAGAACAGGTCTGCGGACCGCATAATGACCTCATACCAGGTCAGTCACACCCAGTTTTGGAGGCCAAATTATGAGGCCGATATGAGGTCCGCATATCGATTATGTGATCGCATATGCGATCGCAGACCTTGTTTCAGAGCTTCATTTTTGGGTTTTTAAAACCCGACCCTACTTCTTTAAATTCACGCTTTGGGTCATTTTTTGAGCTAAAATCTGACATTTTAGAGTGAGAGAGAGTACCTAGAGTGAGAAGGTGTTCCTGAATAATTGTTCTTCAATTCTTTCTCAAATTTTGGAAGATTAAGAAAGGAAACTCACTAGGTCTTCATCCTAGAGGTAAGATTCTACACCCTAACCCTCAATTTCGAATTTTGTCTAGAAATGGGTAATTAGTAAGATAATTTTTGGGGCATGAGAGTTGTTTATTTTACATGCATGTGTTATCAAAGGGTGTAGGAAGATTGTTGAGCTAAAAATTATAAAGATTGAGTTGTGGGATGATGGAATGCTCCATGAAAAGACCTTGAAACCTTATGCACACCTAGTGTTTGATAAAATGCTCAAATGAGCTAGAACCATGATCATCTTCCTAATTTTGGTTCAATGTTTTATATTTCTAAACTAGATTGAAGTTGCTAAGAATTCCAGAACATTTTAGAGTTTAAGGAAGCTCAATTGAGGTATGTTGGCTAAACGCTTCTTTAACAATTGGAATCCCCATTATCCTTGTAAGTTCCAAGATGTTGATGACAAATCGAGTATTCTGATAAGTTTTGTGATAAATATATATGTTCAGTTCGTATTTCAAATGCTCTTATCATATTACATTATAAATTGAGGATGTGTTCCAAAATATTGATTGTGTACGCACATGTTATAATTTCAAGTCGTGATTTATGTGAAAGTTATTATACAAAGTTGTGTAGAGATTGTGATTGTGTACACCTCCACCCGTATATATCGGGGTGAGGCGGCATGACCGCTTTGTGTAGGGATTATGGTATTGTGGGATTACACCTCCACCCGCATACATTTTGGTGAGGCGGTACGACCGCTTTGTGTATAGTTTTGGTATTGTTGTTACACCACCACCCACATATTTATTTTGGGGTGAGGCGGCATAGCCATTTTGTGTAGGTATTGGTATCGTTAATGCATTTCTGCCCGCATAAATTGGGGTGAGGCGGCATAGCCGCTTTGTGTATGTTCTTGGTATTATGGTTATACCTTTACCCGCATACATTGGGGTGAGGCGGCAGGGCCGCTTGAGTAGAGTTGTGGTATTGTGCTTACACCTCCATATGCATATATTGGGTGAGGCGACAGGGCCACTTTATGTAAAGATGGTTACAGAGGATCTCATCTTAAATCCTATAAATGTTATTGATAGCTCTTAATAAGCTTGCTCTAGTTTAAACGGTTATCTATATTATTCTATTGGCGCCCTGATTTATCATATTCATATTGTATTACCGAATTCCTAAATTGGTGTTTGGTTTTCATACTAGTACTATTTGACGGTGCTAACGTCCCTTTTGTAGGGGGCACTGCATCTTTAAATGGATACAAGTGGTTCCACAGGAGGAGATATTGATCAGTGACATCAATACACCTTCTTTCCAGCTGACTTGGTGAGCCCCACTCTATCCAGGGGTCATGTATCTTTTGTTCTTTGTGTATTATGTTTGAGGTACAGTCGGGGCCTTGTGTCCGGCATTATCATTGTACTCTTCTTTATCTATAGAGGCACTGTAGACATAGTGTGGGTTGTGTATTGGTGCTGGGAAAGATAAACTATGTTGTGTTGTGGTTGTATTACTTGTCCCATTTCAGACTTTAAAAATGATGAAAACTATTGGTAAGAAATTGGTATTGGAGACATGATCGCTTTATTGTTTGAATAATGAAAACATATATTCTCTTTATTCATGAATGAGTTGGGTAGAAGGAAATATAATAGGCTTTCTTGGCCGGGTTCACTCGGTTGAGCGCCGGTCGCGCTCCCCGGTTTTGGGGCGTGACAAACTTGGTATCAGAGCCTAAGGTTTTAAAGTGTCATAGGATGTCTTGGAGCCATGTCTAGTTGAGTCTTTCTTATCGGTGTGTTGTCGACCACATCTATAAGTTGGAGGCTACATGGACATTTAGGAATAATACCCTTCTTTCATGTTCTTGATCGTACGATAAAGTTGGTTGTAAGATTGTTCCTCCTTTAATTCTTGCGTTGCTCTAACTTTCAGTACATGGAACCTAAAAAGAAGGCAAGAATAGGCCAAAAAGCCAATGTCACCCCAGGAGTGGCAGTTGACCCTATAATTGATGATGCGGGTGAGCACACGAGGGGTGAGGATATTCCCCCAGTTACCACACTGCCTGATTCTACCACAACTGATCAGACCGCACCTATCCCTACACCTACAGAAGGTGCAACGTTTCCTCCAACTGATATTCCAATTCCACCTACAGCTCCAGCTTCCAATTCTGGTGTGCCTGATGTTGATCTTAGGGGATCCATACAAATGTTGGCACAAATAGTGGCTTCTCAGGCCTAGAGATCGAGTGTTGGGCCTACTTCTTCCAGTCTTCCAGGGGAATCTGCTAGTTCCAGGGTGAACAAGTTTCTTCAGTTAGATCCTCTAGTGTTTATGGGTATTGATCTCGAGGAGGACTCCCAGGACTTTATTGATGAGATGCACAAGACTCTTCGGGTTATGCATGCTACAGAGATGGAGGGAGTGGAGTTGGCCTCCTACCGCCTGAAAGGGGTAGCCTATTCTTGGTTTGAGTTGTGGGAGGAATCCCGTGGGGAGGGAAGCCCTCCGGCAAGGTGGGGTGAATTCACAGATGCCTTTATGGATCATTTCTTGCCTGCCGAAACTAAGGCAGCCCGTGCCACTGAGTTTGAAAGACTGAAGTAGGGGAGTATGAATGTGTGGGAGTATCATATAGAGTTTGTGCGCCTGTCCAAATATGCTATTCACATGCTGCCCACTATGGAGGCTAGAGTGCACCGTTTTGCACAGGGCCCTAACCCCTTGGTTATTAATGAGGCCTCTACAGCTGCCTTGAATTACGATATGAACTATGGTAAGATGGTGGCATTTTCTCAAGCCACAATGGCCCGTAAATTGAATAATGGAATAGAGCGTCAGAGTAGCAGCAAGGCCCGGTCCGCGGAAAACTTTGGTGGCTCTTCCGGTGGTGGTGTTGGTAGGTCGACATTCAGGGGAGGGTCATCAGGACCATCACAATCATTTGCCCAGTCTTCGATGGGTGCACAGTCATCTGGACCCAGTCAGGGCAACCGGGGACCTACCAGCAGGGTCGTCCCCACATAAGGTTTCAGCAGCGGTGGCTCCCATGCCCTAAGTGTGGGAGGATGCACTTTGGGGCCTGCTTTATGGACCTACCTATATGCTATGGGTGCAGTATGAGGGGTCACATTTAGAGGGATTGCCGCTCGTCCCACCGAAACATGGGCAGAGGTGCGGCGCAACCAGCTAATTCTGCAGCTACTACATCCACAACACCTCCAGCTCGAGGCACCCCAGCACCCGCAGGGCGTGGTGTAGCTAGGGGTGGTGCACATAATTCGGGAGGACCTAACGAATTTTATGCTATGCGGAGGCGTCAGGAATCTGAGACTTCTCCAGATGTTGTCATAGGTATATTGTCTGTCCAATCCTATGATGAATATGCTCTTATTGATCCCGGTTCCACTTTGTCATATGTCACTCCTTATGTTGCCATGGAATTTGGGATAAAACCGGAACAACTTCATCAGCCATTCACTGTATTTACTCCGGTTGGTGAGTCTATTTTGGCCGCGCGAGTTTATAGGGATTGTGTTGTCACGTTGCATGGTCGTGACACCGTGGACGATCTTATTGAATTGAAAATGGTCGATTTTATTGTGATAGTGGGGATGGATTGGCTTTATTCATGTTTTGCCAAGCTTGATTGCCGAACTAGAACTGTTATGTTCGAATTTCCAAATGAGCCAGTTATTGAGTGGAAGGGTAGTGATGTAGTGCCGAAGGGTAGGTTTATTTCTTACCTTAAGGCCACAAAAATGATCAACAAGGGGTGTATTTACCATTTGGTTCAGGTTACGGACACCGATGCTGAGGCACCTATGCTTGAGTTCGTGCCTGTTGTGAATGCATTTCCGGGAGTCTTTCCGGATGAACTCCCTGGGATCCCACCAGACAGGGAGATTGATTTTGGGATTGATGTGATGCTAGACACGCATCCTATATATATTCCACCCTACAAAATGGCATCGACAGAATTGAAGGAGCTAAAGGAAGAATTGAGAGATTTGTTAAAAAAGGGTTTTATCCGGCAGAGTGTGTCACCTTGGGGTGCACTGGTTGTTTTTGTAAGGAAGAAATATGGGTCACTAAGAATGTGTATTGACTACCGGCAGCTTAACAAGGTCACAATCAAGAATAAGTACCCATTGCCAAGGATAGATAACTTGTTTGATCAATTGCAAGGTGCCATGTACTTCTCCAAGATTATTTAAAGATCCGGGTAACACCAATTGAAGATCAGGGAGCGGGATATTCCGAAAACAGCTTTCAGAACCCGATATGGGAACTTTGAATTTTTGGTGATGTCTTTAGGGCTAACGAATGCCCCAGCAGCTTTCATGGTGTTGATACCCAATTTTGCCCTCATATTTTTCAAAATACATATATACTTTCAAAATAGCATATTTGCATCAATATTTAGTTTACAAACCTATACAAGCATTTTCTATAATTTTCCATATTTTTTAGAGCTTTAAATTAATTTTCTTGCATTTAAATTATATAAATATTTAGTGATTATCCCTTTAAATTATTTTATGATGACTTAACTACTTAAAGTTATTATTTTTTGCAACTATAATACTTCATTTTATGTAATTACATTAATATGTTTAAGCTATTTGCGTAATTTTGTAGTAATAGCCTATATCTGTACAAAAATGCTCTTTATTTATATTATTTGTGTCAAAATAGTATTTTATATTTTTATAATACAAAGTTATTATTTTTAAGCATTTCAGTGTATAAATAATATTTTTACTTATTTGTTAAGCATTTTTATAAATTATTTTCATGTATTTAAATTATAGCCTAGCTTTGAACTAATATTTTTAACCAAATTGACCCAATACCCTTAGCCCAATAGACCCCAAGCCCAAACCAGGCGACCCTTGTATAATGCCCAGTCGGTACCCGATTTTATGACCCGACCCGTTCGATTTTGAATTCCAGCCGTTGATCTCTCAAGATCAACGGCCTTCGCCCACTCTCCTTCTTTAATTAACCAAACCCGCCCAAACCCTATCATTTTCTCTTAACCCGCCGTCCCTAAATCCTCTCATCTCTCTTTCTCCCTCCTTCAGAAACCCTAGCCGCCTCCCTAATCTTATCCAAACCCGAGTAAATCATTGATTCCCTCTGTGATTTATTTGCCTCTTACGCGTTACCTCGTTGTAACTTGCATGATTATGGTGTTACTTGGTACTTTCCTAAACATGGCAAGTACCATCTCTCCGATTCTGCCCATTCACTTCAAATGTTTGAATCCGGATGATATCTTACTCGTATGCATCATGGCCAGGCTATATTGGGTCTGATTAGCCAAGATTTTCGGTCAATCTTCGATTTCTATGGAATTAGGGTTCGGAATTTTATACTTTTCCTTTTACCCGTTCCATTACTGATAGCATCTGGTACTTTTTTCCCATATTTATGTTTGATTGATTGTTTTCCTTGTTTGTTTGCTTGATTCCTACTACTATATAAACCCCTCCCCTTTCCCCTTTGAGAGAGACTTGGAATCACCCGGATTCACTAAAAACCAAAGCCATTACTCTATTGTTCTCTTATTCTCTTGTTCTATACTCTGATTCTTGACCTGCTGAAAGTCATGGCCATTAAACGACCTCCTCCGGTGCAAGCACTGCTTGGAGCCCATTCTCGAGGCTTTTGTGAGCTCTGAAGCATCGGAGATCTGGGGTTCTTGCTATTACACTCTTTATTACTGTTTTGATTTTGCTATTGGTTAGTGCTTTTAACCCTTACAATGTTAAATTTCTTTCTTTCCTTCTGCATACTTATATGTGTTTGAATTAGATAAGCATGATTTAATTGTCAGTCCCTAATATCACATTACTGTGATAATGCTCAATACTCTTTGTCATTTTGTGTTAGTTGAACGCATGAGATAGTTTACTGCTTTGACCTTAGTTTGTATTAGGGTAATCTATAATCTTCACTATGGTTTGCACTTTTATGTTGATCCTTTATTTTTCTAGAATGAGTTCTGCACCTCTAGCATATGAATATGTTCAGTTTTGAGTCTCAATGCAAGTCCATTTATATATGAATCTGACTACTGTGACCATGTGTTGTTAGTTACAAAATTTCTATATATTTTGTTTTGGATACCACCCCCACTTGAATGAATCCTTTAGTGCTATGTCCTGTGTTTCTTTGACTGCTCTTTGTGTATTAGTCCCAACCATATGGAATACTGCTTCAAAGTTTGCTCTAAATTTGTTTCCTTGCTATCCTGATTTTAAGATAAATACTCCATTTTTTCTATCAACTGTGACCTTGCTTATATGCTAATATGTTTCCCCAGTATGCATTTGGCTCATTTGCTACCCTGTACTTTCAGTAAACATCACAATATATGCCCCCATCATGTCTATATACTGATTAACATGGCACTAGGATGTATACTTAACTTAATTTGGATCTTTAGGTCTTAACTAGTTTAACTTCATGCATCTGTACATGATAATCTATGTATGCCTGTAAACCTGTTCTTCTCCTAATTCTTTCAATATGAGGTTGTCTATGTAGCACTTTGCTATGTATGAAATCCTGCTGAACCTACTGGCCTGCTTGACTAGTTGCTCTGTATGCTCAACTTGGTGTATTACTTGGTTTCTGTCCCTCTATCACTATCCACTCTCCTTACTTACTACTCATGTTATTCTGAATTCTCATTCTTAGCCGGCTGAAAGACAAGGCTATCTAGGTTCTATTGGTTGGCCTCCCTAGTGTGAGCACTGCTCGGGGTCCAATTGAGGCCCTTGTGAACTTTGACACACTAGGGCTTGGTCCTAGTCACTCCCTCAACCTCCTAAACTGTTCCTACTATTCTACTTCCCTGTCATGTACTGTGTATCTATATTGGTTGTTCCAAGTGGTGCAACACTTGGTGTTGTGGCTAGTGAATTGGTTTGGACTCTTCTATGGACCCTTGAGTCGTTTATTGAACGTGTCTCTTTGTTGAAGGTCTGGGTACACTGTGTAAGAGATATGGAAGTCCCAAGAATGTTGGGTATTTATTTGTTTTATTTGGGCCTATTGTGGGCCTATTCACTGTTATGTAATATTGTTACTTTACTCATTATTGGGCCTGTAATAATCTTTGTATAAACAACTGGGGTTGTTAGTAAAAGGGAATGGGGTAGATTTTAATATTTACCTACGACGGGTAGATAGCATGCCTATAGGACTTAATAATATGTTTGCTATATGTGTCATTCACTCTCTACGCACACTGCAGAAATCATGCCATTAGGAAAAGCACACACTCACACTACTTGTCTACTAGCAAAGCATGAGCTCAAATGCCTCCATTATACTTGTTGCTAAATGTTAATTGAAAACATGCCTATAGGAAATAAATATCGTTGAACTTTCCTTCAATTTGCATCGCTGCAGTATATCCACTAGAGATCATGCCTATAGGATTTTAATAATCTCATTTGTTTTTGTATCACACTGTTCACCTAGAAAACATGCCTACAAGGTTAAAGTATAACAATAAAATCAGTTCCAAGTGCTAATCGTTAAAGATCCTGCCTATAGGATACCACATTTCGCCTTAGTAATTGTTAATGATGCCCCTCTCAACATTGTTTATTGTTCACTTAGACCACTATCAAAAGCGTGAGTAATTCTAGGTTTCTCCCAATAGATTCCACTGTCTTTACTATATAAATCACTTAGACGCAACATCTACATGATTAATATCTGGAAATCTGTAATTCCAACAATCAATATGCGATAACTGTATAATCCTGTCTATGGGCAATGCTTGGTTTCTGAAACTGCTTGCATGCCTTAACACCTTGTCACATAGAAATCTTGTCTATAGGGATTTAGGTTCTTAATTCTGAACTGCTTAACATACAATTTGTCTTGCGTGAATTTGCTGCTTAAGTGTGGAGGCAAACTTGAGCCTTGACTGCTATATGTGAAGTCCAATGTATTTTGTATGTTGTCTAGTTTTGACATTTTTGAGCAGCCTAAGTGAGGTCTAGAACCATCCAAAGTAAAGGTCCAATACCTCCTGGACCATAGGTATGGGACGGTAGTGCACGCATAGGGTACGACCTATAATTGAATTAGAACGCATTTAGGTAACAACTTTAACATAGTAATCGGGTAGCAGGGGATGATAGTCTATGCCCGCTGAATAATATGAGTAACACCCCATCTTGAGGGAGTTACGAAGTATTATTTATGTTTCACGGGGTGATCCTTTAGGCTAAAAAACTTAGGAACCCCCCATCTTTATATGTTGTTATTAGATCTAAATAGTTGTATCCCTATATTCGCACTAAGATCTGTATTAATCATGTTGTAATAATGTTCTTTGACTTCTGAATTCTCTTTGTTTATTTGATCACCTAGCTTAATCGTAATCCACATAATCTTAAGTTCGGCCGGGACCCACAGTTGCGGACCTTGAGGAGTGTCTAACACATTCTCTTTGAGGTAACTTGAGCTCTTACCCGATCTTTGGTGGCGCTGACTAGTCAAACAGAGTTATCTGCATAATAGGTGCCCTAACACACCTTAAAAATTGTTAGGTGGCGACTCTTCTCCTTTAGCACTCTATCTCTCATTCTAAAAGGAGTTGTCATGTGTCAACGCCTACTTTTCGCGAGAAAAACGGGGCGCGACAGCATGGTGACTCTGCTGGGGATTTACACTTAGGCTCTTACCATAATGAACTTGGCTTATGTGGATTAGTTTTATTTGTTATAAAATGCACATTCCTTTTCCATATTTATTTTTAGATTCCCTTTTCCATTCACCTTTACTTGTTTAAAACCGTTATAACATACACATCCCTTTCACGTTCACCTTTACTTGTTTAAAACTGTTATAACATGCACATCCCTTTCCCTATTCGCCCTTAGTTGCTCTAACTGCTATTTATTAGCTATATCATGTCTCTCCTACCCCTACTCCCTTGCTTACTTTATTATATTCCAATATATTCCACGAACTAACTTCTTCTTTTGTCTTTCTTTTTACGTCCTTTATGTTTTATTTTAATACTGCGTTTATTGCTTTCACATATTTATCATGCAAATACTTGGGAATATATTATTATCTTTGCATAAAGCATGCTCCACATCATATTCCACTCGTGCCCAACTAATACCATAGCGACACTTGATGAGTGTCTGCGCTCTTCCAAAATTACCCTTTAAAATAGAAAGGCTTATTTGCGGTAAACTAGTCGATCAACGGTGCAGTCGACGGTTCCGTGCCTTTCCCTCTCAAGTTGTCCACTTGAGAGTACCAATCTAGACCCTTCTAGAAACCTTACTCCAATTTCAACTGTGCATGCATCATGTCAAACTTAGTATGTGTTAGAACGTTGTCCGCATGATAATCCACTAAGACAAGCCTTGTCCAAAGCCTACTGGGATTTCCATAATCCCAATGGACACCATCACGTTATGTTTATTAATTGGAGAAAATATGCCGGTATTTTGATCATTAATGTGTAAATAGTCAGACCCGGAGGGGGAAAGGGCTAACTCTATTTGTTTTGCAGAAAATGAGTCATGAAGTCCCCAGGTTCGGCTTGGTTCAAAACATCCCACCTTTGCTTCTTGATTGGTTGAAGAACCTCTCACCTAGTGACAAGAATCATGTGAAAAGGGTCCTCGGAAATTTACCTTCCTTATTGGACATTCAGCCAAATAACGCATTGATTGAGGCTGCCACTATATTTTGGGCTGAGAAAAGAGCTGTCTTTGGCTTTGGTGATGTAGAAATGACCCCTCTCTTAGAGGAAATAGGAGGCTTCGCTAGGCTGCCATGGGATCGTCCGTGTTTATTAGTACCAGAAAATCGCACTCCCCGCGGTTTTTTGAAAATGATGGGTTTCAAGAAAAATGATGAGTTACTCTGTCTGAAGAAGTCATACATACCATTTGAATTCCTTTATGAACGTTATGGGCATAGCAATTCATATCGCCTTCACCATGATGAACTTGCCATTACTTCTCTGGGTTGGATGCACCGCCGAGTTTTTGTGTTAATTGTCTGTTTCTTGGGGTTGCTGATATTTTCGATGAAAGGGTGGAGGATCCACACTCACTTAGCCATGGTCGCTAGGACTCTAATGGAAGGAATTGAAGGACAAACTTACACTATCATCCCCATGATCTTGGCCAAAATGTACCGAGCTCTAGATCGATGCAAGCAGGGGTATGGGCATTTCGAGGGCTGTAATATGTTGCTGCAGGTTTGGTTATTAGAACATTTTCAGAGAGGTGAATATCATCAGGAGCTTATGCGACGACCATTGAATGACTACATAGCCCACCATCATCCAAAAAGAATGACATTTATCCTAGATAGGTCTGCGCAACCTGGGAATGCTGTGAGCTGGGTGCGCTTCTTCAATAATTTTACTGACGAAAAGGTACATTGGATGTTCGAATGGTTCCCTAGTAGCGAATTCATCATCAGGACAAGATAAACCACTCATTTAATGCTGATCGGGTTAAGAGGAATCTATCCTTATGCTCCTATAAGGGTAATGAGGCAAGCGGGAAGAAAGCAGGTTATACCTCGAGTTTCCAACATGGTCCAGTACAAAGCAGACTTTAAAGGGAACATCATTCCGTTCAAGTTCGAGGCACAGCATATGTGGAATCAAAAGGTCATTGTAGAGAAAGACATTATCGAGCCATACAGGTACCATGCCGTCTATGTATACTTCTACCCATCATGGTTGGTAGATGATACAACGGGAGATGTCAAGCCAGGGATTAATCTAAAAAATAGGGTTATAGATGACGTTGATGAAGCACAAGTCAAGTATAAGATACTGCTCAAGAGGGTTTTCGAGTCTGAAGCTATACATTTGGAATAACACAAAGTGGATATGGAAGCCATCAATGAATTGAAAGAAATTGCTACTAAATCGATAGAAAGATTGGAATATTTGGAGCAAGGGTTAATGGAACTTGAGGGGAAGATGAGGAAGAGGCTCTCGGATTGTCAGAATACGGAAGGCAATGAGGGAGGGCATTTAGCAAGGGCTTACCTACTATTGGACATGCGCGACTTGGGAACTTGATTGATGGATCCAAGAAGGCCAAGCATGGAGAAGGTCCCTCTGGGGCCAAGTAGATTAGGAGATGATGTTCTTTACTAGTTTTTAGCTTAGTTTTAGATTTCGATTGTAATAAGGCAAATGCCACTAGTAATTCTCTTATTATTTTCGTTTTAGTATGGATTTGATTCATTTTTGCATTAATGAAATGACACAATTATTGGCATCAATTTTCTCCAAGTTTATGTGTCGCTTTGGCCTACCTCGGGCACAACGTGGTCCACCAAATTACGACGCGAATTTGTTACACAATATTGCAAGCATTCTTTCAATATCCCTTACTAACTTGGTTACCTTTTTATTTTTCTTTTCTTTTATTTATTTTCATTCCCCAAAGGTTGGTTCGTGCATACTGGCATCATCCGCATATCATACTAGATCCAGAGGTCCTCCACCTCCTCCTCCATAAAGTGATCCTAAAGGAAGAAGCAAAGAGAAAGGAAAGATGGACGATTTAAGTGGTATCAGAAAGGACAATACAGAGAACGTTGAAACTTCAGACGGTCGGATTACTCCAGCATAGAATAAATTGGTCTTACGTCTGGAACATAAAATATTGGAGCTACAAGGGGAACTTGAGCAGGTCCGGAACTTGGCAAACCTTTCCCTCACACTAAACGTCCCCGACATTAACCAACAAAAAACAAACGCCCAAAACCCGGCATCTCTCCAAAACACACAAAATCAATATCTGCAAAATCCTCCCGCACCACATTAATACGCCATACCTCCTCAGAACCACAACCCTCCACCGGTACCTACTCCTCAACAACACCATCACCACCCAACTCAGTACCCACAAACAACCACATACCACACCCCTCAGAATGCACCACAACCTACTCCTAACCCGCAAAAATCAACCAATGACCACCATTATGCCCAGATTCTCGGAGTCCACCAAAGCAATCCCATATATATGGAAACTTTACCCCATACCCCACAATAGACCCTATACATACCTGAATCCGTCGAGAAGGACCTGCTCATCAAGAACATGGCGGAAGAACTCAAGAAACTTACTGACAGAGTTCAAAGTGTCGAAGGGGGCAAATGCATTGAGCAATTAAATTATGAAGATTTGTGTATTCAACCAGATGTAGAACTGCCAGAAGGTTACAAACCTCCTAAGTTCGAAATGTTCGACGTGACTGGTGATCCGAAGGTGCACTTGAGAATGTATTGTGACAAGCTTGTAGGAGTTGGCAAGGATGAAAGAATCCACATGAAGCTGTTCATGAGGAGCCTCACCGGAGATGCCCTATCTTGGTACATCAGTCAGAACCCAAAAAATGGATTAATCGGGTGAGCATGGCATCAAATTTCATGGATCGGTTCAGGTTTAACACAGAAAATGCACCAGACGTTTTCTACATTCAGAATCTCAAGAAGAAGCCAACAGAAACTTTTCGCGAGTATGCTACTCAGTGGAGGTCTGAAGATGCAAAAGAAAGGCCAGCACTGAAAGAATAACAGATGAATAAGTTCTTCGTCAGAGCTCAGGATCCGCAATACTACGAAAGACTGATGGTTATTGAAAACTATAAATTTTCTGACATCATCAAATTGGGAGAAAGAATAGAAGAAGGGATCAAAAGTGGAATGGTGACAAATTTTGTAGCACTCCAAGCCACAAATAAAGCCTTACAGTCAGGAGGTATCTCCATGAAGAAAGAAGTAGGTGCGGTGATGGTAGCCCAAGGTCCAAAGTTTCCTCTTACATACCAAACACCCCCACCCATTTATCAGCCTTCAACTCCCAGATACCAACAACATGCCGCCACTTACCATACTTATAACACCCCACCAGCATACTACCACTCACCACCAGCCCGCCAAAACTACCAAAATCCTAGACCAAATTTCGACCGCAGACCACCCAGACAATACACCTCAATTGTTGAACCCATAGACCAATTGTACGGGAGACTGAAGGTTGCCGGTTATGTCACTCCCATATATCAGCCTTCAACTCCCAGATACCAACAACATGCCGCCACTTACTATACTTATAACACCCAACCTGCATACTACCACTCACCACCAGCCGCCAAAACTACCAAAATCCTAGACCAAATTTCGACCGCAGACCACCCAGACAATACACCTCAATTGTTGAACCCATAGACCAATTGTATGAGAGACTGAAGGTTGCCGGTTATGCCACTCCCATTCCCACTGTTGCTATGGAAAACTCCTCAGGCATGAAGGGTCATATTATTGATGAGTGTCGTACCTTGAAGGATAAGATTCAGACATTAATTGACATCAAAGTCATACATGCAAAGGAGGTTGCACCTAATGTACTCATTCGAGAAGGGGATAATCCTAAAACATCTCCAGTCACCCTCACACCTATCGTGGTACAAACTCAGGCACCGATTGAAGTTGAGGTAGCCGCACCAACTCCATTTGAGGTTGAGGTAACAACACCCTTAACCGTGATGGTGTCACTCACACCGTCTTTTAAGTCTAATGCTATACATTGGCATTATGTTGTGGAAGCAAGAAGGAAAGGAAAGGAAAAAATAGAAGAAACAGGTGCAACACAAGGCATGACCAGAATTGGTAGGGTTTATACACTCGAGCATTTGGGAGGAACAAGCAAAAAAGCCGCCTCTAAACCTCCTATTATTGAGACTGGCCCAAATGATCTTTGGAGAAAGGTGTAGGCGAGAGAGTATTCTGTGGTTTATCATCTGAACAAAACCCCTGCTCAAATATCCATTTTATCACTGCTGCAAAACTCCGAGGCGCATAGGAATACCTTGATGAAGGTGTTGAATGAAGCTTATGTACCCAATAACATCACTAATGGAGAAATGGCCAACATGGTAGGGCAAGTATTAGAAAGTCACAAGATCACTTTTCATGAAGACGAGCTGCCACCGGAAGGACTAAGTCACAACAAGGCACTACATATCACACTGCAGTTTGAGGACAAATTTATTGCCAGGGTCTGATAGATAGGGGTTCGAGTCTCAACATCTATCCACTAACTACTTTGAAAAGGTTGGGTAAAGGTCTGCACGAGATACGAGCAGGGAGTATGAATGTGAAAGCATTTGATGGGTCTCAAAGGGCCACAATTGGGGAGACCAACCTCAGACTACAGATGGGCCCGACCTGGTTCGATGTTGAGTTTCAAGTATTAGATATATCTTCTACATACAAACTGTTGTTGGGGCAACCGTGGATACATACCGCAGGGGCCATGTCTTCTACACCACATCAGGTCGTGAAGTTTGAGTGGAACCATCAGGAATTGATTATCTATGGGGACGGAAGTAATCCCATTTACACAATCAAATTGTTCCGGTCGTCGAGAATAGAAGGAAGTAGGGTGTAGAAACATACCATCGCGTTGAGCGCGTCAACGTAATTGAAAGAGACAAATGGTGGAGCAGTAAGATAGAAGGCATATTGGCATGGACAAGGTATGAACCTGGCAAGAGTCTCAGTAAGAATCTCCCGGGGATCACCAAACCGATACCGCTAAAGCGTCACGGCAAAACTTTTAGGCCTGGGTATGAATACACCTGACACGAGTATCAGAATTGGTTGCCACCATGGCGTGGTCCTTATTACCCTCTAGAGCAGCCAGTACCACATTTGAGCCAGTCGTTTCATCAAGCTGATAGGATGTGGGGGTCTGAAGAAGATGAAGCTCTAGCTGGCATAATGAAGCTATTTCTAGATGACAACCACATAGACTGCAGTGTGATAGTTGAGAAGGAGGAGGAGGAAGACCTTATTATTCAGACAATAGAAAAGGGAGATATTCTCAAGAGTTGGATTGTCGCGCTATCAAGGGCCCGTCGAGTTCCTGGGTAGCCTGGCAATTAGCATCAATTATTTTAAAAGCAATTTTATGAGCATCTAAGACATTTTCAATATTTTGTGCTGAACGTATTTTGCTTTGAAATAATTGCTCGAGTCATCGAGCTGTACTTGTTTGACATTTTCAAGATTTATTTAATGCATTGTTATTTTTAGGATTTATTATTATTCTTTAAATTTTTTCTCTACATCATTATTATTACCTATCCCGATGAATCTACGACTCTGACATGTAACGAGACAAAGAAACACAAGGATAGTGATTCAGAGGATCTGGAAGATGATATAATACACGAGGAAATTGTCAGAGAAGTGGAAAATTTTGAAAACAAACCTAAGTCCAATTTGGATGATACTGAAATCGTTAATTTGGGAGACTCCGAAACAGTCAAGGAAACTCGTGTAAGAATTCACCTATCGCCGTCAGAGAAGGAAGAATACATCCGCTTCTTGAAGGAGTATGAGGATATTATTGCATGGTCCTATGATGATATGACCTCTTTGAGCACGTCAATAGTGGCTCATAAACTACCTACCAACCCTATGTGTCCGCCTATAAAACAGAAGCTCAGAAAGTTCAAACCAGATATGAGTCTGAAAATAAAGGAGGAAGTCACCAAGCAGATCAAAGCCAAGGTTTTCAGAGTGGTTGAATATCTGTCCTGGTTGGCAAATATTGTGCCGGTTCCAAAGAAAGATGGGAAGGTCAAAGTATGTGTCGACTATCATGATTTAAACAGAGCGAGTCCTAAAGATGATTTCCCTTTGCCCAATATACACTTACTAATTGACAACTATGCCAAGCATCAACTTCAATCCTTTTTGGATTGCTTCACGGGATATCATCAGATCTGGATGGATGAAGAGGATGCCAAAAAGACAGCCTTTATCACACAATAGGGAGTATATTGTTACAAAATGATGTCGTTTGGCCTAAAAAATGCTGGAGCCACTTATGTGAGGGCCATGACAACCATTTTCCACGACACGATACACAAGGAGATAGAGGTGTACGTGGATGATGTCATCATCAAATCCAAGAGAAGCACAGATCATATAGCAGATTTGAGGAAATTCTTTGATCGACTTCGAAGGTACAACCTGAAACTGAATCCCGCAAAATGTGCCTTCGGAGTCCCTGCTGGAAAGTTGTTAGGGTTCATCGTCAGCTGCCTAGGAATTGAGCTAGATCCTTCAAAGGTCAAGGCTATCCAAGATTTTCCACCTCCAAAGAACAAGAAAGATGTGATGAGTTTCTTAGGGCATCTTAATTACATCAGCCATTTCATAGCACAATCAACTGTGATCTGTGAACTGATTTTCAAAATGTTAAAGAAAATGCTGCAACAAGTTGGACTGAAGAGTGCCAAAAAGTTTTTGACAAGATCAAGGAATATTTATTTAAACCACCTGTTCTGGTCCCACCGGAACCTGGGAGACCTCTACTACTCTATTTATCTGTACTAGATGGGGCTTTTGGCTGTGTCTTGGGACAACACGATGAGACGGGAAGAAAGGAACATGCCATATACTATCTGAGCAAGAAGTTCACACCCTACGAAATACAGTATTCTTTGTTGGAATGCACCTGTTGCGCTTTGATATGGATAACTCAAAAGTTGAGGCACTACTTCTGTGCCTACACCACATATCTCATATCAAGGATGGATCCGTTAAAATACATCTTCCAGAAACCCATGCCCACGGGGAGGTTAGCAAAATGGCAGATATTACTAAGTAAGTTAGACATCATCTATGTAACTCAGAAAGCTGTCAAGGGGCAAGCGTTGGCGGATCATTTGGTAGAAAATCCTTTAGACGGAGAGTACGAACCACTGAAAACGTATTTTCCCGACGAAGAGGTATCATTCATAGGAGAAGATATCACCGAAACCTATGATGGTTGGAGAATGTTCTTCGATGGAGCTGCAAATTTCAAAGGAGTGGGTATTGGAGTAGTTTTAGTATCAGAGACTGGTCAACACTATCCAGTATCCGCAAAACTCAGGTTTCCATGTACCAACAATATGGCAGAATATGAGGCTTGCATCTTGGGTCTCAAGTTGGCCACTGACATGAACGTTCAAGAATTGCTAGTAATTAGTGACTCGGACCTTTTGGTACATCAGGTTCTAGGAGAATGGTCTACAAAGAATACCAAAATACTGCCGTATTTGTACTATGTACAAGAATTGATGAAGAGATTCACAAAGATAGAGTTCAAACATGTTCCGAGAATCCAGAATGAGTTCGCAGATGCATTGGCCACTCTATCTTCCATTATACAACACCCAGACAAGATTTTCATCGACCCTATCCCGGTAGGGATTCATAACCAGCCATCTTATTATGCTCATGTTGAAGAAGAAATTGATGGAAATCCATAGTTCCATGATGTCAAAGAATATTTGGCAAAAAGAGAATACCCGGAGCACGCAATTCATACTCAGAAACGCACACTC
This sequence comes from Nicotiana tabacum, assembly GCF_000715075.1. Taxonomy (NCBI): domain Eukaryota; kingdom Viridiplantae; phylum Streptophyta; class Magnoliopsida; order Solanales; family Solanaceae; genus Nicotiana; species Nicotiana tabacum. The sequence goes on from NC_134088.1 coordinate 54,248,336, forward strand.
CAAAGATTAGCTAACCACTTCTTCCAAAGCGGAGGGATTCTGTACAGAAGGACTCCAGATCTGGGGTTATTACGGTGTGTCGACGCAAAGGAAGCATCCAAATTGCTTGAAGAAATACATGCCGGAACTTGCGGACCACACATGAATGGCTTTATCTTAGTTAAGAAGATATTAAGAGCAGGGTAATTTTGGATGACTATGGAAACAGACTACATCAGGTATGTCCAAAAGTGTCATCAATGCCAAGTACATGCTGATATAATACGAGTGCCACCCAATGAACTTAATGCAGCAAGTGCACCTTGGCCTTTCTCCGCTTGGGGGATAGATGTCATCGGTCCAATTGAACCCAACGCTTCAAATGGGCACAAGTTCATTCTAGTGGCCATAGATTATTTCACAAAATGGGTTGAAGCCGCATTTTACAAGGCTGTAACTAAGAAGGTCGTAGCAGATTTCGTTAGGGATCGTATTGTTTGTCGATTCGGGGTACCATAATCAATCATCACCGACAATGTCGCCAACCTTAACAGTGATTTGATGAGATCCATGTGTGAAACCTTCAAGATCAAGCATAAGAATTCCACAACATACATGCCACAAATGAATGGAGCTGGTGAAGCCGCCAATAAGAACATCAAGAAGATATTAAGGAAAATGGTAGATAATCACAAATAATGGCACGAGAAGTTACCATTTTCCCTACTTGGATATCGTACCATGGTTCGCACATCAACTGGGGAAACTCCTTATTTGTTGGTCTATGGTACTGAAGCCGTCATTCCCGCCGAAGTAGAAATTCCTTCTTTGAGAATCATACAGGAGGCTGAACTCAGTGATGCGGAATGGATACGAAGTCGTTATGAACAACTGGCTCTCATTGATGGAAAAAGAATGATCGTAGTATGTCACGGTCAACTTTACCAGAACAGAATGTCCAGAGCTTTCAACAGGGTCAGGCCCAGACAATTCACACCAAGGCAGTTGGTGCTAAAGCGGATCTTCCCGTATCAAGATGAATCCAAAGGGAAATTTTCATCCAATTGACGAGGGCCCTACATGGTTCATAGAGTACTAACATGAGAAGTACTCATACTTGCAGAGATTGATGGAGAGATTTGGCCAAAACCTATCAAATCAGACGTAGTCAAGAGATATTATGTATAGGATTGTTTACATTTCCTCCGTTGATGTAACTGAACGATGCTTGAACTGATTCCCGCTTAAGAGGGGATACGTAGGTAGCCTTGTGGGTTCGGTCACATCTTAATAAAATCTTCATTTTGCCATGGTCAGAAACTGGGGCAGAATTTTGAGGAGGACCCTCAAAATTCTGAAGCAAGCCCAACCAATTTCGTCATATGCAGAACAATCAAAGAAATGCTTTAAAACCGGAGTAGAATTTTGAGGAGGACCCTCAACATTCTAAAGCAAGGAGATCGCAATGTTTCTAAAATAGGTCACAGTAATTGGTTCATCTAACTTACTTGATATCGCATACTACTATATTTAAAAACATCTATATTTATCAAATGCATGCATATTTTTCGAAAACTCTATTTCTATGGCAGCCAGATGCTACCCAGGGTAACTCAAATAGGATCTAAAGACAGGAGCACGGGCAAGGCAGAAGACAAAAACGCGAACCAACCTTCCCCCACATAACTCACAATTTTTCTTTGAATGCAGGTATAATAAGATAACGATACTCGCAGATACATCAAGACACTGCTTTCAGATTATCTAGCACAAATATCTTCAGCTAAGAAATACTTTTCCACTTGCCTCCTATTCTTTGCATGAGGCTAAGCATTGCCTGCTTAACTGCATAAGGCTAAGAACTGCCTTTTTTTGCATGAGATGTCTCCTATTTTGCATGAGGCTAATCATTGCCTCCTTAACTGCATAAGGCTAAACACTGCCTTTCCTTGCATCGAGACTAAGCACTATCTCCTCTTCTTGCATGGGGCTACGTATTGCCTCCATTAATTGCATAAGGCTAAGAACTACCTTTCCTTACATCGAGACTAAGCATTGTCTCCTATTTTGCATGAGGCTAAGCCCTGCCTCCCTAATTGCATAAAGGCTAAGCACTGCCTTTCCTTACATCGAGACTAAGCAATGTCTCCTATTTTGCATGAGGCTAAGCCCTACCTCCCTAATTGCATAAAGGCTAAGCATTGCCTTTCCTTACATAGAGACTAAGCATTGTCTCCTATTGCCTCCTTAACTGCATAAGGCTAAGCACTTCCTTTCTTTGCATCGAGACTAAGCATTGTCTCCTATTTTTCATAAGGCTAAGCATTGCATCCTTAATTGCATAAGGCTAAGCACTGCCTTTCTTTGCATCGAGACTAAGCATTGTCTCCTCTTCCTACATGAGGCTAAGCATTGCCTCCCTAATTCCATAAGGTTAAGCATTGCCTTTTCTTGCGCCAAAACTAAGCATTGTCTCCTTTTCTTGCACGAGGCTAGGCACTGCCTACTCAATTGCCTAAGGCTAAGTATTTCCTTGTCCTCAGATAAGACTAAATGCTATCTCCATGACGCTATTTAAGACCCAACACTATCCTATATTCGCTTGGGGCTAAGCACTCCCTAATCTTACACAAGACTAAGCTTTATCTTGTTTGGCATATGACCAAGCATCGTATTTTTGCATTTCATGGGCTGAAGCACCGCATTTTGTCCAAAGGCATCATAGTCCGAAGGCATCATCCTCATAGCCGGAAGACACCATTCCATGGCATGAGGATCTCTCAAAAGTGCATATCATTATTCAAAGGCATCATGGTTCAGAGGTACCATCATCATAGCCCGAGGACATCATTTCATGGCCTGCGAATCCCTTGTCGCATGATTCATGACCCTGGACATCATGGTCTAAGGACATCATCCTCACTGTCCAAAGACAACTTTCATGGTCCAAAGGGAATTTGCATCATGTTTAAATTCTTGCCATAATCTATATATTTGTATGCATCGTGTTTTAAGTTTTGCAGGTAATCCAGGAGGTAACTGTTGTCCTAACGGGAGCAATCCTCACTCCGGTTTCTGTTCACAACGTTCACATCCTGCAATTATTTCAAACGTAACCAATCACCATCAGTTACCCACGTTTACTTGATAACCATTCAAATATTCATTTTAAGATACATCCATAATGTTTCAGACTCACATTCACGATTTTGAATAAACTCATCTGATACTGTCCTACCCAAAAAGAACCCCTTTAAAAACATACGACCATTCTTATAACAACTACATCGGTCTCGTTCACCGTTGGATCCAAAACTATACACGACTCGATTCCCGCAAAACTAGGGATATGTAGGCAACTCAGGAACCAGGGTTCGGCCCCTATTTTGTTTCAAATCACATCATCCCTCACTCAATTCGGCCAAAATCGGTCATCATTTTCTTTACCCGACAACTCTTTCATCATTTCCGAGTAAAGAGGGGCAGTTGTTGATACCCAATTTTGCCCTCATATTTTTTAAAATACATACATACTTTCAAAATAGCATATTTTCATCAATATTTAGTTTACAAACCTATACAAGTATTTTCTATAATTTTTCATAATTTTTAGAGCTTTACATTAATTTTCTTGAATTTAAATTATATAAATATTTAGTGATTATCCCTTTAAATTATTTTATGATGACTTAACTACTTAACGTTATTATCTTTTAACGTATAATACTTCATTTTATGTAATTACATTAATATTTTTAAGCTATTTGCGCAATTTTGCAGTAATAGCCTATATCTGTACAGAAATGCTCTTTATTTATAAAATTTGTGTCAAAATAGCATTTTATATTTTCATAATGCAAAGTTATTATTTTTAAGCACTTTAGTGTATAAATAATATTTTTAGTTATTTGTCAAGCATTTCTATAAATTATTTTCGTGTATTTAAATAATAGCCTAGCTTTAAACTAATTTTTTGAAATAAATTGGTCCAATATCCTTAGCCCAATAGACCCCAAGCCCAAACCGGGCGACCCTTGTATAATGCCCGATCGGTACCCTTTTTTATGACCCGACCCGTTCGATTTTGAATCCCAGCCGTTGATCTCTCAAGATCAACGGCCTTCGCCCACTCTCCTTCTTTAATTAACCAAACCCACCCAAACCCTATCATTTTCTCTTAACCCACCGCCCTAAATCCTCTCATCTCTCTTTCTCCCTCCTTCAGAAACACTAGCCACCTCCCCAATCTTCTCCAAACCCGAGTAAATCATGGATTCCCTTTGTGATTTATTTGCCTCTTACGCGTTTCCTCGTTGTTACTTGCAAGATTATGGTGTTACTTGGTACTTGCCTAAACATGGCGAGTACCATCTCTTCGATTCTGCCCATTAACTTCAAACGTTTGAATCTGGATGATATCTCATCTATATGCATCATGGCCAGGCTATATTGGGTCCGATTAGCCAAGATTTTCGGTCAATCTTCGATTTCTGTCGAATTAGGGTTCGGAATTTTATACTTTTCCTTTTAACCGTTCCATTACTGATAGTATATGGTACTTTCTTTCCATATTTATGTTTGATTGATTATTTTGTTTGTTTGTTTGTTTGAATCCTACTACTATATAAACCCTTCCCCTTTCCCCTTTGAGAGAGACTTGGAATCACCCGGATTCACTAAATATCGAAGCCATTACTCTATTGTTTTCTTATTCTCTTGTTCTATACTTTGATTCTTGGCTGGCTAAAAGCCAAGGCCATTAAACGATCTCCTCCGGAACTCATTCTCGAGGCTCTTGTGAACTCTGAAGCATCGGAGATCTGGGGTTCTTGCTATTCCTCTCTTTATTACTCTTTTGATTTTGCTATTGGTTTGTGCTTTTACCCCTTGCAATGTTAAATTTCTTTCTTTCCTTCTGCATACCTATATGTGTTTGAATTACATAAGCATGATTTAATTACGAGTCCCTAATATCGCACTACTGTGATAATGCTCAATACTCTTTGCCATTTTGTGTCAGTTGAACACATGAGGTAGTTTACTGCTTTGTCCTTAGTTTGTATTAGGCTAATATGTAATCTTCACTATGGTTTGCACTTCTATGTTGATCCTTTATTTTTCTGGAATGAGTTCTTTACCTCTAGCATATGAATATGTTCAATTTTGAGTCTCAATGCAAGTCCATTTTGATATGAATCTGACTACTGTGACCATGTGTTGTTAGTTACAAAATTTCTGCATATTTTGTTTTGGATACCACCCCAACTCTATGGAAGCCACCCCCACTTGAATGAATCATTTAGTGCTAAGTCCTGTGTCTGTCTAACTGCTCTTTGTGTATTAGTCCCAACCTTATGGAATACTGCTTCAAAGTTTGCTCTAAATATGTTTCCTTGCTATCCTGATTTTAAGATAAATACTCCATTTTTTCTATCAACTGTGACCTTGCTTCTATGCTAATATGTTTCCCCAGTATGCCTTTGGCTCATTTGCTACACTGTCCTTTCAGTAAACATCACAATGTGTGACCCCCATCATGTCTACATACTGATTAACATGGCACTAGGATGTATACTTAACTTAATTTGGATCTTTAGGTCTCAACTAGTTTAACTTCATGCATCTGTACATGATATTTTATATATGCCTGTAAACCTGTTCTTCTCCTAATTATTTCAATGTGAGGTTGTCTATGTAGCACTTTGCTATGTGTGAAATCCTGCTCAACCTAATGGCCTGCTTGACTAGTTGCTCTGTATGCTCAACTTGGTGTATTACTTGATTTTTGTCCCTCTATCACTATCCACTCTCCTTACTTGCTACTCATGCTATTCTGAATTCTCATTCTTAGCCGGCTGCAAGCCAAGGCTATCTAGGTTCTATTGTTGCCCTCCCTAGTGTGAGCACCGCTCGGGGTCCAATTGAGACCCTTGTGAACTTTGACACACTAGGGCTTGTTCCTAGTCACTCCCTCAACCTCCAAAATTGTTCCTATTATTCTAGTTCCCTGTTATGTACTATGTATCTATATTGGTTATTCCAAGTGGTGCAACACTTGGTGTTGTGGCTAGGTGAATTGGTTTGGACTCTTCTCCTTGAGTCGTGTATTGAATGTGGCTCTTTGTTGAAGGTCTGGGTATGCTGTTTAAGAGATATGGAAGGTCCAGCAATGTTGGGTATTTATTTATATTATTTGGGCCTATTGTGGGCTTGCTCACTCTTATGTAATATTGTTACTTTACTCATTATTAGGCCTGTAATAATCTTTGTATAAACAATTAGGGTTGTTAGTAAAAGGGAATGGGGTAGATTTTAATATTTACCTACGACGAGTAGATAGCATGCCTATAGGACTTAATAATATGTTTGTTGTATGGGTCATTCACTCTCTACGCACACTGTAGAGATCATGCCATTAAGAAAAGCACACACTCACACTACTTGTCTACTAGCAAAGCATGAGCTCAAATGCCTCCATTATCCTTGTTGCTACATGTTAATAAAAAACCTGCCCATAGGAAATAAATATCGTTGAATTTTCCTTCAATTTGCATCGCTGCAGTATATCCACTAGAGATCATGCCTAAAGGATTTTAATCATCTAATTTGTTATTGTATCGCACTGTTCACCTAGAAAACATGCCTATAAGGTTAAAGTATAATAATAAAATCAGTTCCAAGTGATAATCGTTAAAGATCCTGCCTATAGGATACCACAATTCTCCTTAATAACTGTTAATGATGCCCTTCTCAACATTGTTTATTGTTCACTTAGACCACTATCAAAAGCGTGAGTAATTCTGGGTTTCGCCTAATAGATTCCACTGTCTTTACTACATAAATCACTTAGACGCAACATCTACAAGATTAATAACTGGAAATCTGCAATTTCAACAATCAGTATACGAGAACTGTACAATCATGTCTATGGGCAACGCTTGGTTACTGAAACTGCTTGCATGCCTTAACGTCCTGTCACATAAAAATCTTGTCATAGGGATTTAAGTTCTTAATTCTGAACTGCTTAACATACAATTTGTCTTGCGTGCATTTTTTGCTTAAGTGTGGAGGCAAACTTGAGCCTTGACTGCCTATATGTGAAGTCCAATGTGTTTTGTATGTCGCCTAGTTTTGACATTTCTGAGTAGCCTAAGTGAGGTCTAGAACCATCCAAAGTAAAGGTCCAATTCCTCCTGGACCATAGGTATAGGACGGGTAGTGCAACTTAAAGATAGTAATTGGGTAGCAGGAGATGATAGTCTATGCCCGCTGAATAATATGAGTAACACCCCATCTTGAGGGAGTTATGAAGTATTATTTATGTTGCATAGGGTGATCCTTTAGGCTAAAAACATAGGATCCCCCCTCCTCTTTATATGTTGTTATTAGATATAAATAATTGTATCCCTATATTCGCACTAAGATCTATATTAATCATATTGTAATAAAGTTCTTTGACTTCTGAATTCCCTTTATATATTTGATCACCTAGCTTAATCATAATCCACATAATCTTAAGTTCGGCCGGGACCCACAGTTGTGGACCTCAAGGAGTGCCTAACATCTTCTCTTTGAGGTAACTTGAGCTCTTACCCGATCTTTAGTGGCGTTGACTAGTCAAAGAGAGTTATCTGTATAATAGGTGCCCTAACACACCTTAAAAATCGTTAGGTGGCAACTCTTCTCCTTTAGCACTCTATCTCACATTCTAAAAGGAGTTGTCACGTGTCGAAGCCCGCTTTTTGGGAAAAAAACGGGGCGCGACACATGGATCTTATGAATCGAGTTTTTAAGCCATTCCTCGACTCTTTTGTGATAGTGTTTATTGACAATATTCTTGTATATTCACGAAGTCGAGAAGACCATGCCGATCATCTCAGGGTAGTTCTGCGAACCGTACATCAACACCAGTTATATGCATAGTTTTCAAAGTGTGAATTTTGGCTTGAATCGGTTATATTCTTTGGTCATGTAGTCTCTAGTAAGGGAATTAAGGTTGATCCTCAGAAAATTTCAGCTGTGAAGAATTGGCCGAGGCCTACAGCTCCAACAGAGATTCGTAGTTTCTTAGGCTTAGCTGGATATTACAGAAAGTTTGTGGAGGGGTTTTCTACTCCTGCCTCCCCATTGACTAAATTGACGCTGACGGCGATTAAGTTCTAATGGTCAGATTCTTGTGAAAAGAGTTTCCAGGAATTGAAAGCAAGATTGACTACGACACCGGTATTGACTATACCATAGGGTATAGATGGATTTGTGGTATATTGTGATGCTTCAAGAATCGGGCTTGGATGTGTATTAATGCAACATGGCAAGGTTATTGCTTATGCTTCTAGGCAACTCAATAATCATGAAAAGAATTATCCAACACATGATTTAGAACTTGCGGCAGTGGTATTTGCATTGAACATTTGGCATCATTATTTATATGGGGTCCATGTGGATATATTCACGGACCCTAAGAGCCTTTAATATATTTTCAAGGAGAAGGAATTGAATCTGAGGCAGAGAAGATGGCTTAAGTTACTCAAGGACTACGACATTGATATTCTATATCATCCGGGAAAGGCCAATGTTGTGGCAGATGCTCTTAGCCAAAAATCCATGGGTAGGTTGGCTCACTTGGAGGCATATCAAAGGCCATTGGCCAAGGAAGTTCACCGATTGGCTAGTTTGGGAGTTCATCTTGTGGACTCTAGTGAGGGAGGGGTGATTGTATAAATTAGGGCTGAATCATCACTTGTTGTGGAAGTGAAGGAGAAATAGTACAATGATCCATTATTGGCACAACTAAAATAGGGGATTCATAAACACAAGACCAAGGCCTTTTCTCTTGGCATGGATGATGGTACACTAAGGTACCAAGGACGACTATGTGTTCCAAACGTGGATGGTTTTCGTGAAAGAATTATGACTGAAGCTCACACTTCTAGGTATTCTGTGCACCTAGAATATTGGTGGAATGATATGAAGAGGAATGTGGCGGACTTTGTGGCAAGATGTCCGAATTGTCAACAAGTAAAGGCCGAACACCAAAGGCCCAGTGGGTTAGCACAAGATATAGAAATTCCAATGTGGAAGTGGGAAATGATTAATATGGATTTTGTGGTAGGATTACCCACGCACTCCGCGTAAGTTTGACTCAATTTTGGTGATTGTGGACGGACTATCAGCACAATTTTTGCTAGTTAAGGCTACTGATACGGCGGAACAATATGCTCAATTGTATATCAAAGAAATAGTCAGGCTGCATGGCAGGCACTCCAGTTTCTATCATTTTTGATCGGGGGGCACAATTCACTGCTAATGTTTGGAAGAAATTTTAGCAAGGTTTGGGTACTCAGGTGAATCTTAGTACAACCTTTCACCCGCAGACTAACGGGCAGGCAGAGCGTACTATTCATACATTTTAGGATATGTTGCGTGCTTGCATTCTAGACTTCAAAGCTTGTTGGGATGATCATTTGCCACTTATATAATTTTCCTACAACAATAGCTATCACGCTAGCATTCATATTGCACCGTTCGAGTCTTTATATGGTTGGAGATGTAGATCTCCCGTTGGTTGGTTCGAAATTAGTGAAGCAGCATTGATAGGGCCAGACCTCATGCATCAGGCCATGGATAAAGTTAAATCATTAAGGAGCGGTTGAAAACTGCTCAGAGTCGTCAGAAGTCCTATTCGGATGTGCGTAGTAGGGATCTAGAGTTCAAAGAATATGATTGGGTATTCTTGAAAGTTTCCCCCATGAAAGTTGTAATGCAATTTGGTAAGAAAGGGAAATTGAGTCCGAGGTATGTCGGACCGTACATAATCATTCAGAGGATCGGTGTGGTGGCGTACAAGCTTGAGCGACCCCCTGAGATATCATTAGTGCACCCAGTATTCCATGTGTCTATGTTGAAGAAGGTAGTTGGAGATTCGTCAGCTATTGTACCAGTTGAGACCATTGAGGTTAATGAAGAACTATCATATGAAGAAATTCCAGTTTCCATTCTTGATAGGCAAGTTCGAAAGTTGAGAAATAAAGAAATTGCCCCTGTGAAGGTGTTGTGGCGAAACCAGCAAGTTGAATTGGGAGGCCAAGAAAGAAATGAAAAAGAAGTATCCTTACTTGTTTGTATAAACTATATGACCTTTTTATAAGACTGTCGCCTATGGATTCTTGTATCGTTTGTTCAGTTATTGTAAAGGTTCTTCTTTCTAAATATATTGCTTGTGAGGCCACATTTGATGTTGTTTTGTGTTATGTTACGTCGTTGGATAATGTATATGTAGTTAGGATGTGTTTCAGGGGCTCTTTGACAGGTGGATAGGCCCAATTACAGGGGAAACTCTGGCAAATATTTTGAAAATTTAGGGAGTTAGTCAAATTTGGGGCTGCTAGTGTGTGGTATGAAAAACTATGTTGCATAAGATGCTAATAAAAGATTTTGACCCTGATTCGAGGACGAATGATCCTAAGTGGGGGAGAATGTAAGGCCCCGTAATATTTTGCAAAGAAAAAATAATATTTCATGGTGCCGGACTTTTTGGGTTGAACAATGCACCAGAGAGTAAAGGAAAATTTTCAGCAAAAGAAGACATTTATGCAGCCCACTATGCGGTCGCAGAATCACTCTGCGGACCGCATAATGGTCGCAGAGTGAGACAGGAAAGGGGAGGTTTGGAGACCAGGTTTGCGGCGCATTGTGCGACCACAGACTGATTCTACGATGCATTATGCGACCACAGACCAGGTCTGCGGGTCTCATAATGACCGCAGACCAGGTCAGTCACGCCCAGTTTTGGAGGCCAAATTATGCGGCCGATATGCGTTCCACATAGCGATTATGCAAATCGCATATGCGATCGCAGACCTTTTTTCGGAGTTTCATTTTTGGGTTTTTAAAACCCGACCCTACTTCGTTAAATACACGCTTTGGGCCATTTTTGAGCTAAAATCTTACATTTTAGAGTGAGAGAGAGTTCCCTAGAGTGAGAAGGGGCTCCTCAATAATTGTTCTTCAATTCTTGCTCAAATGTTGGAAGATTAAGAAGGGAAACTTATTAGGTCTTCATCCTAGAGGTAAGATTCTACACCCCTAACCCTCAATTTCGAATATTTTCTAGAAATGGGTAATTAGCAAGATACATTTTGGGATATGAGAGTTGTTTATTTTACATGCATATGTTATCAAATGGTGAATAAAGATTGTTGAGCTAAAAATGGTAAAGATTGGGTTGTGGGATAATGGAATCCTCCATGAAAAGACCTTGAAACCTTATTCATACCTAGTGTTTGATAAAATGCTCAAATGAGATAGAACCATAATCATCTTCCTAATTTTGGTTCAATTTTTTATATTTCTAGAATAGATTGAAGTTGCTGAGAATTCCAGAATGTTTTAGAGTTTAAGGAAGCTCAATTGAGGTATGTTGGCTAAACTCTTCTTTAAGAACTGGAATCCTCATTATCCTTGTAAGTTCTAAGATGTTGATGACAAATCGAGTATTCCGATAAGTTTTGTGATACATATATATGTTCAATTCATGTTTCAAATGCTCTTATCATATTGCATTATAAATTGAGGATGTGTTCCAAAATATTGATTGTGTACGCACATGTTACAATTTCAAGTCGTGATTTATGTGAAAGTTATTATACAAAGTTATGTAGAGATTGTGATTGTGTACACCTCCACCCGTATATATCGGGGTGAGGCGGCATGACCGCTTTGTGTAGGGATTACGGTATTGTGGGATTACACCTCCACCCGCATATATTTTGGTGAGGCGGTACGACCGCTTTGTGTATAGTTTTGGTATTGTTGTTACACCACCACCCACATATATATATTGGGGTGAGGCGGCATAGCTGTTTTGTGTAGGTATTGGTATCGTTGATGCATTTCTACCCGCATACATTGGCGTGAGGCGGCATAGCCTCTTTGTGTAGGTTCTTGGTATTGTGGTTATACCTCCACCTGCATACATTGGTGTGAGGCGGCAGGGCCGCTTGAGTGGAGTTGTGGTATTATTCTTACACCTACACCTATATATATTGGGTGAGGCGGCAGGGCCACTTTTTGTAAAGATGGTTACAGAGGATCTCATCTTAAATCCTATAAATGTTATTGATAGCTCTTAATAAGCTTGCTTTGGTTTAAACGGTTATCTATATTATTCTATTCCCGCCCTGATTCATCATATTCATATTATATTTCCGAATTCCTAAATTGGTGTTTTGTTTTCATACTAGTACTATTCGACGGTACTAACGTCCTTTTTGCCTGGGGCGCTGCATCTTTAAATGGATGCAGGTGGTTCCACAATAGTACACCTTCTTCCCAACTGACTTGGTGAGCCCCATTCCATCCCGAGTTCATGTATCTTTTGTTCTTTGGGTATTCTGTTTGAGGTACAGCCGGGGCCTTGTTGCCGGCATTATCATTGTACTCTTCTTTATCTATAGAGGCTTCGTAGACATAGTGTGGGTTGTGTATTGGTGTTGGGAAAGACAAACTATGTTATGTTGTGGTTGTATTACTTGTCCCATTTGAGACTTTAAAAATGATGAAAGCTATTAGTAAGAAATTGGTATTGCAGACATGATCACTTTATTGTTTGAATAACGAAAACATATATTCTCTTTATTCATGAATGAGCTGGGTAGAAGGAAATCTAATAGGCTTGCTCGGCCGAGTTCACTCGGTTGAACGCCGGTCGCGCTCCCCAATTTTGGGGCGTGGCAATGCGTGGCAGAGAGAGGGAGGGCATGGAGGCCAAGAGTCCTCGAGATTCTGGAGGATATAGCGGTGCTCGCACTCTGGTTGTAGACCTTCATGGTAGAGGCTATGTGGGCCGCCCAGTTCATTCAGCACTCCCAGCTATTAACAGTGCTCTGGCTATTCCGAGGTCTCAGGTTGCCCATTTTTCTCAGCCCCTTTCCAGTGCACCTCTTGCACGAGGTGCCTTCAGCGGTCAGTCTAGCCGACCAGGCCAGAGTCAATTTTAGCAACCACGCCCACTGAGAGCTTGTTTTGAGTGTGGTGATACCAGACATATAGTGAGGGACTTCCCTAGAATCAGGAGGGGTGCACCTCTACAAACCACACAGGCTCCATAGATTCCACATGGTTCATAGGCTACGGTTGCTGCTCCAGTTGCCGCTCCACCCGCACTGCCAACTAGGGGTAGAGTTCAGGCGGGTAGAGGTCTCCATTGAGTGGGATGCCAGGCTCGCTTCTATGCTTTTCCTGGTAGGATAGAGGTGGTTGCATCGGACACTATTATTATAGGTATTGTTCCGGTTTATCATATGGATGCATCAGTCTTATTTGATCCGGGTTCCACTTAGGCATATGTGACATCTTACTTTACTAAAAAATTGGATATATCTCGTGATTCTTTGAGTGATCCTGTATTGGTGTCCACGCTTGTGGGATATTCTATTATTGTGGATTATGTATATCGGTCGTGTTTAGTTGCTATTGGTGGTTATGAGACCATAGTCGATCTATTGTTACTTAGTATGATAGACTTTGACGTGATCTTGGGCATGGACTGGTTGTCGCCATATCATGTTATTCTGGATTGTCATGCTAAGACTGTGACACTGGCTATGCTAGGTTTGCTGTGGTTGGAGTGGAGGGTACATTAGATTATATTTCTAGCAGATTTGTGTCCTTTCTTAAGGCACAACGGATTGTTGAGAAGGGGTGTGAAGCATATCTAGCCTTTATGAGGGATGCCCGTGTTGATACTTCTATAGTTGAGTCAGCTCCGGTAGTGATAGACTTCCCAGATGTGTTCCCAGCAGACCTACCGGGCATGCCGCCTGATAGGGATATCTAATTTGGTATTGACCTAGTGTTGGGCACTCAATCCATTTCTATTCCACCATATTGTATGGCACCAGTTGAGTTGAATGAGTTAAAGAAACAACTTCAGGAATTGATTGATAAGGGTTTCATCTGGCTGAGTGGTTCCCCTTGGGGTGCTCCAGTTCTATTTATGAAGAAGAAAGATGGTACTATGCAGATGTATATTGATTATAGACAGTTGAACAAAGTTACAGTCAAGAACAGGTGCCCACTACCGTGCATTGATGACGTTTTTATCAGCTTCAGGGTGCTAGAGTGTTCTCAAGGATTGATTTGAGGTCAGAGTATCATCAACTGAAGATTCAGGATTCGGACATCCCGAAGACTGCTTTTAGGACTCGGTATGGTCACTACGAGTTTCTAGTGATCTTATTTGGGCTGACCAACGCCCCAACATCATTTATGCACTTGATGAACAATGTATTCCAGTCATATCTTGATTCATTCATAATCGTGTTCATTGATGACATCTTGGTATATTCTCGCAGTCGAGAGGATCATGAGCAGTATTTGAGGATCGTGCTCCTGACTTGGAGGCACTATTCTTCATGCATTAAAGATTTGGAGGCACTATCTATATGGTATTCCATGTGAGGTCTATATCAACCATCAGAGTCTCCAGCATCTGTTCAAGCAGAAAGACCTTAATTTGCGGTAGCGTAGATGGTAAGAGTTGCTGAAAGACTATGATATCACTATTCTAGATCATCCCAGGAAGTCCAATGTGATGGCCGATGCCTTGAGTAGAAAGGCTGAGAGTATGGATAGTTTGACATATTTACCAGCAGCAAAGAGGCCACTAGCCATGGATGTTTCGGCTTTGGCCAATCAGTTTGTGAGACTAGATGTTTTGGAGCCCAGCCGGGTTCTTGCTTGCGTGGTTTTTCGATCTTCTTTGTATGAGAACATCAGAGTGCATCAGTATGACGACCCACATTTGGTTATCCCTAAGGACACAATGCAGCACGGCGATGCCAAGGAGGTTTCTATTGGTGATGATGGAATGTTGCGGATGCAAGGTAAGATATGTATGCCCAGTGTGGACGGGTTGCGTGAGTTGATTGTCGAGGAGGCCCAAAGTTCGGTGTTCTAGTCATCCGAGTGCCACTAAGATGTATCAGGATTTGAGGCAGCACTATTGGCCGAGAAGAATGAAGAGAGATATTGTAGAGTATGTGGCTTGGTTTGAACTGTCAGCAGGTGAAGTACGAGCATTAGAGGCCGGGCAGATTGCTTTAGAGACTTGAGATTCCCGAGTGGAAGTGGGAGCATATTACCATAGATTTCGTTGTTGGGATCCTACAAACTTTGAAGACATTTGACGCAGTATGGGTTATTGTGGATAGGTTGACCAAGTCGGCACATTTCATTCCGGTGGTGACTACATATTTATCAGAGAAGCTGGCCTAGATCTATATCTATGAGATTGTTCTTCTCCACGGTGTGCCGGTGTCTATTATCTCCGATCAAGGCACAAAATTCACTTCATATTTCTAAAGAGTCGTGCAACGTGAGTTAGGCACACAGGTTGAGTTGAGTACAACATTTCACCCCCAGAAGGACGGGTAGTCTGAGCGCACAATCCAGATCTTGGAGGATATTCTACATGCATGTGTTATGGATTTTGGGGGTTCATGGGATCAGTTCCTACAGCTCGCAGAGTTCGCCTACAACAACAGCTGCCAATCGAGTATTTAGATGTCTCCTTATGAGGCCTTACATGGGAGACAGTGCTTTTCTCCAGTTGGTTGGTTGGGATTCCTTGGAGAAAGTCAAGTTGATTCAAGATCGACTTCGTACAACATAGTCTAGCTAGAAGAGTTATGCTCATCGGAAGGTTCGTGATGTAGCATTTATGGTAGGAGAGAGGTTTTTTTTTGGTTTTCACCCATGAAGGGTGTGATGAGGTTCGGGAAGAAGCGTGAGTTGTGCCCCAGGTATATTGGTCCTTTTGAGATCCTTGAGAGAGTTGGTGAGGTGGCCTACATACTTGCATTTCCACCTAGTCTATTAGTAGTTCACCCGGTATTCCATGTTTCCATGCTCCGAAAGTATTATGGTGATCCATCACATGTATTAGATTTCAACTAAGTCCAATTGGACAAGGATTTGACTTATGTTGAGGAGTCGGTGGACATCTTGGACAGGCATGTCCGAAAGTTGATGTCAAAGAACATTACTTCAGTGAAGGTTCATTGGAGGGGTCATTCGGTCGAGGAGGCGACCTGGGAGACCGATCACGACTTGCATAGTTGTTGTCCTCACCTTTTCATTATTTCAGGTATATATCTATGCACGTTCGAGGACGAATGTTTATTTTTATAGGGGGTGAATATAACGACCCGACCAGTCATTTTATGTATTTGAGTCCCGTTTCCCTTTTTGATTCTTCACACATGTGTATTTATGGATTTATGAATTGCGGGGTTGGTTAGTTCAGCTCCGTGATGGTGTTGGGTTGATTTGGACCCTTTGGTTCTTCGTTTAGAAGCTTAAGTTGGAAATATTGACCAAAGTTTGAATTTTATGAAAATGACCCCATAATAGTATTTTGATAGCTCTGATAGGTTCGTATTGTGATTTTCGACTTTGGCGTATGTCCGTAATCAATTTCGGAGGTCCGTAGGTTGATTTGACTTGTTTTATCAAAATTTGGCAATTTGAGGTTTATAAAGTTTTCCCAAGTTTGATCCTAGGTTGATTTTTTGGCTATCAGGTTTGGAATTTGGTTTTGGGACTGGGAATAAGTTCGTTTTGCTATTTGGATCTTGTCTGCAAAATTTGGTGTCATTTGGAGTTGGTTTGATAGGATTCGGACGCTTGGTTTCAATTCTAGAGGTTCTTGAGTTATCTTTTGACATTCATGCATTTTGATGTCTGATTCATTGTTCTAGATGTTATTGTTTGGTTGTGATCACACGAGTGAGTTCATATGATGGTTTTAGACTTGTGCAGATGTTTGGTTTGGGTCCCCGATGGCTCGGGTGAGTTACAGACTTGTTTTGGAAAGGTTGCAATTGCCAGCACTAGTGTGCTGGGGACTCAGGTATCGAAAGTGTGATACCTGGTTCACATTTGCGATGGCTAGTCTTAAGATGGGTAGGTCACAATGGCGACCATATGGTCGCATTTGCGAGGAGGGTAGACTTCGCGTTTGCAAGGTCTGCGTCGCAATTGCGACATCTCCTGGGCTTGACAGTTGCCGCATTTGTGAGGTTTTCTTCGCCATTGCGAACCCGGTGTTGCAATTGCGACATCTGCAACTGAACAAAAAGTTGGAAAGTTGGGATTTCATCTCATATCTCTCATTTTAGAACCCTAGACTCGGTAGGAGGCAATTTGGAGAGGGTATTCTTACCTACAATCATTGGATAAGTGATTCTAATCCATTTCCAACTATATTTCATGATTGTATATGAGGTTTAACATCAAAATTATGAGAATCAAAGAGAAATTTTGGGGATTTTTGTCTATGTTTTGAAAAATGAAAATTTGGTTTTTGAGAGTCGATTTGGACTCGGATTTCAAAACAAAACACATATGTAGACTCATGCATGTTATATCTTCCATCATTGAAGTTATTCTGACATGATCTATTTGATGTTGTTAGCATATGTTATATCTTTTATTGTCATGTTTGCTCTAATATGCTTTAGTTAAAGTTGTTACCTCTCTTATTGTCTTGTTACCTCTTTTATTGTTGAATTATTCTTATTTGAAGTTGTTGATTATTTAGATATCTTTCCTCCTTGAGCATCCCTCATTCATTGTGTTATTATTGAGATTCTTGTTGACATTGTTGGTTGAGCTATGGGCTATATGTTGTGGTAACATTGGTATTGTTGATTTTTGGCAAATGTTGTGGCATATGGGCACCTATGGTGCGAGTGGATTATTGTGTTGTGATATTGATACGCATGGGGTGAGCTAAGGCGGGATTGATACGCGTGTTGCAAGTAAGGGAATTACTTGAAGCCACGCGGTGAGAGAAGGGGGCTAAAATGCGTGTAGCTATATAGGGAAAAATGTTTTCAAAATAAATGCAAGGCTCACGCAGTGAAAAAAGAAAGATTGTGATTGTGACTTGTGTAATGAGACTGTGAGGTGTGGCACTTCAGTTGTGATTCTTGTTGTACATTCTTTGTTAAAAAGACTTGTTGGTTGAACAATTTTGGCTATTTCCTCATTTGTCTTACTTGTGGTTGTCCCTATTTGATTTCTTGTTGTTCTTGTCATGTGTTCATTCTTTGTTTCCTTTATTGCCTCCATTTCCATTGTTATCCTACATTATTGTACTTCTTTGTTATCATTCATTTCCCGCTTTGCATTATTAGTCTATATTATATTTTGTCGAGTTTTCTTGTCCTAGTAGGTGTCTTGACCTGGCCTCGTCACTACTCTACCGAGGTTAGGCTTGATACTTACTGGGTACTATTGTGGTGTACTCATGCTATGCTTCTGCACATGTTTTGCAGATCCACGTACATCCGTTTGTACCGGATGCCAGTGATTGATCAGTCATTTCTAGAGACTTCAAGTTACACCTGCCTGATGTTCGCAGGCCTCAGAGTCACCTTTCGCTTTTAGCTATATTATGATTTATTTCCTATTCAAAATAGTATTGTATGTAGTGATTATTAGTGCACTCTATGTAAAGCTTATGACTCCGTTCCACTAGGTTTTGGGAGTTATTGACAGTTGTATCTATTTGGTTTTACTATGATAGTTTATCAGTTTAAGTTGATATTTAAATTGTTATTTTTTCTAAATCTTGATATATGTTGGGCTTACCTAGTCTTAGAGACTAGGTGCCATCACGACATCTTAAGGTGGGAGTTTGGGGTCGTGACACATAGCCGCCCGGACAACTCACGTGATGCACGTAAAACTCATGTGCCAATAATAATAATAATCCCACAGACAACTCACGTGCCAATAATAATATTATAATCGATGCAGTACAAATACCTCATGCCAAATCAATATTAATCCATAATATCTGCATGACAGAAACTTCGTGCTATCACTTCCGTCCATATCTAAGAGCCATATGCAGGAATGTATACATATGAATAAGAGATAAGCATATATAATACACATGGATAGGAAAATAACCATGCATGGGTGTAGATCATCCCTAAGTAGGATATATGCCTATATGTACGTATGACTCCGGACCCATAAAGTAGTACGTCATCTAAATAATCATCATGCCTCAATAAGAATAAAAGAGACAAATCATTGTGTTTAATGTGGGTAAGGAAGCTCAAGTAGTCATACATCAATTAAAGGCATAACACAAGAATAATAAGTATAGAAGCATGTTCATAATACACGTGTGACTACATCTAAAAAAGTATTTCAAAGATCTTGAAAATAGTTCATCATGCTCAAAATAAGGTATCATTAACCTAAATATAATCCGTAGAATGGCTTATGTATTCACGTAGTCATTCACTCGCGTAAAAGCGTAGAACACGTAGCACAACCATTCAAGACTTAGAGTAATCTACAATCTCTCTCGAGTATGTATAATTATGGTACATGCATATACGCTCTTCACCTCGCATATATATCACCCTTGCATGTGGCAAATAATATTATTTATTAGGAATATTCCCCTCAAACCAAAGCTAGGGAAGACACATACCTCATCCGGCTAGTCTTCACCCTCAAATCGCATTAAAACCTTGCTCTATCCATCTAATCATGCAAATCCAAGCTAAACATCATTCAAGAAAGTCAAATAATGCTATAAGAATCGATTCCAATTCATAAAGCTTCAATCTTTGGTGAATTTTTAAAAATTCAACAAAAGTCAACCCGGGCTTGTGTGGTCGAACTTCAATACCAATACCATATCGGATGATCCATAACCTACTGAGTCCAAATATATAATTAATTTCCAAAATTGAGTCCAAATCGATACTCAAAT
The DNA here is from genome assembly GCF_000715075.1 of Nicotiana tabacum. NCBI lineage: Eukaryota > Viridiplantae > Streptophyta > Magnoliopsida > Solanales > Solanaceae > Nicotiana > Nicotiana tabacum. Next base: position 54,268,116 of record NC_134088.1, read on the forward strand.
CCATAAAATACACTCTCTTAAAGGCTAGTCACAATACAAAATTTTCCTTTGAAATTCCATGTTTTAGGTTTAGAAATCCATGTAGATTATTGAAATATAATCACAAATAGATAGAAATCACTTACCCTCTTGCCTTGTATGATAATCTCTATGAAAAATCACCTTTCTCCAAGTCTAGTGGTTAAAATATAAAAGAATGGGAAAAAATCACGAAATACACAAACTTATAAGTCTGCCCAGAACTACTCTTCGCAAATGCGGCCAAGCCTGGCGTTCATGAAGCACGACGCTACCGCCTACCCAAAACCTCTTACGCTGTAATGATCCTGCCGGTCGTTTTGTGTATTTGAGCTCCATTCCTCTATTTGATGCTCCCCCTATGTTTGTTTGTTGTTTTATGATGTGTGGGATGATTGGTTGGGCTTCGGGAATGTTTAAGAGTGAATTGAGACACCTAGTCTCATTTGTGAAGCTTAAGCTGTAAGAGTTGACCAAGGCTTGACTTTTGAGTAGACGACCTCAGATTGGTAATTTGATTGTTCCAATAGGTTCATATGGTGATTTTCCCACAAATCTGAGCTTAGCCTTGGAATGTGTCCCTACACCGGCACGTGTAGTTCCATGGTAACGAACTCACCACTCGAACCTATCTCGCTGATCTCCACTAGTAACTCCCAAAGTCTTTGATATATTAAGAATAAATTCATAACATAATAGACTCAAAGGATCTATTTTTATCAAATCAAGATTTTCATAGCCAATCCAAACCAACAACAACAACAACATACTCAGTGTAGTCCCACAAGTGGGATCTGGGGAGGATAAAGTGTACAAAAACCTTACCCATGCCTTTAAAAAGACAGAGAGGCTATTTCCGATAGACCCTCGTCTCAGGACGGGGAGTGGGGAAGGGAAATAACAAGCAAACATCAACCGAAGCAAAAATACAAAATTAACAGTAGGTAATGCAATCAGTAAATCGAATAAAAAACAACAGCATGTAGTAACAGAAGTCTAGGGATACGAACAAAACACGAAAGACACCAAGTGGTGTATCAAAGCTACTGGTACAAACAAGGACAACACTCGTCCACCAAACCCTTTATCTTTATTCTCAACCTCCACACCTTCCTATCCATGGTCATGTCCTCAGTGAGCTGGAGCAATGCCATATCTTACCTAATCACCTCTCCCCAATACTTCTTTGGCTAGCCTCTACCTCTTCGTTGACCCTCTCATGCCATCCTCTCACACCTCCTCACCGGAGCATCAATGTATCTCCTCTTCACATGCCCGAACCATCTAAGTCTCGCCTCCCGCATCTTGTCCTCCACAGGGGCCACACCCACCTTGTCCCGGATAACTTCATTTCTAATTTTATCTAACTTGGTATGCCTACACATCCACCTCATCACCATCATCTCAGCCACCTTCATCTCCTTGACATGGGAATTTTTGGCAGGCCAACACTCCGCCCCATACAATATAGTCGGTCTGACCATCGCTTTGTAGAACTTACCTTTAAGTTTTGGTGGTATATTCTTATCACACAAAACACCAGAAATGGGCCTCCATTGTATCCATCCCACACCAAAACGGTGTGTGCCATCCTCTTCAATCTCCCCATTCCCTTGTATAATAGACCCAAGTACTTGAAACTCTCTCTTAGGGATGTCTTGTGAATCGAGCCTCTCGTCTTCGTCATCTTCCAGAGTAGCACCACTGAACTTGCACTCCAAGTATTCTATTTTGGTCTTGTTCAACTTGACACCTTTAGACTCCAAGGTCTGTCTCCATACCTCCAACCTTTTGTTAACACGACAATGAGTCTCCTCAATCAGTACAATATCATCAGCAAATAACATGCAACACGACACCTCCCCTTGAATGTGATGCGTCAACGCATCGATAGACAGGGAAATCAAGAATGGACTGAGGGCTTACCCCTAATGCAACACCATCATAACCGGGAAGTGTTTCAAGTCCCCTCCCACAATCCTCACCCGAGTCTTAGCACCCTCGTACATGTCCTTAATAGCCCTAATGTATGCAACTGGAACGCCTCTAGCCTCCAAACATCTCCACAGTACCTCCCTCAGCACTTTATCGTAAGCCTTCTCTAAGTCGATGAACACCATATATAAATACCTCTTCCTCTATCTATACTGCTCCATCAACCTCCTAACAAGGTGAATAGCTTTTGTAGTCGAACACCCCGACATAAATCCTTGGTTCTCCGAAATAGGCACAATCCTCCTCACCCTCAGCTCCACCACCCTCTCCCATACTTTCGTAGTATGGATCAGTAGCTTGATACCCCGATAGTTGTTGCAATTTTGGATATCTCCCTTGTTCTTATACAACTAGATCATCGTACTCCATCTCCATTCCTCAGGTATCTTCTTCGTCCTAAAAATGACATTGAATAGCTCTGTTAGCCATTCTAAGCCCGCCCTACCCACTCTCTTCCAAAATTCCATTAGGATTTTGTCTGGCCCGGTCGCTCTCTCCTTGCTCATCTTATGCATAGTCCCCTCCACCTCTGTAATTTTTATAAGCCGGCAATACCCAAAGTCCCGATGAGCACAATGTTCCCAGCATAATGTTCCTATCCCTCTCTTCGTTTAAGAGTTTATGGAAGTACGTCTGTCATCTCTATCAAATTAGAGCCTCGTCCAACAATACTCTACCTTCCTCATCCTTGATGCACTTCACTTGGTCCAGGTCACGTGCCTTCTTCTCTCGCACATTGGCTAACCGGTACAACTTTTTGTACCCTCCCTTGCCTCCAACATTTTCTTACAAGCGCTCAAATGTAGAAGTCTTAGCCATAGTAATTGCTAACTTTGCTTCCTTCTTAGCCAATCCAAACCATTTGAACAAAATCTAATGAATAACCTTTTTTCATGTCAATGATTTTAGCAATTTAATATCAATCTAAAGATAGAACAGTGCAACTCCTTTGTTGAAATTTCAAAAGACAAACTTTTTCATGAAAACATATCTTTAGCACTCAAATATTTTATAGTCTTATCAACATATAAGTTTTAATAAAACTTATAATATTTTCATTAAGTGTTATTTTTCAAAAAAAAATTTCAAACAAGATTTTTATAAAATCACATGACACTTCATAAGGCGCAATAAATTTAGAAACACATAGTGACATGTTTCCCGCTTGTCCCCACAGTACGGATGCATATTTACAAATAATATAATGTATCAACTCAAAATATATTTTTGGAGAGAATCCCTCAGGACGAGTAAGTCTTAATTAACTTACCTCAACCTTCAAGCTCCAAATAATATTATACCACTCTAACTGATTAAAGAGCTCAAATAACGCCAACAATTCAATATCTACCATTAGATATCCCAACTGAATCAAAACAAACACGAAAAGATTCATAAATATCCATCTAGGATTTACCAATTATCCTATTCAATTCCATTCTTATCATTAAATATTCATTTGGAGTCATTAATGATACTATATGTTACTCAACATTACCATGTCACTATCCATTATCTTGAACCAACAAAACTTTATGTTCAAGAACATCCAATTCAAGAACCAGTGTTATTTCTTAGCCAAATGGTGATTCCTCCTTTAATTCACCCATCAATTAGGTTATCAAGTCTATTGGCATCATTAAAAAGTCAAAACAATATCATTTATATCAACCCACCACTATTCACCTTCTTCTTCACAAAATATTATTTTCAAAACCTACTCTTAGGGTTTATGTAATATTTTATTATAACTTCAAATAAACTTCATGAATATGCTACCCATACTCCGATATATCATGTACATGAAGCTCAAGTAAAAAAATTACCTTTTGATGGAAGAATCTTACATTTCCTCTTTTTGGTGTTCTTGAAGATTCAACTCAGTTCCTATGGATTTTTATCCAAGAATGATGTTAGACTAATGTTAAATGGTATTATTCTGCCACAAATGCATCTTAAACACTTACCTTGAAATGTATTAATGAGGTATGTGCTCCTCCTTCTCTCTAGAATCAAGACCTAGCTCCAAAATTAAATTTCTTTCCCTCTCTGTGATATAGCCACTTTTATGCATCTTGTGCCTTGCATAGCTACACACCCCTTTCCCTTCAACCATTCTATATTTCATTAGCGTGTTAGAAATTGCTATGTACAAGGCAGCGTAGCTACGCATAACTTGCACAACTGCGTGGTTGCTGTGCTACTCTTCAGTAAAAAGAGCATAAATCATTGTAGAAATATCCAAATGATGAACGGTTTAAAGCATTCGAACCTAGACACATAATAATTTAATTTTGTAGGAATATCACCACCTAAATCCTAATATATTGAGAGTGGTTCTTGTATGAATTCAGTTCTTATGAAAACTCATTCGAAACCTTACCCCGTCATATAGTTTCCAACTTGACTTGGCCTTATGTTTCTTCCTAGACCCTAAACCACTTCCAATACATCTTGTAAACCTATTATCATGATGTTCATACATGAATTGATGTAATTAGCACACATCGATCTTCTTAATGACCTTTAAACACTTCGAAATATTTTGGGATGTTACAGAAATGTTAACCATTTAAAATTAACAATAAGGAGAAGAGTTTATTGAATGCAGTATTACAAATGGGTGTTTAATTTTATATTTTTTTATAACGCCTCTATGAAACTTAATATTGCTATGATACCTCAAAATATACTTGTTGCACCCTATTTTTTGCAGGTCAAAATAAATTACAACTAGTGGTTCTTCTGAAGTTGATAAAAGATTCGCCACCAAATATTTTAAGGTATATTAGGGTACCTATAAGTCTGTGAAAATTATTATACTAATGGTTTATTCTAAGGGGAAGGGGTTAGGCATTCATTAAAATCTACCTGAGGTAGCTCCTTAAACTTAGTCTAGATTCAGGGAAAGGAATGTCTATATTCTGCTTGAAATTTCTAAGTATGACTTTATGAAAATGCTCTATGTCTAGTTTGGAAACTCATTTTTTAAGAAAGAGGTTGTGTATTTTTGTTAAAAGAATGATACTTATTTGTAAGTCTTTACAACTTATAGAACAAGAGATTACTTTTAAAAAATGTTTTTGTTTGACACGGATATTTTAACGACCCGACCGGTTATTTTGAGTATTTTCACTTCGCTCGGTAGTTTACAGGTATGAGTAGCTTCGTATGATGTATTATGACTTATGTGAATCGTCGGTTTTGGCTTTCAGGTTATTCAGAATCGAATTGGAAGAATGGATTTCATGGTTAAATCTTTAAATTGGGAGAGTTGACCAAGTTTGACTTATTTGTGAATTTGAACATGGAACGGAGTTTTGATGATTCCGGTAGATCCGTTGGGTGATTTTGGACTTAGGAGCGTGTCCGAATTGTGATTTAGAGGTCCGTAGTGAAATTTGGTTTGAAATGGCGGAAGTTGGATTTTTGGAAAGTTTGACGGGTGGGGGGTGACTTTATGATATGGGATTCGGATTGTGATATCGAAATTGTAATAGCTTCGTTTAATCATTATGACTTGTGTGCAAAAATTGGAAGTCATTCCGGATTCATTTGATGTATTTCGACACAAGATATCAAATTTGAAAGTTAAAAGTTCATAGATTTTGATTTGAGGTGTGATTCATCATTTTGATATTGTTATGCGTGATTTGAGGCCTCGAGTAGGTCTGTGTTGTGATATTGGACTTGTTGGTATATTCGGACGGGGTCCCGAGTGGCTCAGATAAGTTTCGGATCACTTTCGTTGCATAGTGCAATGCCAAGGATTCTGGTTCTGGTGTTTCCGCATCTGCGGAAGAATGGGCGTAGATGCGAGTCCGCAGAAGCATAGAAGGCTTGGCTGGAGGTCATCGCAGATGCGGAGGAGCAGCCGCACCTGCAAGTGCGCAGAAGCAGAAATTGTTCTGCAGGTGCGAGGGGCCAGCTGGTTAGTTGTGGTTGCTTAAGCGAACAGTTATCGCAGATGCGACTATTTGTCCGCAAATGCGGAAAGTGCTGGGCAGAGGCTATAAAAATCGAGATTTTTGATTCTTTTATCATATTTTCAGATGTGGGACTCGGATTGAGGCGATTTTTGGATCAAATTTCATCACAATGAGTGGGGTAAGTATTCTACACTTGGTTTTGAACTTATTCCACGAATCTATCTTCACATTTAGCAATTGGTTGATGAATTTAAAGAGGAAATTGGGGGTTTTGGCCTAATGTTTCATAATATGAATTTTTTAGTTTTGAACATAGAATTGGAGTCAGATTTGAGTGAAACTAGTATGGTTGGACTCATAATTGAATGGGTTGTTGGATTTTGTACATTTTATCAGGTTCCGAGGTGCGGGCTCGGTTTGGGCTCTTTGCCGATTTTTGGGCTTTTGATCTTTTTCGATCGGGATTGGTTCCTTTAGCATTGTTTAATGTACTTGAGTTATTTTTGGTAGTTTCGAGCCGTTTGTAGGTCGGAACGCGCGGGGTGGCATTTTGGAGCATCGCTTGGCTTGCTCGGTGCTGGAATTGGCTTGTTCGAGGTAAGTAACTCTTCTAATCTTGGAGTTGAGGGTATGAAATCCCGAAATACGTGTTATGTGATTTGTGTGGAGGTGACTCACATGCTAGGTGACGGGCGTGTGGGCATGCACCATGTGAATTATGACTCTGTTGTTTCCATGGCACTGTATAGTGGCCCTATTTTGTTGATATCCGTGTTTTCACCATGTGATAAAGTAATTGAGCTGTCAATCATGCTAGATATCATGTTTAGGCTTTATGCTGATACTGTTGGGACCCATATTGGTCGTTTCTTGCTGCCATCTCACTGATTTCATTGATATTTCATGCTCATTCATATCATATCTCAGTCTTAGTTGCTATTTATTGATACATTGTATCATTGTTGTCGGGCTAGTTTCATGACATTCTGAGCCCGTGAGTGAGACTGGAGAGATTGATAACTGTGTGAGGCCGGGGGATGTTTGTGAGGATATTGATACTATAGCACGTGAGTTGCCCGTGCGGATCCAGATATTGATATTATGGCACGTGAGTTGCCCGTGCAGATCCAGATATATGGTCCGTGCGGATTATAGCGCTTGGGCTGTAGGAGCCTCTCCGGAGTCTGCACACCCCCAGTGAGCGTGGTTGATTATATTGAGGGATGGATCTTCCCTAGATATGGATCTTGTTTGAAGCATTTATATACCTTGAGATGGATCTTCTCCATGGGGCCAGATTGGCCTTCCTCGGTACTGAGTGACTAATGGTCAGTGATGTATATATTTCGGGATGGATCTTCCCTGGGCTATATATAGTACCGAGTGGTTGAGCATGATGAGTAGAAAGTGTGAGACAATGAGATTGAGTACTCTGAGAGTGTGAGTACATGATTTATCTCTGAGATACATGGCATTGGCATTCACACATGACATATAGGCATAGAGATGCATTTTTCCTCATGTTGTATGGTATCACATCATCCATGAATTTTTACACACATTGATATGTGGGCATAGAGAGTAATTTCACACTTGTTATCTGGAAAGAAAATGAAACATCTTATTTATTGTGGAAAGGATATTTGGAAAAATTACAGTTTTCAAACTTGCTCGTATTTTTGGCATTTTCGGTAAAAGATTTGAGTTTTCACTAAGATACTTGAAAAGCATGACTATTTTCTGGAACTGTGAACGAGCTGAGCATTTTACTTCTGAGATACATCTTTTATTACTTGTATTATGTTGTTATGAACTGTTGTGGGATATTGGTATTGGACCCGACCTTGTGTTAGCTCGTCACTACTTTCAACCTAAGGTTAGGTTTGTTACTTATTGAGTACATGGGGTCGGTTGTACTCATACTACACTTCTGCACCTTGCGTGCAGATATTGGCTGCAGATGTTGCTGTGTTCGATGGGAGCTGGATTGAAGATGTACCTGCATCCCGGTTGTAGCTGCCTCTTGGTCGTGGTAGCTTTAGATATGTAAAACTCTATTTATGTACTCTTCAAACAAATGATGTATTTATTTCATTTTAGCTTTGTAAATTCTATTCTTTAAAGCTCATGGTTTGTACTACCAGTTCTTGGGGAATGTATTAGATTCAGATAATTTCTTTACTTAATTGATTTATTTATTATTATTGGAATTGGTTAGTGGTTAACTGGCTTACCTAGCGGGTTGGGTTAGGTGCCATCACGACTAGTTGGATTTTAGGTCGTGACAAGGTGATATCAGATCTCTATGTTCATAGGTTCTACAAGTCATGAGCAAGTGTCTAGTAGAGTCTTGCGGACCGGTATGATGACGTCCATACCTATCTTCGAGAGGCTACATGACATTTAGGATATACTTCCCATCTTTCTTTCCTTATCGTGCGGCATTGATTCATCTTGGAGCGTAACTCTTTAATTCCTTCCGCGCATTCGTATGCGCATGTGAGCGCTCGATATCGGCTGTGCACCGACGGCTTGCGATTCCATGGATGAGGTGCGAGATATGATTTTAGTGTGCTGATGAAGGGCCGGTCTGGAGGACTTGAGGCCGGTTTTGACTGTAGCTTGAGCACGAAGATTTCGATTGTTTGAGCACGTGCTTTTGGGACTTATATGTCCAGTGGTGTCCCTATTAGTGGATTAGATGACTATGTGGTGAGTATAATGTAACTGCGGGATGTGTTAAGATGGTTTGAATGCGACGAGAAGTGTCTCCTTGGAATGTAAAGAGGGCCATTGGGTGCTTGGTTTTCGTTGTGATGTGACGTACGGTCCGAGTTGTGAGTGTGTTGAAGGATCTATCATATAGTTTAATTGTGGAACCAATTAGATTTTCATGTCATGTTGATGAGTTTAATCAAGAAGATTAAGTGATTGCGCAGTAGTCATGGCTGTGGAAGGGGATAGAGAGATGTCAGTTTGAGGCAAAGCGGGTGGGTTATCTCCTGCGAGGTGTCCTGAGGTTATGTGATCCCTATGATGTTTTGTAGAGAGTTCTATTTTACCAGTGAATGATATGTGTTGCAATTTGAGTTTGGATCGCTTATGGAAGTTGGATTAACCATCACGAGGATGAACGCGAGATTTGCAGATGATTTGAGGTACTAGATGGTTTGTGTTGCATGAGAGGATGAAGGATTTAGTGGAATTTCATTGTGGAATTAGGATAGTAATGAGGTATGGATATTATAAGTAATCAGATGTTTTATTCCATGGCTTTGAGCCGAGTGGGGGAGTCTGCTATCGACGAGTTGATTGCACGGTTATGTGTTGTATTGGTTTCAGTTCGGGGTATACTGGTAAATCAGTTATAACTTGCAGAGGTCGAGATCGAGGATGATTCGGGTAAAAGCATTTCTGGATACAGATGTATTACACTCTATGGGTATATGGGAATCATAAAATAATTGAGTGGTTATTCACGAAGGATGTAGGGTACATGGAGTAGGAATTTGCTCGATTGCTTAGGAGTGTGGGCTACTCCCTTGGGTGTTGGTGTACTAATGGGGCACAGGTCGTTCGATCTGTTTGGTTGGTTCAATTGAGATTTGGGTAGAGTGGATAACTCTCGAGAATAGTTCTAATGAATTCAAGATTCATATGTAGCGATTTGGAATTTTCAAGATTTGTATATGGCTAGAAACTGGGAGTTACGTTAGATGGTGTCGAGACTTGTGGCATTTTTATATCATTGTTGATTGTGCATTTCAGTATTAAGAAGGTGAAGGAAACAGTTTTAGGTTCACATATGTTCTCTTTAGAGTGGGTGTCACGGTTGTGGTGCTTTAGGGTGCTTAAGTGGGAAGTCGGCGACTTATGGGCCTTAGGGCGTTGTGGTTTTATACTAGGCTCTCTTGTGTGGCGAATTTTGGTTAAGGATCGTGGTGTTCCAACAAAGAGAAGTATCAATTTAAAGGTAATTTGGAAGGGACTTGGAGAAATATGATATCTTGGTAGTAGGTTGGATCAGTACAGTAATGGATATAATCGGTTCTTTGGGTACTTATGATGTGGCTAGTCTCCACAGGTGTTTCGTGGCAATGCTCTTGGGTTTTGGCGACCTACGTGGCTGGGTTGAGTTAGGGAGATTCGGTTCTGATAGCTTGGTTATGTGCAAATGGACTTTGAAGAGTTCTCAATGGTTTCTACCACGGTTCGAGGGGTATAATACCTACTGGCGTAAGGAGCATGTGGTGTATAGTGATTTTCTCCTGGATGAAGTCAAATGGGAGGTCCTTGGCTAATTGAGTATGTATTCTGCTCGTGACTCAGAGTTGATTATGATGCGGTGTGTTGTGTGGGATTGAGATTTGCATGTGCAAGGTCAAGGGTGAGTTTGGAAGAGAAAGGTGTAATTCATAGGCAGCATGGACGGTTTCAGATGACTAGGTAAATGATATTACTAATCGGTATGGCCTGATGAGAGTATACATTTCAGAAGGGGCAATGTGTTTTGATTTATGGATACTTCACTGGTATTTCGGCACTCTCCTGGTTGATCGACTGTTGATATTCAAATTTTTCCATATGGGACAGAAGAATTTTAGAAGTATTCCTTGTGGGATGATCGAGTATGAGAGGTGTGTTAGACATTCTGGCGGTGGAGTTGGGATCAAATATGGTGATTCGTGTGTCCAAAAGAGTTAGAGACTGGGAGTTCTCAAGAACATATTGTTTCAAGGTTGCAGACCGTGAAGTCATGGCCAAAGCTAGCTAGATGTTAGTATGTGTTATGATTCTGTCATTGTGGGCCTTCATAGGGTTATTTATCTATTGGTGGGTGACCAGAGTCGATTTGGGGTCCCATTGGTAGGCCCAACTAGGATGGGTAAACTACATCGAGTTAGATTGGTTGGTTCTGTACTGCTATTGTTGAGGGATGTGCCATTCGGTTGTTGTTGATCTTTTTCGTGTTCTGAAATGATGTGTGAATTACTCTTCTATGCGACGAGGGGTTGCAATTCATGGGTTATATGCACACACGGTGTGGTTCTATTTGGGCGTTATAGCGGAATTTGAGCGAGTAGAGTATTGGGTAATGCTTGGTTGTTGGAGTATTGGTTACATTCTTCCGGGTTTTGTGTGACATTGTGTCATTTGCTTCTTCGTGGTTATGGTAATGCATTTTGAGTACTTGATGTCGAATTGCGCATGGTTATTGATTTTTAGAAGGTGGCTTGAAGTATTTTATATGGACCAGTATTTGGATAGGGTCGCGCTTTGCAGCGGAGTTATGTAGAGATATGACCCCTCGTGTTAGATTCGTGCGTTTTGATTCTACGGTGTATGATAGGTTCTTAGCATTGCGTTGTGGTGGTACTTATTGGGCTTGCGGGACAGTTCTCCCATCTGAATAAGTTTTCTATGATTTGAGTACATTTGTAATGTTGCTTATTAGTGCACGGATTGCACGGGTTCTAGCTTTAGATAGTATTGGTGTGGCATGTCAGTAGAGTAGCTGGTATTTGATAAGATGAGGTCTTCGGATCTAGGATGGGTGCTATAAAATTTGATTGTGGTATATTTGGAAGGATATTGTTACTGATCAGCTTAGAAATTTGCTAAAATCTTGTCGAAGGAGATGGAGTACCATGATTTGTTGATCTGATGAATGGTTATGAGTTTTGCATGTTTCTTTCATCATTGGCAGTGTACGAAGGTTTAGAATGATGCTTTTTTTTATATGAGGTTGTTACCGGTATTGGGTTGATTTGAGCAGCTACTGTGGCTAGAAATCATCGCTTTGAGCATTTGAGCTATGTGGTATTTGAGTATTTGACTTATGGTTACGGCTTTTGGTATAGTTTGTTCAGACTTATACAGAGTTTTGATGTAGGATTCCAATCTTCTAGGAAATTTTGGAGGTTGGAAGAATTGGTTCTAAGGTTTATGGACTAGGTTGAATTTAGAAATTATAGTTATGTGGTGTTATCAGAACTATATGGGATAGGGTGACATGAGATCACCCCCGGGTATGTGCATGGTAAGGTTACACGCCGATTTGATGGCTTTTGGAACAACTCTTGGTACGTTCGAGGACGAACGTATATTTAAGTGGGGGATGATGTAACGACCCGCCCGGTCATTTTGAGCATTTGCACTTCGCTCGGTAGTTTACGGGTATGGGTAGCTTCGTATGATGTATCATGACTTATGTGAATCATCGGTTTTGGTTTTCAGGTTATTCAGAATCGAATTGGAAGAATGTATTTCATGGTTGAAGCTTTAAATTGGGAGAGTTGATAAAGTTTGACTATTTTATGAATTTGAACCCAGAACGGAGTTTTGATAGTTCCGGTAGGTCCGTTGGGTGATTTTGGACTTAGGAGCGAGTCCGGATTGTGAATTGGAAGTCCGTAATGGAATTTGGCTTGAAATGGTGGAAGTTGGATTTTTGGGAAGTTTTTTGGAAAGTTTGATCGGGAGTGGACTTTTTGATATCGGATTCGGATTGTGATTACGAGAATTGGAATAGCTTCGTTATGTGATTTGTGACTTGTGTTCATAAATTAGAAGTCATTACGCAATGATTTGATGTGTTTCGACACAAGATATAGAATTTGGAAGTTCCAAGTTCATAGATTTTGATTTGAGGTGCGATTCCTTGTTTTGATGTTGTTATGCATGAGTTGAGGCCTCGAGTAGGTCCGTGTTGTGTTATTGGACTTGTTGGTATATTCGAATGGGGTCCAGAGTGGCTCGGATGAGTTTCGGATGAGGTTCGGATCACTTTCGTTGCATAGTGCATTGCTGAAGATTTCTGGTTTTGGTGTTTCTGTATCTTCGGAGGAGTGGGTGGAGATGCGAGTCCGCAGATGCGGACAATTGGCAGCAGAAGTGTAGCAGGCTTGGCTGGAGGTAATCGAAGATGCGGAAGAGGAGTCGCACCTGCGAGTGCGCAGAAGCAGAAATTGTTCTGCGTGTAAGAGGGGCCTGCTGGTTAGTTGTGGTCGCAGAAGCGACTATTTGTCCGCAAATGCGGGAATTGCTGGGCAGAGGCTATAAAAATCGAGGTTCTTGGTTCTTTTATCATATTTTGAGATGTGGGACTCGGATTGAGGTGAGTTTTGGAGCAAATTTCATCACAAGGATTGGGGTAAGTATTCTACACTTGGTTTTGATCTTATTCCGTGAATCTATCTTCATTTTTAGCAATTGGTTGATGAATTTAAAGAGGAAATTGGGGGGTTTTGGCCTAAAGTTTCATAATATGAATTTTTGAGTTTTGAACATCGAATTGGAGTCGGATTTGAGTGAAACTAGTATGGTTAGTCTCATAATTGAATGGTTGTTGGATTTTGTAAACTTTGTCGGGTTTTGAGGTATGGGACCGGGTTGGGCATTTGGCCAATTTTTGGGCTTTTGATTCATGATTTGATCTTTTTCCATCGAGATTGGTTCCTTTAGCGTTGTTTGATGTACTTGAGTTGTTTTTGGTTAGTTTTGAGCCGTTCGGAGGTCGGAATGCGCGGGATGGCATTTTGGAGCATCGCTTGGCTTGTTCGGTGTTGGAATTGGCTTGTTCGAGGTAAGTAACTCTTCTAATCTTGGAGCTGAGTGTATGAAACCCCGTAATACGTGTTATGTGACATGATAGGTGACGGGCGTGTGGGCGTGCACCATGTGAATTGGGACTCTGTTGTTTCCATAGCACTGAATAGTGGCCCTATTTTGTTGATATCCATGTTTTCACCATGTGATAAAGTAATTGAGCTGTCAATCATGCTAGATATTATGTTTAGGCTTTATGCCGATACAATTGGGAACCATAGTGGTCGTTTCTTGCTGTCATCTCACTGATTTCATTGATATTTCGTACTCAATCATATTCATGCATTCATATTATATCTCAGTCTCAGTTGTTATTTATTGATACATCATATCATTGTTGTCGGGCTAGTTTCATGACATTGTGAGCCCGTGAGTGAGACTGGAGAGATTGATTAATGAGTGAGGCCGGGGGCCTATTTGTGAGGATATTTATACTATATCACGCGAGTTGTCCCTGTGAATCTAGATATTAATGTTTTGGCACGTGAGTTGTCCATGCGGGTTATAGCGCTTGGGCTGTAGGAGCCCCTCCAGAGTCTGCACACCCCTAGTGAGTGCGGTTGATTATATTGAGGTATGGATCTTCCCTAGACATGGATCTTGTCCGAAGCATTTATATACCTAGAGATGGATCTTCTCCATGGAGCCAGATTGGCCTTCCTCGGTACTGAGTGACTGATGGTCAGTGATGTATATATTCCGGGATGGATCTTCCCTAGGCCGTATGGGCCATATACAGTACCGAGTGGTTGAGCATGATGAGTGGAAAGTGTGAGACAGTGAGATTGAGTACTCTGAGAGTGTTAGTGCATGATTCATCTCTGAGATACATGGCATTGACATGCACACATGACATACATGCATAGAGATGCATTTTTCCTCATGATGTACGGTATCACGTCATCCATGACTTTTTACACACATTGATATGTGGGCATAGAGAGGTATTTCATACTTGTTATCTGGAAAGAAAATGAAACAAACATCTTATTTATTGTGGAAAGGATATTTTGAAAAATTACAGTTTTCAAACTTACTCGTATTTTTGGCATTTTCGGTAAAAGGTTTGAGTTTTGACTAAGATACTTGAAAAGCATGACTATTTTCTGGAACTGTGAATGAGCTGAGCATTTTACTTCTGAGATATATCTTTTATTACTTGTATTATGTTGTTATGAACTTTTGTGGGATATTGGTATTGGACCCGACCTTTTGTTAGCTCGTCACTATTTTCAACATAAGGTTAGGTTTGTTACTTATTGAGTACATGGGGTCGGTTGTACTCGTATTACACTTCTTCACCTTGCGTGCAGATGTTGGTTATTGATGTTGCTGTGATCGATGGGAGCTGGATTGAAGATATACCTGCGTCCCGGTTGTAGCTGCCTCTTGTTCGTGGTAGCTTTAGATCTGTAAAACTTTGTTTATGTACTTTTCAAACAGACGATGTATTTATTTTATTTCAGCTATATAAATTCTATTCTTAGAAGCTCATGATTTGTACTACCAGTTCTTGGGGAATGTATCAGATTCAGATAATTTTTTTGCTTAATTGCTTTATTGATTGTTATTGAAACTGGTTAGTGGTTAACTGGCTTACCTAGCGGGTTGGGTTAGATGCCATTATGACTAGTTGAATTTTGGGTCGTGACAAATATACTTTGTTTGCTTGATGAAAACTGCATCTGGTAGAAGGCCTTCGTTTTTTCAAACTCGTTTGTTATTTCTTGTAAAATTGGTTGTATATGACCGCTTTTAATTCTTTGAAAACGGTTTTGGATTGTGTATGATCCGTTTTAAGATTTTTCAAGGGAATTTGTTTTCATTTTTTTGAATCTGTCAAAAGCTTAAAATCATTGAAATTCGTTAGTGATAAATATAAATAAACTATTTGTTCATTAAATAGTTAGTCCCAAACTATTAATACTCAAAACGCTTAGGTGATTGAAGCAGATGAACCATATAAACTAATTTACCCTTTTTACCCATATAAACTAACCAAATCAATACTCAAAGTGTTGATTTGCTTATGTTTCCTAACCAATCAAAATATCAAAGAATATCCAATAGTAAGGTTAGTTCCCAAATAATATATACATAGAAGCAACAAATAATAAGAATCATCATTTAAGATAAAGAAAGGAAAGCTGGACTCTTAGAATTGGGCTGGCAAGCAAACCAGGCCCAGCAAGATTCAAATCAACAGCGGCAGATTCCAACGAGCAGGAAAAGCAGCCTAGTTCTGGAACTTGGACATGAGTTCTAAATGAACTCAGCAGGCCCAATTAGAATATGTATACAAAAGAACAAGAGGATAATTAGTGTATAACAATATAAGATAAACTCATATAGAGTAAATAAAATCCCTAAGAGTACAGTAAGATTTAATTTTTTTTATTTGTGCTAACCCTATGAAGATTAGTTGAGGTCAATGATCAAAGGCTTAGAGGGAACCATGAGCACTGCTTGTTCCAGAGAGGGGTACCTTAACCACAAACCAAGCTTACACCCAAATATCTTTAGCCATTAACTTCGTACTCCTCTTAAAAGGCTGAGACACAAATAAATATCAATATAGCAGTCTCACATTGTCAGTATGAAAGAAGTAAATATAAAGGTTCAGGATAAACCTTTCAAAGATTCAGACACACAGAAGTTCAATAACTTGAAAAAAACAACTATATAGGACACTACAACTATCATTAACCAATCTAACACTTACATTAGGACACTTTATCAGAAAACTAAGTACAAAGATAGATCACTACAGGAAGACTTCTAGGATTTCAATAATATCAAAGACTTTGAGGTTAATCATAATATGCATGGAACACTTAAGAAGATCACTACTAAGATACAGTCAGACAGAGGTCATAAAGCACATGCAATTAGTCACCCTATTACTTTTAAATTTTTAAGTTCAAGAATGTTAGGTCAACTAATCTAAAGCCTCATCAGTTGACAAAGATGATCATACATATTTATTCTGTTATCCTCTTTCGAGGTTCAACATTTCAAAACCTTTTCTAAGTAGATTCAGATCACTAGAGTAGGTCACAGAATAACATAAATACTTTTAGAGCAGTTTTAACAGGCATGGACATAAATATGACTTCCTTTTAAACACTTATGCCAACAACATCAATCAGAGTTCCCAAAGAGCAAACTAAACAGCTAGGTCAACAGAGACATAAACATAAATAAGAAAGCTAGCTTTCAGTCTTCGTTTAACCTAATGGACATGGTATCCAATTATGACAGTGTGTGGTCTAATAGGTTTAATATGACTATAGCCAAACAACACTCAGATTCATGAGCAAGCATTTCCATAGACAGTGATGTCAAACAGGCATGAGATAGCAAATATTGACATTCATTTTTTATTTGTAAGAGTAAGGTAGACAGATCACAACAAGTTATCACCTTGGATATGTGGACATGTTTACTAGCAAGGTGTGCTAATAAAGTTCAGTACATGATTTTTATATGCAATCACGAATCATTCTATCAAATAACATAGTAACATGATAATGCCTAGAGTTATTTAGGCAAGCATATTAACATGAGAAATATGAACATGTCCCTTAATGAGAATCCTTCATTGAGCTAAACCAATGCAACATAACATCATAGGAAAGTCAAGATTGCACATGGCTGCAGATATAAAGGCTTAGCAGGTTAACACAATGATTCAAGCATGATGTTTCTCAAACTTAGGCCATATAAAGGTTCATGAACATAATTTGACTAACAAGATCAACATGACAAGTGTAAGCACAAGTATATGGGGTCACTAAGAGTCATTTCAATCAACACAACAGTAAAGGTTTAATGTAGCCACTACCATAGAGTTTAGATAATCATGAGATAGCAAATGGTGACACCTATTACATGGCTAATCCCGACAAATTAAATTTAAATAATTTGAGCAGACTAACAAGGTTTATTATATGATCCCCTTTATTTCAAATCACCACAATAAACACAAATTAACCATTTTATCGCAGTATCATAAAAAGCAATCAATTGGAGTCAAACCAATCAATATGAGAGTATGAACTGTGGTGAGAATCATTTTATTGATCTAAAAAAATGTAGCATAATATCACAGACATAGGATTAAGATAGCACAGTGCAACAGGTGTGAGGTCTTAACAGAACATCAGGAGAAGCTTAAACACATGACTCAATTGACTTAACTATTATGGTACTGTATATATGATTATTATTTTAATTTTAGGGATGAATCACACATAGTATTATTAATACGAGGTTTAATTTAGCTAATCGTGAAGGCTTACCAGGATTTATCCATAAGACCAACAACAACACAGAAGCATTTTAATAAGTCATGAGGGGTAGAGTTCAAATAACCATCACAATTTGAATAACATCACATGACAGTATAATTATCAGGAAATATCACTAATCTTAAAAGAAACAGAATGACATGAAAAGCAAAACATAGTGAAGGCCACATATTATCATGAACAGTAGATAATTCTCAAGTAAACAACACAAACACATAATTACATGACTAATTTAAGAAGTGAAAGAGAGGGGTCAGTGTACACTGACCTTCTATGGAGCAGCAAATCTGTCACGACCCCAAAACCAACCGTCGTGATGGAGCCTATCGTGAAACTAGTCAAGCCAACTACTTAGCCATGATCACCCAGTAAAAATTTTGAAAATAAAACGGAAGCACTAAATATTTAAGAAACCATATAAAACTGAAATATAACCACAACGCAATACAAATCCCTCCCAAAATTTGGGGTGTCACAGAGTACATGAGCATCTATGTCAGAATACAGTCTACTAAGGTAAAAACTGAAGTACAGATAAATATAATGAGGGAGAGTAAAGGCCTCCGAATGCCATGAAGCTACCTCAATAGTCTCCGAGATCCTGTCTCCCCAATCAGTAGCCGCCGTCACTGAAAGCACCTGGATCTGCATACGAGGTGCAGGGTATAGCGTGAGTACAACCAACTCAGTAAGTATCAAATCCAAACTGTGGGCTGAAAGTAGTGACAAACTTAACCGGTACAATTTAATACATAAAATAACGGTGCAGAAATGTAGACAAGCTTTCAAGTTCGATAGATATCTTAAAACGGTAAAAATGGATCAATCTGAATGATATGAAAAATATAACTCCTCTACTTCTACCATGACAATGCACATGCTGTATATGATGCACCATGCTGATAGCCTCATGTGCTCACACTCTCAAATGCTCAATCACTTGGTACTGTATATGGCCCAAACGGCCCAAGAAAGATCCATTCCCGGAATATATACATCACTGACCATCAGTCACCCAGTACTGAGTAGGGAAAATCCAGCCCTTGGAGAAGATCCATCTCTAAGTATAAAAATGCTTCGGACAAGATCCATGTCCAGGGAAGATCCATCCCTCAATAATATTAACCACGCTCACTGGGGGTGTGTGCAGACTCTGGAGGGGATCCTTCAGCCCAAGCACTATCATAAAATCAGTATACCCGCTGCGGCGTGCAGCCCGATCCCATAACTGTCACTCATAATCAGGCTCTCGGCCTCACTCAGTCATCAATCTCTCCAGTCTCACTCACAAGCTCACAATGTCTGGAAAACTAGCCCAAAATAATGATATGATGTATCAATAAATAACAAATGAGACTTAGGTATGATATGAAATTAATAAATATGACTGAGTAAGTAATATCAATGAAATCAGTAAGGTGATAGCAAGAAACGACCACTATGGGTCACAAAAGTACTGGCACAAAGCCTAAACATGATATCTAGCATGTTTTACAGCTCAATTATTTTATCACATGATGAAAACACAGATATCAATAAGATAGAACCACTATACAGTTCCATGGAGTAAACCAGTCTACAATTCTCATGGAGCACGCCCGTCACTTGGCATGTGCGTCACCTCAATACCAATCATATAACACATAATTCGGGATTTCGAACCCTTAGAACCAAGTTTGAAAGTGTTACTTACCTCAATCCGGGCTAAACTCTACTCTAAAATGCCCTTGCCCCTCAAATCGGTCTCCAAACGTCCCGAGTCTAGCCACAAGCAGTACAATACAATCAATATAGGCTAAAGGAATCAATTCCATAAGAAAAATACCAAATTATAGCCAAAATTCGAAATCAGCCCAAATCTGGCCCCCGAGCCCACGTTTCGAAATCCTACAAAAATCACAAAATATGAAAGCCCAATCCCCCACGAGTCTAACCATACCAAATTCATCAAAATCTGACACCAATTCGTCATTCAAATCCTCAAAACCAACTCTCCAAATCCCTAGACTCAAACCCCCAATTTACACCTCAAAAATACACAATCTAGGTGGAAAATTAGTGGGAAAACATAATTATTGAAGAAAAACGAATACAAGGAACTTACCTCAAGAATCCCATTGAAAATTCCTCCCAAAACCTTCAAAAATCCGAGCTCAAAAATGTTGAAATGAGTAAAAATCATGAAATCTCGCATTTAAGGACTCTGCCCAGGCCTTCCGCACCAGCGGCAACTTGGCCACTTCTGCGGTCTCGCAAGTGCGCCCTTTACCCACTTCTGCGCCAACCACATGTGCGGAAAAACCCACGCATCTGTGCCTTTTTCCCGCATCTGCGCGCCTGTGTGCGCTTCTGCGCAAGTTACTTGTGCGCGCGAATGGCCGCATCTGCGGCCTCTGACCAAAGCATCCCTGGTCGCTTCTGCGGTCCCTTTTCTCACTTCTGCGAGCTCGCATCTGCGGTCCCCAATCCACAGATATGATTACACCAGCAATTCTTCAACTTTGAATCTTGGTCCGTTGACCACCTGAAATTAACCCGAGGCCCCCGGGACCTCAACCAAACATACCAACAAGTCTTATAAAATTATACGAACTTAATCGAATCATAAAATCACCTCCAACAACATCTAAAATACGAATTACACATGGATTCAAGCCTAAGAAACTTTGAAATTTCCAAATTCTACAAATGACGCCGAAACCTACCAAATCACATCCGATTGACCTCAAATTTTGCACACATGTCATAAATGACCCTACGAACCTATTTTAACTTCCAGAATTGGAATCCGACCCATATATCAAAAAGTCAACCCTCCGGTCAAACTTCCCAAAAATTCAACTTTCGCCATTTCAAGCCTAATTCTGCTATGGACTCCAAATGATTTTTCGGACACGCTCCTAAGTGCAAAATCACCATACAGAGATACTAGAATCATCAGAATTCAAATCTGAGATCGTTTACACATAGATCAACACCAGTCAACTTTTCCAACTTAAGCTTTTCATCTGAGAGACTAAGTGTCTCATTTTACTCTGAATTCTCTCTGGACCCGAACCAACTAACCCGATATGTCATATAATAGCTATAAAGCAAAAATAGAGTAGTAAATTAGGGAACGAGGCTACAACTCTCAAAATGACCGGTCGGGTCATTGCAACCTCCCCCTTTTAAACAAACGTTCGTCCTCGAACGTGTCTAGAAACATACCTGAAGTCTCAAATAGGTATGGATATCTGCTCCGCATCTCCCGCTTGGTCTCCCAAGTAGCTTCCTCCATGGGCTGACCTCTCCACTGCACCTTCACTGAAACTATATCCTTTGACCTCAACTTCCGAACCTGCCAATCCAAAATTGCTACCGGCTCCATATCCTAAGTCAAATCACCATACAACTGAACCGTGCTGTAATAAAAAACATGAGACGGATCGCTTATATACTTTCGGAGCATAGAAACATGAAATATTGGATGCATAATCGACAAGATAGGTGCCAAGGCAAGCTTGTAAGCCACCTCCCCAATCCTTTGAAGTACCTCAAAAGGCCCAATGAACTGAGGGCTCAACTTGCCCTTCTTCCTGAACCTCATAACACCCTTCATGGGTGAAACATTCAGCAGAACCTTCTCCCCCACCATGTAAGACACATCACGGACTTTCCTGTCATCATAGCTCTTCTGTCTGGACTGCACCGTGCGAAGCCGCTCCTGAATCAATTTAACCTTGTCCAAGGCATCCTGAACCAAGTCAATACCCAGTAGTCTAGCCTCCCCCAGCTCAAACCAACCAACCAGAGATCTACACCGTCTCCCATACAAAGCCTCGTACGGAGCCATCTGAATGCTCGACTGGTAGTTGTTGTTGTAGGCAAACTCTGCGAGTGGCAGAAACTGATCCCAAGAACCCCCAAAATCAATGACACAAGCGCGTAGCATGTCCTCCAATATCTGAATAGTGCGCTCGGACTGTCCGTCCGTTTGAGGGTGAATTGTTGTGCTCAATTCAACCTGAGTGCCCAACTCGCGCTGCACGGCTCTCCAAAACTACGATGTAAATGGCGTCCTTCTATCTAAAATGATGGAAACGGGTACACCGTGAATGAAGTGCGCAGACTTGGTTAGCTGATACACAATCACCCAAATATCATCGAACTTCCTCGAAGTCTGTGGGAGTCCAACTACAAAATCCATGGTGATACGCTCCCACTTCCACTCTGGAATCTCTAACCTCTGAAGTAGTCTACCCGATCTCTGATGCTCATACTTCACCCGCTGACAGTTAAGGGACCGAGCTATAAACCCCACTGCATCATTCTTCATTCTCCTCCACCAATAGTGCTTCCTCAAGTCCTGATAGATCTTTGCAACATCCGGATGAATGGAATACAGCGAACTGTGGGCCTCCTCAAGAATCAACTCACGTAACCCATCCATATTAGGCACACAAATCCGAACCTGCATCCTCAATACCCCCATCATCCCCAATAGTCACATCTCTGACATCACCATACTGAACCGTGTCCTTAAGGATAAGAAAATGAGGATCATCATACTGGCGCTCTCTGATGTGATCATATCAGGAAGACTGAGAAACCACACAAGCTAGAACACGACTAGGCTCCGAAATATCCAATCTCATGAACTGGTTGGCCAAGGCCTGAACATCAACTGCAAGAGGTCTCTCCCCAACGGGAATGAATGTAAGACTACCCATACTCACTGCCTTTCTACTCAAGGCATCGGCCACCACATTCGCCTTCCCGGGATGATACAGAATGGTGATATTGTAGTCTTTTAGCAGCTCCAACCATCTACGCTGCCTCAAATTTAGATCCTTTTGTTTGAACAAGTGACGGAGGCTACGATGATCAGTAAATACCTCACAAGACAAACCATAGAGATAATGCCTCCAAATCTTCAATTCATGAACGATGGTAGCTAACTCCAAATAATGAACAAGGTAGTTCTTCTCATGAGGCTTCAACTGGCGCGAAGCATAAACAATCACTTTACCCTCCTGCATCAACACACACCCAATGCCGATCGGAGAAGCATCACAATACACTGTATAAGAGCATGAAGCTAATGGCAAAAATAGATCTGGAGTTGTGGTCAAGGCAGTCTTGAGCTTCTGAAAGCTCTTCTCACACTCATCCAACCACCTGAAAGGAGCACCCTTTTGGGTCAGTTTGGTCAAGGGCGATGCAATAGGCGAGAAATCCTCCACCAAGCGACGATAATAACCGGCAAAGCTAAGAAAGCTCTGAATCTCTATAGCTGAGGACGGCCTGCGACAACTCTGAACCGCCTCTATCTTCTTCGGATCCACCTGAATATCCTCACTGGACACTACGTGCCCCAAGAATGCCACTGAAGTGAGCCAAAACTTTCACTTGGAGAACTTGACATAAAGTTTCTCCTTCCTCAACCGTTGTAACACAATCCTCAAATGTTGGGCATGCTCCTCCTGGCTACGAGAGTACACCAGGATGTCATCAATGAACACTATAACAAATGAGTCAAGATAAGGCTAAAACACATTATTCATCAGATGCATAAATGCTGCTAGGGCATTGGTCAGCCCAAAAGACATCACAAGAAACTGATAATGACCATAACGGGTCCTGAAAGCGGTCTTAAAAATATCTGAGTCTCGAATCTTCAATTGGTGATACCCTGACCTCAAATCAATCTTGGAGAACACCTTCGCTCCCTGAAGCTGGTCAAATAGATCATCAATACGCGGCAAAGGATACATGTTCTTGATTGTGACTTTGTTCAACTGCCTATAATCAATGCACATCCTCATAGTACCATCCTTCTTCTTCACAAACAACACCGGTGCACCCCAAGGTGACACGCTACGCCTAATAAACCCATTATCAAGGAGTTCCTGAAGTTGTTCCTTCAATTCCTTCAACTCAGCTAGTGCCATGCGATATGGTAGAATAGAAATAGGCTGAGTGCCCGGCACTAAGTCAATACCGAAGTCAATATCCTTGTCGGGCGGCATGCCCGGCAAGTCTGCAGGAAACACATCCGGAAATTCCCGCACCACCGGAACAGAATCAATAGCAGGAGCATCAGTACTAACATCCCTCACAAAGGCCAAATAAGATAAACAACCCTTCCCAACCATCCGCTGGACCTTCAACTATGAAATCACCCTACTGGGAACATAGTCTAGAGAACCTTTCCACTCAATCCTCGGCAATCCCGGCATCGCCAACGTCACAATCTTAGTGTGACAACCTAGAACAGTATGACATGGAGACAACCAATCCATACCCAAGATCACATCAAAATCAACCATGCTAAGCAATAAGAGATCAACTCTAGTATCCAGACTCCCAATGGTCACTACACACGACTGATATACACGGTCCACAATGATAGTATCACCCACCGGCGTAGAGACATGAACAAATTAAACAAAGGACTCACGGGGCATATCCAAATGATGAGCGAAATACAATGATACATATGAATAAGTGAAACCATGGTCAAATAGTATATAGGCCCCTCTGTGGCAAACTGAGACAACACCTGTGATCACTGCGTCTGAAGCGACAACATCTGGTCTGGAAGGAATAGCATAGAATTGGCCATGCCCGCCACCTGATCGGCCTCCCCTATAGGGCGACCCCTAACTGACTGGGATCCACTCCGAGCTGGCTTAGCTGGTGGTAAAGTAACGGGAGCTGAAGTTGTTGGTTGACTCCTCTACTGAGCTGGACCTCCCGTAAGGTGGGTACAATACCTCTTAACGTGATCTATATCTCCACACTCGAAACAACCCTCCCTGCGAATGGCGGTGGGGACTGGAGAGAACCCCAAGCACCAGAATACCCGCTAGAAGATCCCGGTGCCGATCAGCCCTGAACTGAAGGTGCATGGGATGAACTCTGAGCTGGTACGGTCATGAGAGATGACTGGCCCCGATGATAACTATATGAACCATCGCTGGATGATGCACCGCGATGAACTGGACGACCCGTCTGAGCGTGTATGTAAGGGCGACCCCTTCCACGGTGAAACTGACCGCCTGAAGGAACACCGCTGAAATCACCTGATCCACGAGGCCTCTTGGCCTCCCTCTCACCCTGCTCCTGACTGCGGACCCTCTCTATCTGCCAAGCACTGTTGACAATCTCATCAAAAGTAGCACCAAATACCCTTTCTCTAGTCATAAGCAACCGCAATTGATATGTAAGGCCATCGATGAACCTACGAATCCTCCCCCTATCAGTGGGAACTAGTCAAACTACGTGATGAGCTAACTCAAAAAACCTCATCTCGTACTACGTCACAGATATGCCATCCTGACGAAGCTACTCAAACTGTCTACGCAGCTTCTCTCTAGGAGACTGCGGCATGAACTTCTCCAAGAAGAGAACAGAGAACTCCGACCGTGTAAGTGGTGATGCACCGACCAGCCTGCACCTCTCATAAGGCTCCCATCATCTGAAGGCAGCCCCAAAAAACTGAAAAGTAGTGAACGAGACCCCACTGGTCTCCAGAATACCCGCTGTGAGAAGCATCCGCTCACACTTATCCAGAAAACCCTGAGCATCCTCTGACTCAGCACCACTAAATGATGGAGGTCGAAGCCTCCTAAATCTCTCAAGCCTCCTCTGCTCATCGTATGCCATAACGGGGACTATCGGGGCTTGAGCAACTACAGCCGGCTGGGCTGGTAATTCCCCCAGTATCTTAAGTCCTTGCACTACCTGATCCGGAGTACGGGCAATAGGGGCATGAGTACCACCCCCGGCCTGAGAAGTGGCTGGTGCAGCCTGAGTCGAAACCACCTGAGCAAGGCCAGTGCAAACTGTCAATATCTGGGCCAATCACAATGGGCACAGCTGTTGCCTGAACTGGAGCAACTGGTGGGTCTACAGAGGCTGCCCTAGTTGTACCTCTGCCCCTACCACGGCCTCTACCGCAACCTCGGACTCTCGCGTCCCTAGCTAGTGGTACTGGTGGTTGTCCATCCTGCCCAGTAGTACGTGTCCTCACCATTTGTGAGAGAATAAAATAACAGAAATTTTGTTTCCGGAATCAACAAATTCGCACGACAGAGTACAAGAAAGTGAATTTTTTTCCTAAGGGTTCGGAAGCCTCTCGAAGATAAGTACAGATGTCTCCGTACCGATCTGCAAGACTCTACTAAACCTGCTCATAACTCGTGAGACCTATGTAACCTAGGATTTGATACTAACTTGTCACGACCCCAAAAGAAACCGTCGTGATAGCGCCTATCGTGGAGCTAGTCAAGCCAACTACTCAGCCATGATCACCCAGAAAAAACTTTGAAAATAAAACGGAAGCAGTAAATATTTAAGAAACCATTTAAAATCGAAAAAACAACAACGCAATAAAAATCACTCCCAAAATTCGGGGTGTCACCGAGTACATGAGCATCTATGTCAGAATATAGTCTACTACAATGTCTAAGGAGTAAAAACTGAAGTACAAATAAAGATAATGAGGGAGAGTCAAGGCTTGCGAATGCCATGTAGCTACCTCGATAGTCTCTTAACCCAAACTATGGGCAGCACACGAGGTGCAGGGTGTAGCGTGAGTACAACCAACTCAATAAGTAACAAACCCAAACTATGGGCTGAAAGTAGTGACGAACTCAACCGGCACAATTCAATACATAAAATAACAGTGCAGAAATGTAGACATTCTTCCAAGTTTGATAGATATCCTAAAACATTAAAAATGGATCAATCTGAATGATATGAAAAGTATAACTCCTCTACTTCTACCATGCCAATGCACATGCTGTATATGATGCACCATGCTAACAGCCTCATGTGCTCACACTCTCAAATGCTCAATCACTCGGTACTGTATATGGCCCAAATGGCCTAAGGAAGATCCATCCCGGAATATATGCATCACTGATCATCAGTCACCCAGTACCGAGTAGGGCAAATCCAGCCCGTAGAGAAGATCCATCTCTAGATATAAAAATGCTTCAGACAAGATCCATGTCCAGGGAAGTTCCATCCCTTAATAATATCAACCGCGCTCAATGGGGGTATGTGCAGACTGCGGAGGGGCTCCTTCATCCCAAGCGCTATCATAAAATCAATATACCCACTACGGCGTGTAGCCCGATCCCATAATAGTCACTCATAATCAGGCTCTTGGCCTAACTCAGTCATCAATCTCTCTAGTCTCACTCACGGGTTCACAATAAAACTATCCCGAAATAATGATATGATGTATCAATAAATAATAAATGAGACTGAGGTATGATATGAAATGAATGAATATAACTGAGCAAGTAATATCAATGAAATCAGTAAGATGACATCAAGAAACGACCACTATGGGTCCCAAAAGTACTGGCACAAAGCCTAAACATGATATCTAGCATGATTGACAACTCAATTACTTTATCACATGATAAAAACACAGATATCAACAAGATAGAACCACTATACAGTGCCTTGCAGTCAACCAGGCCATAATTCTCATGGTGCACGCCCACACGCCAGTCACTTTGCATGTGCGTCACCTCAATACCAATCACATAACACATAATTTGGGGTTTCGAACCCTCAGAACCAAGTTTGAAAGTGTTACTTACCTCAACCTGGGCTAAACTCTACTCCAAAATGCCCTTGCCCCCTAACGTCCCGAATCTAGCCATAAGCAGTACAATATAATCAATATAGGCTAAAGGAATCAATTCCACAAGAAAAATACAAAATTATAGCCAAAATACGACATCGGCCCAAACCCGGGCCCCGGGCCCCGGGCCCCGGGCCCAAGTCTCGAAATCCGACAAAAGTCACAAAATCCAAAATCCCAATCACTCACGAGTCTAACCATACCAAATTTATCAAAATCCGACACCAATTGGTCATTCAAATACTTAAAACCAACTCTTCAAATTCCTAGCCTCAAACCCCCAATTTACACCTCCAAAACATATCATCTAGGTTGAAAATCAGTGGGGAAACATAAATATTGAAAAAAAAACGAATACAAGGAACTTACCTCAAGAATCCCCTTGAAAACTCCTCTCAAAACATCCAAAAATCTGAGCTCAAAAATGTTGAAATGAGTAAAAATCGCAAAATATCGCATTTAATGACTCTGCCCAGGCCTTCCGCACCTGCGGCAACTTGGCTGCTTCTGCGGTCTTGCAGGTGCACCCCTTGCCCTCTTCTGCGCCAACTGCATGTGCGAAAAAACCCACGCATCTACGCCTTTGCCTGTATCTGTGCGCCTGTGTGAGCTTCTGCGCAAGACGCTTCTGCGAGCATATGGCCGCTTCTGCGGTCTCTAACCTAAGCATCCCTAGCTGCTTCTGAAGTCCATTTTCTTGCTTCTGCGAGCTCGCATTTACGGTCCCCAATCCGCAGATGTGATTGCACCAGGAGTTGCAAACCTTCAGCAATTCTTCAACTTCGAACTTTGGTCCGTTAACCATCCAAAATCAACCCGAGGCTCCCGGGACCTCAACCGAGCATACCAACAAGTCTTATAATATCATACGAACTTAATTGAAACTTCAAATCACCTCCAACAACATCGAAAACAGGAATTACACATGGATTCAAGCCTAAGAAACTTTAAAATTTCTAAATTCTACAAATGACGCTGAAACCTATCGAATCACGTCCAATTGACTTCAAATTTTGTACACAAGTCTTAAATTACCCCACGAACCTACTGTAACTTCCAGAATCGGAATCTGACCCCGATATCAAAAAGTCAACCCCCCGGTCAAACTTTTCAAAAATTCAACTTCCGTCATTTCAAGCCTTATTCCGCTATGGACCTCCAAATGATTTTTTGGACACACTCCTAAGTTCAAAATCACCATACAGAGCTACTAGAATTATCAGAATTAAAATCCAAGGTCGTTTACATATAGATCAACACCCAATCAATTTTTCCAACTTAAACTTTTCATCTAAGAGACTAAATATATCATTTCACTCTGAATTCTCTCCGGACCCGAACCAACTAACCCGATAAGTTATATAATAGCTATAAAGCACAAATAGAATAGTAAATGGGGTAACGGGACTACAATTATCGAAATGACTGGCCGGGTCGTTACAAAATCAAATAAAGATTACTATTTGTCATTTAATAACCCCAAATGAACAATGATCAACGCACAGTGGTTCAACTCGAATAGAAATGAAAGAAAGAAAAAGGAGAAATTAGATAAGTACTAACTGAACTTAAACTTAGCAGAAAGTTTGAATTTTAATGATCTTCTTCATTTTCAGTATATTTTTGGTGTTGTTATGTTAGGTGTTAGGTGTGAGTATTCAATGCTCTATTTATAGTGGCATTCAAGCCACTTAGGGTTCCGCTTGAATTCATGTAGTAGTAGAGAATAACGAATGCATGATGATGATAGCAAAAGGGGAAAATCAGAATAAATGATAGGTGAAATTAGTGGACATTTTTTACCTTAGCACAATCAGAGTTGATCAAGAAGTAAAGGAAAATCGATCAGAGATCCATGCCTAGAGGTTACTGCAATTGACCTTTGGACAATGAATAATGATGATGAGGTTGAAGATCGATGGCCATGCATGCTTGATTTGAACGAACGGAGAAGGAACATATGATATTCTAGGTTGCATATTTTAGGTCTAGGTTTTCTGATTTGGGGGTTTGAATTATATTGATGAAAGGGGAAAGTAATCGGCAGGATTCGCGGTTTGAATGGACAAAATGGGCGATTTGAGTGACATTGCACGAATTTGTGCAAGGCCTGAGATTGATGGAGGTTTGAGAGATTGAGAGAAAATAGATAGAAAGAGGAAAGGAGGGTGGCGGGTATGTGGGGAAATGATTAGGGTTAGTGGGGGTTTGTTGGTTTAAAGTGAGAGACAGAATATGAGCCGTTGGATCATTTAATCAACGACTCTGGATTTTTGCGGAAAAAAACCAATAAAGAGTTAATTATGGAAAAAAAGGATGACCGCTGGATCCTTTTGATCCAATGGTTGAGATGAAATCTAGAATAAGTGTAATTATGGATCGTTTGTGCTTCTCGTGTGAGTGTTGGAGAAAGGTGACATGGCGTACCGTGGATTGGCATGAATTTCCAACTGGGCAGAGATGGGGGGGGGGGGGGGGTCCTGGAATAGGTCAGGGCACTCGGGCTTGCATTTTTGGGCCAAATTGGCTGGGTAAGGATTTTAACTTGAAGCCACATTGAGTTTATTTGAACATTTGCAATTGTAGCCTTTATTTTGAGTTTTTGACCCCTTTTATAATCAAATTAATTAGACTTAATTAATCATAATATATAGCAACCCGACCGGTCGTTTTGAGATTTAGCGCACTGTTGGGTGATTTAAGGTCTCAGTAGCTTCGTAATATGCATTTGGACTTGCATTTATGGTCGGCTATGGTTTTCGAACGATTCAGGATTGATTTGGAAGAATGATTCTTATTTTAGAAGTTTTAGTGGTAAGAGTTGACCGGAGTTTGACTTTTGTGTAGACAACTTTGGAATGGTATTTTGATTATTTGAATAGCTTTGTATGGTGATTTTGGACTTGTGCGTAAATACGAAATAGGATTTGGAGGTCCGTAGGTTGATTTGATACTTTTTGGCGAAAGTTGGAAATTGAAGGTGTGGAAGGTTGAAAGGTTTGACCGAGAGTTGACTTTGTTGATATCGGATTCAGATTGTGGTTCCATGAGTTGTTATAGTTTCGTTGTGTCATTTGGGGCTTGCATGCAAAATTTGATGTCATTCCGAGTTGATTTGATATGGCTCGACGTGAGTTCTGGGAGTTGAAAGTTCTATAGTCTTGAATTGAGGCGCGATTCGTAATTATGATTTTGTTTGGTGTAATTTGATTCCTCAAGTAGGTCCGCTTTATGTTCTGGGATTGATTGGTGTGATTGGATGAGGTCCCGGGGGCTTCAGGTGTGTTTTAGATGGGCTACGGGTCATTTCTTCATGTTTTGGAGTTGTTGGTTTTTCTGATGTTCTGCAGTTCACCGCAATTGCAGAAGGACGTTCACGATCGCGAACTGTATTTTTGGTGGCTGGGAAATTTCACATCGCATTCTTGTCCCTTGATTCGCGATCACATAGAGGTAGAGCTGGAAGCGCGCCAGAGGGTGGCTTTCGCGTTCGCGTACCATGAATCACGTTCCCGTAAGCTAGAGTATTTGGGGGTCGCGTTCGCGGGCTTCAGACCGTATCCACGTAGTATGTTTTTTTTGCAGCTTTTGATTTGTTCATCCCGATCGCTAAGAGTACCCCTGGGGAGACCTATATAGTACTCTATTTCGAGGGCTTTTGTTATTTTATCGAATTTTGAGTTATAGAGCTCGGTTTTGGCGATATTGGAGGGGATTTTTACGATTTGGATTGGTGTAATTATTTTTTACTCGGATTTGGTTATATTTCATGATTCCATCCTTGTTTTTATCATTTAATTGATGATTTGAATTGGAGAAATTGAGGGTTTAGTAAAAACTTTTCTAAAATATAAATTAATGATTTGAAGGCCGATTTTAGGTCAGAATTGGATGATTTTATTATGGTTGGACTAGTGTCGGAATGTTTGTTCATATTTTGTGAGTTTTGTAGAGTTACGAGGTGTGGTCCCGGGATTTACTTTTTGGTTTTCATTAAAGATCGAAGCGTTATTATCCAAAAATATTTCTAGGGCTTTTATTTATGATATTAAGTTATTTTTGCTAGATTTGAGCCGTCCGGAGGTTGTTTCACT
This sequence comes from Nicotiana tabacum, assembly GCF_000715075.1. NCBI lineage: Eukaryota > Viridiplantae > Streptophyta > Magnoliopsida > Solanales > Solanaceae > Nicotiana > Nicotiana tabacum. Next base: position 54,299,716 of record NC_134088.1, read on the forward strand.
CAGGTAGGGCTTCTTAGTGTATTGATTTAGCTTCTTTAAGGAAAGTATCTTTCCTAACTTTGTGTAGGAAAAAATACACTGTAAGATTTGGTTTAATTGCCCTATTTGGATTACGTGGAAGACGTGTACATGAGGTGACGAGGGTGTACATGGTCTTATATGTGAAAATTGACCAGTTTAGACTCTTAGGTTTCTTATATTTGCATTTAATTGAATTTGTCATTACATGTTCTCTATTCCATTGTCAAGTTTATTCTTATATGCTTTAATTAAAGTTGTTAGTACATGTTCTATCTTTCATTGTCGAGTTACTCTTATATGTATTTAATTGAGGTTGTTACTACATGCCATGCCTTTCATTGTTAAGTTTATTAGTAAACAAGTAATTGAAGTTGAAGTTATTGAGAGGTATTAACCTATTTTAGTTGAAGTTGTTGTTTTATGGAGTGTCTTTATTGTTGAGTTATTTCTCGTTTCATTCTGTTGTTATTGAGATTCTTGCACACGTTGTGGTATAACTGTGGGCTATGTTTTTTTGGTGACATTGTTATTGTTGTTTTGGAAATGTCGTGGCCTATGGGAACGTGTGGTACGAGTTGATATATCATGTTGTTTTAATTTTTGCACATGTGAATTTGTTGTGTTGATTAATTGTTGCTATGCGGAGCATAAGGTTTGTCATCTCACTATTGTTGATTATGCACAGTAATATAAATGGCTATTGGGATATTGTCTAGGTGGAGCGATACGGGTGGCTATTGTGTTATTGTCTGGGTTGAGCGATATATGTGGCTATTATGATATTGTCAATGCGGAGAGATAAGAGTGGCTATGTTAGGGATGATATGTGATAGTCTGGGAGCACATTATTGATAATATTCATGTGATGGTGTGATTTTCCTTGTGTGTGTCATGCATATTACGTGACTCGTTGTTTTATTTCCAATGGGCTACTCGATGTCTTTGATTTTACTTGTTGACTTGGGTTGTAATGTACACTTGTGCATGTATACACCATAACATGTCATTTATACCATTTCAGGAGTATGAAACTTGATATTCATTGATCATGCCCATGTATTTCGGTATATCTACTTTCAATGTGTTATTGAGCTTGTGACCACGCCGGACGAATTGTGATAGTGAGCTAGTGACCACCGGGCGGAGTAAGATATTGGCACGTAGGTTATTCGTGCAGTTGTGATTGATAATGTGGACGTGAGGCGCCATGTGTATATGATTTGTGGTTTCTGATTCGTGGCTCGTGGTTATGAGGCATGGCACCTTAGAGTAATTTTGTTGTGAACCTTGTGTTAGAGCGCCATGATTATTTGGTTATCATTTATTTTCCTTAATTGGTTTCGCTGGTACTTTAACTGTGTTTTGATCACTTTACTATTTTTATCACATGTTTATTCCTTATTGCCCATTTAGTGTTCCTTGCTTCCATTATTAGCTTTGCACTAATATTCTGCACAAGTTATTATGTCTAGTAGGTGTCTTTACTTGTACCTCGGCACTACTCCACTAAAGTTAGTCTTGATACATACTGGGTACCGATTGTGGTGTACTCATGCTACACTTCTGCATATTTTTGTGAAGATCCATGTGTTGGCGGCTGGGGACCTAGGCAGTGTTAGCTTATTGATCGAGATGATTCAAGGTAGAGCTACTCGATCGCCGCAGTCCCTTGAAGTCCTTTTCTTACATTATTACTGTCAATTCTCTATTCGAAAAATATTGTATTTTGAGTTATTATTTTATGTATTCAGTAGAGTTCGTGACTCCATACTACCTAGTCTTGGGAGTATTGTTGTGATTATTGTCGTGTAGGATTGTATCACCTTTATTTATTATTTATATTAAATTATGCTTCGTAATATCATGTTTAATTGGTTTAACTGTGGTAAGTGATCAGCTTACCTAGTTTTTGAATCTAGGTGCCATCATAATCCTTAAGGTGGATTTTGGGTCGTGACATAATTAAATGTAATAAAATATGATTAGAAAATATATTATTACTATAATCAATTATAACACTTTGTCCATTAAATTGTAAAAACTAATTTTGGCTAATTGAAGCAATAAAGGTAATATAATTATAAATTTGAGACTAAATTATTAAATTAATCGTAATACTTGTTTATTAAAATATGAAAGTTATTTTAATTAATTAAAACAGTAGGACTAATATAATTTATAAATATTTAATACTAAATTATTATTAGTTTAATATTGCTAATTACTATTATGTATTATATCATTTATATTTTTATAAAATAGGTATTATTAATTTAAAGATACTTTACAATATTTATTGCTGATTAATAAGTGTAAATAATTTAGATGTCAACAATATTTTATTCGCTTTTGTGATTATATTTTTGGACCTTTTAACATTTAAATTTTTATATTATGTCCAGGTTGAGTGAGCTATCGACTTTATGAATGACTGTAATTGTGTTGAACAGGCAATAAAACAATAGAGAGAGAGAGAACTCTTATTGATTTGGGATGAATTACAATGGAATAGAACCTCTCTATTTCTAGAGAAGTGTGACTTAGCCACAAAGTAACAAACTCTAAAATTTCTGTAAAAGATAGATGTGATGACCCGATGGGTCATTTATAGCTTTACCCTTCATTTTTGTGTTCCGAGACCTCGAATAGTTTCGTTTAGCCTTTCTCGATTTGCGCACACGGTCCGTATCCTTTTCAGGAATGTTTTTATGAGAAAATTGATAAAAATATGAAATCATTCCTTAAAACTCATTAGAGTTGACTACGGCTAATATTTTGTGTAAACAGACCTAGATCAGTGTTTTGATGGTCCCGATGTGTCCGTATCGTGATTTTGGACTTGGGCGTATGACCAGAATCGAATTCAGAAGTCCCTAACTTGAATTATCAAAATTTGTTGAAAACTAGAAGTTTAATGGTGTAAAGAATTCCTAAAGTTGACTGTAGTTTGACTTTGTTGTTACCATATTCGGATTTTGGTATAAGTTCATTACAGTATTTATAACTTGTCCGCTAAATTTGGTGCAAAACGGAGTTGATTTGACGTGATTCAGACGTCCAGTTGCAAAATTAAATGTTCTTAAGTTCATTGAAAATTGCATTCATTTTGGTGACCGATTTGTAGTTCTAGGTGTTATTTTGGTGTTTTGATCGCGCGAGTGAGTTCGTATGATATTTTTACACTTGTGTGCATGTTTGGTTTGGAGCCCTAAGGGCTCGGGTGAGTTTCAGATAGGCTGCGGATAATATTTGAACTTAGGAAAACTCTTGGTTTAGTTTCCGTTGGTTTCTGGTGAATGCTTCTTCGTGATCCCGAAGATACTCCCGTGATCACGAAGATACTCCCGTGATCGCTAAGAGTAGTTTGGGGACTGGGGTGGATTTACTCATCATAAACGCGGAGTAGTTGGGGATCTTCCCTTCGCGAACGCAGCCACTCCATCGCGAACGTGTAGTGTTAGAGAGGCGGGGCTGGGAATGGAGCTTACTCTACGCGAATGCGAGCCCAGGCTCGCGAACGCAAAGGAGATGTGGGCTAAGCCTACGTGAACGTGTAGAGTGTTTCACAAATGCATCAGGTGTCTCGCGAACGCGATGAACACGTGACGCCCAGTCATATAAACTTCTAAAAATCGGGATTTCACTCATTTTTCACCATCATTTCAAGCTCGGCCTAGAGGCGATTTGGAAGATATATTTCATCACCCTTTCATAGGTTAGTGTACTTTAACTTATTTTCTTCCATATCGATCATTACCCACTAATTTCTAGCCTTAATCTATGTTCCTTCATGGTAGAAAATTAGGGATTTGGGAAGAAATGGGGGGTTTTGCAAATTGGGGATTTAGACCTCAAATTGAGGTCGAATTTTAAAATTAATTACATAATCGAGCTCGGGGGGTGAATGGGTAAATGGGTTTTGGTCTGAATCTTGAATTTTGAGCAAGCGAGCCCGGGGTTGACGTTTGTTGACGTTTTGATAAAAGTGTAAAGATCTTAACTTTATATTTTGTAATTGATTTCCCTAGCATTTTTTGATGTTGTCGAGTCGATTTTGGTTAGATTCGATTGGTTTGGAGGCGGATTTTAGAGAAAAGGCCCCTGTAGAGCTTTGATTTGCTTGCGGGGCGAGGTAAGTATTGGGTCTAATCTTGATTTGAGGGAATTAGGAACCCCGATCTATGTGCTATGTAAAATTCATGTGTAGCGGCGTATATGCAAGGTGACGAGTGTATATACGCTGTCAAAATACTTGTTTCCATGCTTTTTTGTATTTCATTAATTATTTTATTCCATGTCTTAACTATAACATGCCTTAATGGTTTCCTATGCCTTAATTTGCTACTTGTGATTTATCATTCTCATATTAAAATGTTAGTTTCTCCCATGCTTCCATGATTTAATTGCTACTTGCCTTAATTGTCTCCCTTGTACACTTTGATTGTCATATATTTGGCTTGTCTTGCTGCTTAGTATATTTGTAGCATTTCTTGAGTTGGTACGATGTTCCTTTATTGCTTTGCTTTCATATTCTTTATTCGTAGATGTTCTTGTGAATTGAGTTGCAGAATTTATTGCATTTATTGATTTAGTTTATAGATCGAGTTGCACCCCGCAACAGGTGCAATAAGGGAGGATTGGTATTGATATGGTGGGATCGGGTTGCGCGCCGCAACAGGTGAAATAAGGGAGGATTAATATGATGAAATAAGGGAGGATTATGATATTAACTTTGATTATATAGTGGGATCGGGTTGCGCGTCGCAATATATTTTACTTATTATTATTGTTATTGATATGGTGAATTAAGGGAGGATCGTGTTTGTACGATGGGATCGGGATGCCCGCCGCAACAAATTGTATGTTTGTATTCCTTGTTGTATTGTGTTAGCTTCGTTATTTTCATACGAGATTCTGAAGATTGGTATTTCTGATTTTACTAGTTTTCGAGGATTGAGGTTATTGTCATGAGTTAACTGCTTTGTTTTCCTGTACTTCCTTTCCTGTCATTATTATTATACTGCATACAAGTTATTGTAAGTGACCCGCCTTAGCCTCGTCATCAGTTCGTCGAGGTTCGGCTCGACACTTATAGATTACATGGGGTCAGTTGTACTCATACTACACTCTGCACTTCTTTTGTATACTTTGGACTCGATCCCAGCGGCGGTCAGTAGATTGCTCAGATTGGACATCTGAAAGAGACTTGAGGTACAACTGCTCGGCGTTCGTAGCCCTGAAGTCCCCTTCTACTTTATCCTAGTTGTTTATTTCTTTTCAGACAGTTTTACTTTCATTCAGACCATTATCTGTATTATTCTAGTCGCTCATGCACTTGTGACACTAGATCTGGGGTTGTATTTTGATATTTTTTTGTTGTGACTTTTCGCACTTTATTTTAGTTATTTATGTTTAATTTATATCAGTTAATATGATTTATTGAAAATGGCTAAAAACTATTCTAACAATGGCTTGCCTAGCAAGTGAAATATTAGGCGCCATCACGGCCTCGAGGGTTGGGATTCCAGGTCGTCTGTAATTATCATCCAGAGGCTATGGAGTTTAGAAAAAATGGCACTTCTTTCTTACTCTATCGTGCGATTGTTATTCTATCATTGATGATTGAACCCTTCCAATCTTGTTCTCTCGTAGATGGCGAGAACCCGCCCTGCATCTATAGCCAGACAAGAGCTAGAGCCCCCTGTGGCAGCTACAACTAGGGGCAAAGGTCGAGGCCGAGGTCGTGCTAGAGGCTGGGGCAGAGGCAGAGGTAGAGGCAGAACTCACCCTAGAGCTCGAGTAGCAGCACCCGCAGTGGAGCCTCAGGTGGATTTTGGGGAGGAGGTTCTAGCTCAGACTGTACCTGTCGGACCAGTTCTGGTTCCGGAGGGTTTCATAGCCACTCTAGTGCCTCAGGATGCTCTAGTCCGTTTAGTGGGCCTTATGGAGAGTGTGGCCCAGACCGGTACATTCCTGGTGGCACCAGCCATTTCTCGGGCTGGGGGAGGAGCACAGACTTCTGCTACTCACACGCCGGAGCAGATGGCTCCCCCGTATCAGACACCAGCAGCCCCGCCAGTTGGGGTAGTTCAGTCGGTTGTTGCAGCACAAGTTTGTGATAGGTTCGCTTTGTCTTTTATGTTTAGGTTGGATAAGTTCACCAAGCTCTTTTCTGTTCATTTTAGTGGTGCATCTCTTGAGGACCCATAGGATTTTCTGGACCGTTTCCACGAGGTGTTGCGCAACATGGGTAATGGGGTCAAATTTGCAGCATTTCAGATGACTGGGTCCGCCCGGACATGGTGGAGAGATTATATGTTGACTAGACTAGCTGGGTCGCCTGCATTTACCTGGGATAAGTTCTCACAGCTATTTCTAGAGAAGTTCATTCCTGTCACCCTGAGAGAGGAGTACATCAGGTAGTTTGAGCATCTTTCGCAGGGTAGTGTAAGTGTTACCCAGTACGAGACTCGATTTTTGGACCTAGCTCGCCATGCCACTATCTTGCTTCCCACTGAGAGGGAGAGAGTGGGGAGATTTATTGATGGGCTCACTCACACTATAAGGCTTCAGATGGCCAAGGAGATAGGGAGTGATATTTTCTTCTAGACGACCGTAGATATTGCTAAACGAATCGAGTTGGTTCTTGCTCAAGAAAGGGGGCCGGTGTCAGATAAAAGGCCTCGTCATTCCGGTAGTTTCAGTGGTGCCTCATCTGGAGGCAGGGGTTCTTTTGGTAGAATCCATCCTCCTAGGCCATTTCATCTAGCGCTTCAGGCATCTCACAGTGCTTCAGGGAGGCGTGGTCCCTATGTGCCTCATTTTGGACAGATAGCCTACAATGCACCATATGCTCCTACCAGTGCACCTCCGATTCAGAGCTATCACTGTGGTTATTCGGCCTGTTCAGGTGAGCTTCAACTTCAGCAGCCACAACAGCAGGATAGTGTTTTGAGTGTGGTAGTATTGGTCATATCAGGGGGTTTTGTCCGAGATTATTGGGAGGCATGCCACAACATAGTTCTCGTGCCATGGTTCCAGCACCGGTTTCTCCACCGTCCTCTCATCCAGCTAGAGGTAAAGGTCAGGCAGCCAGAGGTGGAGGTCAGGCCATTAGAGGTGGAGGCCAGCCATCTAGAGGCCATCCTAGAGATGTAGTTCAGAGTGGTGGGGCCCAACCCCGATGTTATGCTTTCCCAACTAGGCTTGAGGTCGAGTCATCTGACGCCGTTATCACAGGTATTGTTCCAGTTTGCCAAAGAGATGCTTCATTTCTATTTGATCAGGGATATACTTATTCCTACGTGTCATCCTATTTTGCTTCATATCTAGTTATGCCTCATGATTCTTTGAGTGCTCTTATGTATGTGTCCACGCCGGTGGAAGATTTTGTTATTGTAGATCGCGTCTATTGCTCGTGTATGATTACTATCAGGAGTTTTGAGACTAGCGTAGATCTTTTACATATTGATATGGTAGATTTTGATGTTATCTTGGGTATGGATTGGTTGTCACCTTATCATGCTATATTGGACTATCATGCCAAGACGGTGACCTTATACATGCCGAGCTTGCCTCGATTAGAGTGGAGAGGGACTCATGTCCACTCTAGCAGCAGAGTTAGTTCTTATGTGAAGGCTCGATGTGTGGTCGAGAAGGGATGTCTATCTTATTTGGACTATGTCCGCGATTCTAGTGCGGAGGTTCTTTCCATAGATTTAGTACCAGTTGTTCGTGAGTTTCCAGAGGTGTTTCCTATAGATCTGCCAGGGATGCCACCCGGTAAAGATATTGACTTCTGTATCGATTTGGCTCTAAGCACTCAGCCCATTTCTATTCCGCCATACCGTATGGTCCCGCCAGAGTTGAAGGAATTGAAGGAGCAATTACTAGATTTTCTTGATAAGGGTTTCATTAGACCTATTTTCTCACCCTAGGGTGCGCCCGTGTTATTCGTGAAGAAGAAAGATGGGTCGATGAGGATGTGTATAGACTATTGGCAATTGAACAAAGTCACTATCAAGAACAAGTATCCGCTACAAGGATTGATGACTTATTTGATCAGCTTCAGGGTGCCAAGGTGTTTTCAAATATTGATTTGAAGTTTGGCTACCATCTGTTGAAGATTAGGGCATCATAATTCCTTAAGACGGCTTTCCGGACTCGATTTGGGCATTATGAGTTCCTAGTGATGTCATTTGGGTTGACAAATGCCCAACAACATTTATGGATTTGATGAACCGGGTGTTCAAGCCCTACTTGGATTCTTTTGTGATTGTATTCATTGATGATATCTTCATCTACTCCCGCAGTCGAGGGGAGCAGGAGCAGCATCTTTGGATTGTACTTCAAACTCTGAGAGATAGCAGTTATATGCCAAGTTTTCAAAATGTGAGTTTTGGTTAGACTTTGTCGACTTTTTGGCTCATGTTGTATTGGCAGAGGGCATAAAGGTGGATCCTAAGAGGATTGAGGCAGTTCAAAACTGGCCTAGACCTACTTCAGCTACAGAGATCCGGAGTTTCCTGGGTTTGGCAGGTTATTGTCGCCGATTCGTGGAGGGGTTTTCATCCATAGCATCCCCATTGACTAGATTGACTCAGAAGGGAGCCCCGTTCAGATGGTCAGATGAGTGTGAGTTGATCTTTCAGAAGCTCAAGACTGCTTTGACTACGGCGCCAGTGTTTGTGTTGCCCACAGGTACAAGATCCTACATAGTGTATTGTGATTCATCTTGTATTGGGCTCGGTGCAGTATTGATGCACAATTGCAGGGTGATTGCATACGCGTCGCGGTAGTTGAAGGTTCATGAGAAGAATTACCATGTTCATGACTTAGAGTTGGCAGCCACTGTTCATGCGCTGATGATTTGGAGGCACTATCTTTAAGGCATGTCGTGCGAGGTATTCATGGATCATCGGAGTCTACAGTATTTGTTCAGGCAGGAGGGTCTCAACTTGAGGCAGAGGAGGTGGTTGGAGCTATTGAAAGACTATGATATCACCATTTTGTATCATCCCTGGAAGGTCAATGTGGTGGTCGATGCCTTGAGTAGAAAGGCAGTGAGTATGGGTAGCCTTGCGTATATACAATTTGGTGAGAGGCCGCTTGCAGCAGATGTTCAGGCTTTGGCCAATCAGTTCGTGAGGTTAGATGTTTCAGAGCCCAGTCGTGTGCTAGCTTGCACAGTCGCTCGGTCTTCCTTATATGATCACATCAGTATGATGATCCCCATTTGCTTGTCCTCAAGAACATGGTGCTGCACGGTGGTGCCAAACAGGTTACTGTTGGAGATGATGGGGTTTTAAGGAAGCAGGGTCGTATTTGTGTGCCCAATGTGGATGGGCTTCCTGAGTTGATTCTTGAGGAGGCCCATAGTTCCCGATATTCTATTCATCTGGGTACCGCCAAGATGTATCAGGACTTGGGGCAGCATTATTGGCGGAGTAGGATGAAAAAGCATATAGTTGCATATGTAGCTCGGGGTCTAAATTTTCAGCAAGTAAAGTACGAACATCAGAGGCCTGGTGGTTTGCTTCAGAGGCTAGAGATTCCTGAGTGGAAGTGGGAGCATATCACTATGGACTTTGTTGTTGGACTCCCACGTACTCAGAGGAAGTTCGACGCGGTATGGGTCATTGTTGATAGATTGACCAAGTCGGCACATTTCATTCTAGTGGCAGTCACCTATTCTGTAGAGCGGTTAGCTAAGATCTATATCCGCGAGATCGTCCGTCTTCACGGTGTGCCTGTGTCTATATTTTCTGATCGTTGTACGCAGTTCATCTTGCACTTTTGGAGGGCCATACAACATTAGTTAGGCACGCGGTTGGAGTTGAATACATCATTTCATCCCCAGACGGACGGACAGTCCGAGTGCACTATACAGATATTGGACGATATGTTTCGCGCTTGCGTTATGGATTTCGGGAGTTCTTGGGATCAGTTCTTGTCATTTGCAGAGTTTTCCTACAACAACAGCTACCAGTCGAGCATTCAGATGGCTCCCTATGAGGCATTATACTGGAGGCAGTTGTCACGCCCCAAACTCGGGGAGCGCGACCGGTGCTCAACCGATTGAACCCTGCCTAGCAAGCCTATTAGATTTTCTTCTACCCAAACTCATCCATGAATAAAGAGGAGATGCACTTCATTAATCAAACACTAAAAATATTTTATTTACAACTCCCATTCATTCCATTAGCAACTTCGTTCATAATTTAAAAAATATTACGAGTTAATAGAATTAATGAAAAATATGATTTCCATATACCAACATTTCTAGTTCAATTCCCAACATCAACCACAACCCACAACCTGTCTACGGAGCCTCTAAGTACAATAGAAGAGTAATATGTGAATGTCAGCAACAATGCCCCGCTATACCTCAAAACACAGTACATGAGAAACAAAAGATGCATGACCCCGAAATGAAGTGGGGCTCACCAAACCAGGTGAAAAGGGTGTACTGCTATCACTGATCAATTTCTCCTATTGTAGAACCACCTGCATCCATTAAAGATCCAACGCCGCCGGCAAAAGGGATGTTAGTACTGTCGAATAGCACTAGTATGTATTTTTAAAAGTCCTCTTTCAAAATAAAATGCCCATATAAGAAAAGGCAACACATAGAAATAGCAAGTCACAATCAACAATATCCAAATGTCCAGTTAAAACATAATAATTTTTCAAAATACAAACTTCATATACAATTTTGGTTGGGAGATCATTAGCACCGATATATCACTATTCACCATATCACCTTTTACACTACCAATATTCATAATACCAATATTCACAATACCAATACCACCGTACTTTTAGCACGGAGTCCGATCACGACCCGATCGGCTAGGCTATCTCATTAGAGAAATCAACCACAATTACTATCAGTACCAATACCACCTTAATTTTAGCACGGAGTTCGACCACGACACGATCGGCTAGGCTATCTCATTTGAGAAATCAACCACAATTACTATCAACACCAATACCACCGTAATTTTAGCACGGGGTCCGATCATGACCCGATCGGCTAGGCTATCTCATTTGAGAAATCAACCACAATTACTATCAATACCAATACCACCGTAATCTTAGCACGGAGTCCGATCACAACCCGATCGGCTAGGCTATCTCATTTGAAAAATCAACCACAATTACTATCAATACCAATACCACCGTAATCTTAGCACAGAGTCCGACCACGATCCGATCTGCTAGGCTGTCTTATTTGAAGACATCAACAAAAATCTCAATTTCAATTACAATTTCCAGCACAATCACAACCATGTGTGCGGCATGGTGTCCGATCACGACCCAATCGGCTAGGCTGTCTTATTCGAGACATCAACCCTTTTATATCAATCAATCTTTTCCCAAATAAGAGGAATAATTTTATCACATTAATTTCATCCCAAATAAGAGAAATAATTTTAAAAAAATAACATAGGTGCAAATGTATTTACCTCATCATCTTCCATATTGTATACATCTCCACTAGTATTTTCAACCAATAATAACAAAATTATTTCCTTGGCTCTTATGGCCATTCACAAGATTCTTTATTCAAGGCACTGTGGCCATATTTGTTATTCCACACTTTTATTTCTTCTCTTTCATGTATCATCATCATAAATATCAACATACATATAATATTCTGAAAATCACAACTTTAAGTTCATTAGAAATGAACAATTTAAGCACAATATATTTCTTTACGAGAAATGGAGTAAAATAATTGGCAATTAATGCGCAAGTTAAAATCATCAGCAAATAACACACCATTTATTCTTGTCATATTCCCCCCCCCCCCCAAAAGGGCAATACACAATTTTCTCTCACGAATATGTAAGAACGCAAAACACATTAAAAATACTCACAAATCATAGCGTCTCTTAAAACAGCCACATATAGGCATGACTTGAGTTTATAAGCTATTAGGCAATTATATTTTCGAAGTCAATTCAGAATAGTTGAATCAAGGCTCATTTCATAACCTTTCTCACATCATTTTATTTCATTGGCACCATTGGCCACAAGTATAACTTTCACTTATATCAATCATCGCATTTCATACTTCTTTCATATCTTTTAATTCCACTGGCACCATTGGCAACAAGTATAACTTTCACTCTTGCACATTGGCCACACTGTATATCCCAATTCACTTATTTCACTTCCAACCATCTTTATAGGTTATCAACAGTAAGCCATTTCCAATCAAGACTTTAGGTACACATATGAGCAATTAAGAGTCTTAAGCACATTGAGTTTTCTCACACTTTGGCATCATAGCCTTCATTTGAAACACAACTCAAAGACATAGCATTTTAATACACATATCATTCTTGAACACGTTCCCAAAAGTTAACATAATGTATTAGGAACATTCGGAACACGTTTTGAATACATAATTCTGGATACTTTGCTTATTCGGGACAATCAAATTTATTGGGAACATAGAATAAGGAACTTGATACAAACATACTTAAAACTTACGGGAACATCATGGAATTTAATTCTAAGAGAGTAGTGTAGCCAACATACCTCGCTTTGAGCTTTCTTAAATTACTACAATGATCCAGAAATTCTAGCAATCCAAATCTATTTCAAGACATAAAAAAATTGAACACAAATTAGGATGATATTCATGGTCTCAGCTCACTTGAGCATTTTATCAAATACTAGATGTGAAAATTTGATTACAAAGTTCTTCCACAAGATTTCCTTCACTTCACAATCTAATCTTTACCCGTTTGAGCTCAACAATCTTCCCATAAACCTTATTGGTACATGCATGTATAAATAACACTCTCACACCCAACAATCATACTCTCAATCAACCATCTTCTACCCAAATCCAAAATTGAAAACTAAGGTATGGAACCTTGCCTCTTAAATGAAGAACTTGAGGGATTTCTTATTTGATTTCAAGGCTTGGATAAGATCTTGATGAACAAAGCACTTGAGCTTCTTCCTCTCTCTAGAACACTCTCACTTTTCTTTAAAAATATCAGATTTTTGCTCCAAAATGAGCTTCAAGGGTTATTTATCGAAGTTGGTTCGGGTTATAAAGATAGAAGAATGGATATTCCAAATTTCCAGACCCGGCTATAGACAAGGCTAGGCACACTCTGTAGCGACCTATTGACCAGGCAAGGCACGTGTAGAGAGCTATAGACCAGGCTAGGCAAGGGATATAGCATGGTCTAGCATGCTACAGACCTGGCTAGGCGAGGGATATAGCACGGTCCAGGGTTCTACAGACCTGGCTAGGCGAGGGATATAGCACGGTCTAGCGCGCTACAAGCTGGGCGACGTGAGAGTGAAAAATTTCAACTCCCCAACACACTGTTCAACCCAAAAACTCCGAAAATATAATACATTAGCCTACCTTTGCACCACGAAACCTTAATTTACTTATTGAATTTTTTTTCCGGTTCCTTACAGTGGTGCCGTTCGCAAGTTGGATGGTTCGAGTCGGGGGAGGCTCGGTTGTTAGGACATAATTGGTACAAGATGCCTTGGATAAGGTCAAAATTATTCAAGATCAACTTTGCACCATTCAGTCTAGGCAGAAGAGTTATGCCGACCGTAGAGTTCGTGATGTTGCATTCATGGTTGGAGAGAGGGTAAATCTCCAGGTTTCAACCATGAATGGTGTGATGAGGTTTGGAAAGAAGGTCAAGTTAAGCCCTAGATATATCGGACCCTTTGAGATTCTTGAGAGAGTGGGTGAGGTGGCCTACAAGCTCGCATTGCCACCTATTTATCAGCAGTCAATCCGGTGTTCCATATGTCCATGCTCCGAAAGTATCACGGTGATCCTTCCCATGTGTTAGATTTTAGCTCAATTTGGCCCGGCAGGTCCGACAGTTGAGGTCTAATAGTTATCCTTCAATTTGAGTGCAGTGGAGAGTTCATCCAATCGAGTCAGCCATGCGGGATTCCGAGTCGGACATACGGAGTAGATACCCACACCTTTTCACCAGTCCAGGTACATTTCTATGTCCGTTCGAGGACGAACGTTTATTTTAGAGGTGGAGAATGTGATGACCCGATAGGTCATTTATAGATTTACCCTTCATTTATAGGTTTCGAGACCTCAAAATCTCCGTTTAGCCTTCATCGATTTGCGTGTGCAGTCCGTATCCTTTTAAGGGTAGGTTTTTATGAGAAAATTGATAAAAATATAAAATCGTGCCTTAAAACTCATTTGAGTTGACTATGGTTAATGTTGTCTAAATGGACCCAGATCAGTGTTTTGACGGTCCCAATGGGTCCTTTTCGTGATTTGGGAATTGGGTGTATGCTCGGAATCGAATTCGGAAGTCCCTAACTTGAATTATCAAAATTTGTTAAAAAATTGAAGTTTAAAGGTTTAAAGAGTTCTTAAATTTGACTGTAGTTTGACTTTATTGTTACCGGGTTCGAATTTCGGTTCTGAAACTTGGTATAAGTTCATTACAATATTTATGACTTGTTTGCAAAAGTTGGTGCAAAACGGAGTTGATTTGGTATGATTCAGACGTCCGGTTGAGAAATTGATTGTTCTCAAGTTTCATTGAAAATTTTATTCATTTTGGTGTCTGATTCTTAGTTCTAGGTGTTATTTTGGTGTTTTGATGGCGCAAGAGAGTTCGTATGATGTTTTTACACTTGTGCGTATATTTGGTTTGGAGCCCCAAGGGCTCGGGTGAGTTTCGGATCGTCAAAATAATGGTTTAGTTTCGGCTGGTTTCTGGTGAATGCTTTTTCGCGATCGTGAAGATACTCCTATGATCATGAAGAGTAGTTTGGGGTCTGGGGTGGATTTACTGATCGCGAACGTGAGGTTTTGGTCGCGAACGTGGAATAGTAGGGGGTCTGCCCATCGCGAACGCGGCCATTCCATCGTGAACGCGTAGTGTTAGAGAGGCAGTGGCTGGGAATGGAGCTTACTCTATGCGAAAGCGAGCCCAGGCTCGCGAACGTGAATGCAAGGTTTGCTAAGCCTACGTGAACACATAGAGTGTTTCGCGATCGCGTTAGCCAACTGGGCAATGCCCTTCGCGAATGCGTCAAGTATCTCACAAACGCGATGAACACCTGACACCCAGTCATATCAACTTCTAAAAATCGGGATTTCACCCATTTTTCACCATCTTTTCATTAGAGCTCGGCCTAGAGGCGATTTGGAAGAGAAATTTCATCACCCTTTCATAGGTTAGTGTACTTTAACTTGTTTTCTTCCATTTCAATCATCACCCACTAATTTCTAGCCTTAATCTATGTTCCTTCATGGTAGAAAATTAGGGAGTTGGGAAAAATTGGGGGGGGGGGGGGAGGGGTGAAATTTTGGGATTTAGACCTCAAATTGAGGTTGGATTTTAAAACCAATTACATAATCAGGCTCGGTGGTGAATGGGTAAATGGGTTTTGGTCCGAATCTGGGGTTTTGACCAAGCGAGTCCGTGGTTGACTTTTTGGGAAAAGTGTAAAGATCATAATCTTATTTCTTGTAATTGATTTCCTTAGCATTATTTGATGTTGTCGAGTCGATTTTGGTTAGATTCGATTGGTTTGGAGACGGAGTTTAGAGGAAAGGCCCTGATAGAGCTTTGATTTTCTTGCGGAGCAAGGTAAGAGTTGGGTCTAACCTTGATTTGAGGGAATTAGGAACCCTGGGCTTTGTGCTATGTGAAATTCATGTGTGGCGGCATATATGCGAGGTGACGAGTGTATATACGCCGTCAAAGTACTTGTTTCCATGCTTTTCCATATTTCATTAATTATTTTATTCCATGTCTTAACTGTTACATACCTTAATTGTTTCCTACGCCTTAATTTGCTACTTGTCATTTATTATTCTCGTATTAAAATGTTAGTTTCTCCCATGCTTTCATGATTTAATTGCTACTTGCCTTAATTGTCTCACTTGTACACTTTGGCTGTCATATATTTGGCTTGTCTTGTTGCTTAGTTAATTGTAGAATTTCAAGAGTTGGTACGAGGTTCCTTTATGGCTTTGCTTTCATATTCTTTATTTGTAGATATTCTTGTGAATTGAGTTGCGGAATATATTACATTTATTGATTTTGTTTATAGATCGGGTTGCACCACACAACAGGTGCAATAAGGGAGGATTGGTATTGATATGGTGGGATCGAGTTGCATGCCGCAACATGTGAAATAAGGGAGGATTGATATGGTGAAATAAGGGAGGATTATGATATTAATTCTGATTATATGGTGGGCTCAGGTTGCGCGCCGCAACGGATATTACTTGTTATTAATTATACTGACATGGTGAATTCAGCGAGGATCGTGTTTGTAAGGTAGGATCGGGTTGTGCGCCGTAATGGATTGTGTGTTTGTATTCCTTGTTGTATTGTGTTGGCTTCGGTCTTTTCATACGAGATTTTGAGGATTGGTATTTCTGGTTTTACTGATTTTCGAGGATTGAGTTTATTGTCGTGAGGTAACTACTTTATTTTCCTGTCATTATTATTATACTGCGTACGGGTTATTGTAAATGACCCGCCTTAGCCTCGTCACTAGTTTGTCGAGGTTAGACACGACACTTACATAGTGCATGGGGTTGGTTGTACTCATACTACACTCTGCACTTCTTGTGCAAGCTTTGGAGTCGGTCCTAGCGGCGGTCAGTAGATTGCTCGGATCAGACATCTGATGGAGACTTGAGGCACAGTTGCTCTGCGTTCGCAGGCATCAAGTCCCCTTCTACTTTATCCTAGATGTTTATTTATTTTCAGATAGTTTTACTTTCATTCATACCATTATCCGTATTATTCTAGTCGCTCGTGCACTTGTGACACCAGATCTGGGGTTGTATTTCAATATTTCGGTTGTTATGACTTTTTGCACTTTACTTCAATTTTATTTGAGTTTAATTAGTATCAGTTAATTTGATTTATTGAAAATGTCTAAAAACTATTCTATCGTTGGCTTGCCTAGCAAGTGAAATGTTAGGCGCCATCACGGTCCCGAGAGTGGGGATTCCGGGTCGTGACAAAAGATATTCACCATAAAAAATTACTATTTATAACACTCTCCTTGAATATCTATTCAACAGCTAATGTGCCTCATTAAACCATAGCTAATATAAAACCTAGTGGGAAAACATTCTACTGAAGAAAAAAGAATACACATATCTAACAATACGCCTTTTGGTTGCCTTGTTTAAAAAACCTTGCAAGAAAAACCCAGTAGGACAAAACCTTTGTCATCACTCAATTATCACTATAGGTCGTGATAGCACCCAACATCGCCGCTAGGCAAGCTAACGGTGAACTGCCAATTTAATTATTCATTTTAATATTTTTAAAGTAATTGATTTTTTTATTTAATAATGAAACAAATAGTAGGTGATCGTAGTAATATAAAACATAAACTAAACTTAAGAGTAAAGTAGTGAATTCAATAATCAAAACCATGAATATCTACTAGAATTTTCCAAAACCCGGTGTCACAAGTGCACGTGCATCTAGTAGAACATACAAAACTTCTTACAACTACTATCTAAAACAGAATAGATAGAAATAATAAATACATTAAGAGGAGGCTCCGGATGCTGCAGAACGGAGCATGGGAAGCACCTCATCACTAAGCCTCCGGGTAATGCAGATGCATGCCTGGACGAACACTAGATGTACCTGCCTCAGAACCTACACAATTTGGGCAGAAGTGTAGCGTGAGTGCGTAAACAACGTGTACCCAGTAAGTATCTAGTCTAACCTCGAAGAAGTAGTGACGAGGGGTCGACATCGACACTTACTAGTGGTCAATATATATATATAGTGTGAGAATTATAAATTGGCATGAAATACAACGGTAATAATGGAATAAGAGGCAATAAATAAGTGATGTTTTAACCAAATAACAAGTTAAACGTCCCCAAATATCGCATGCTAATCTCAACAAGTAATGGCCAATAAGTAATTATAATTCTCAAGTCATGAAGGATATATCGCGTATAATTGGACTCCTAGCGAAAACACGCACGAGTTATGCCGAGGTCATACGGCCGGATCCATAACAATCATGTATATACACTACCAAGGTCATACAACCCGATCCATGGATGCATCACATTATATATAAATTTTGCCGTGGCGTTCGGCCCGATCCACAAGAATATGGAAACTCTTCGGACAACGAATTTCGTGTTTACAACCCAAGGTAAGCCCATAAAGGAATATATATTTTTCTATCAATAATTAAACATTCCGACAAATCTCTATGTAAGGAAGCTTAGCCTAACATAATCTTTAATCAAATTTTACTTATTAATACAAGTAATTAAACTAACAAGTTGAGTTTAAATAGTGCAAGTATTGCATAATAAAGTCCTATGTCTACCGGGACATAACATGAATTTTAGCTACGTACGGACTCTCGTCACTTCGTGTGTATGTAACACACAATTAGTAGCAAATATGGGGTTAATTCCCACTTACAAGGTTAGGCAAGAGACTTACCTCGTTTCCAAATCCACTTCCCGGTCCACATATCACACTAAGAGCCTCAAGTCGGTGCCGAGCAATCCAAAACTAGCCAAAGGTTGTAAAAACTAATCAATATTTGCTCAAAAATTCATAATTTAACTATTAGAGTATTACCCAACCCAATTTGGAAGGTTCCTAAAATTCACCACCGGGCCCACGTGACCGAATTCCAGAAAACTTTGTAAATAAATGTTACACATAACCTCACAAACACAAATATATAATTTCTACTCAATTCCATAATCATTTTCGTGGCCTAATCCCATTTTTATCAAAACCTAGGTTTTCAACAAAATCCTATAATTTCCACAATTTACATGTTAAAATCTACCCATAATCCGTGTATAAACTCACATTAAGTAGTAATTACTTACCTTACAATGCTAGGTGAAAACTCATCTCCAAGAGATCCAAAATCGGCTAACCCAAAGTGAAATGAGAGGAAATGAACTTAAGTCCCGATTTAAAACAAGTCTCTGCCCAGATCTTCCTCTTTCGCGATCGCGAAGGCAAAATTTCTAAGACCCCCGAAAGTCTTGTTCGTGATCGCGAGAAGACTCACGCGAACGCAATGCACTGAGCCGCCCTCTCATCGCGAATACGAGCCTTCCTTCGCAAACGCGAAGGGCATCTGGCTTGCCTATCCCCCAGACCCAGGCCTTCTACGCGAACACAGAGGCCAGTGTCCAAAAGCTTCATGATCGCGACCTTAGTACCGCGAACGCGTAGAACAAAAAATCCCAATCCCCATTTCCTTCACCACGAACGGGAGGGCATCTCCGCATTCGTGAAGAAGGAAACCAGAACCAACAACTCTGTAGTTTTGGACGTAGCTCGAGTGGTCCGAAACACACCCGAGCCTCCCGGGACCCTGTCCAACTGGACCGACAAACCCATAAACATAATACGGACCTGCTCCAACCCTCAGAATGCGTAAAACAATATCGAAACCAAGAATCTCACCCCAAAAACAAATTTAATCAACCTATGAACTTCAAACTTTTCAACTCGTTCCGAATGCATCGTATCATACTTAAACTACTTGGAACGACACCAAATTTTGCGCACAAGTCACAAATCATCATACAGACCTATTCCTGAGCTCAGAATCCCAAACAGACCTCGATAAGATCAAAGTATACTTCAAACCAAATTTAAAGTACTTGAAAACCTTCAATGAGCAAACTTTCAACATTAAGCACTGAAACGCTCCCAGATCAACTGAAACTAGATCTGAACACACGCCCAAGTCCAAAATCATCATACTAACCTATTGGAACAATCAAATACTAGTTCTGAGGTAATTTACTAAAAATGTTAACTCAAGTCAAACTTGGCCATCTTATGCCACTATTAAGGAATTAAGTGTTTCGATTTCAACCTAAACCCTTCTAAACCCAAACCAACCATCCCCTCAAGTCTTAAAATAGTAAAATCACATACATGGAGTCTTAATTAGGGGAATGTGGACCTAGAAAGAAAAATGACCGATCGGGTCGTTACATTCTCCGCCTCTTAAACAAACTTTCATCCTCGAACGGCTCTAGAATCATAGCTAGAGTGCTGAATAAGTGTGGATATCTGCTTCGCATGTCCTCCTCGGTCTCCCAAGTCGCCTCCTCGGCTGGTTGACCCCTCCACTAGACCTTTACCGCAGAAATCTTCTTAGACCTCAACCGTCTAACCTGCCTGTCGACAATGGCAACTAGCGCCTCTTCATAATCCAAGCTCTGATCTAGCCGAATCGTGCTGTAATCCAACACATATGACCTGTCGGCATGGTACTTACTGAGCATAAACACATGGAAGACCAGACGAACTCCCGATAGACTGGGAGGCAAAGCAAGCTCATAAGCAACCTCCCCAACTCGCCTCAACACCTCAAATAACCTCGGACTCGGCTTGCCCATCCTTTCGAACATCATGATACCCTTCATCGGCGAGACTTTCAAGAGAACCTTCTCGCCCTCCATAAATGACAAATCATACTCCTTCTGATCCCCGTAACCTTTCTGTCTGGACTGTGCTATGCGAAGTCGCTCTGAAACAACTTTACCTTGTCCAAGGCAGTCTTCACTAAATCAATGCCATATAACCTAGCCTCACCGGGCTCAAACCATCCGATGGGCAAACGACATTGCCGACCATATAAAGCCTCAAATGGAGCCTTCTCGATGCTGGACTAATAACTGTTATTATAAGAAAACTCGGCCAAATGAAAGAATCGATCCCACCACCCTCCGAAGTCAATCACACACGCTCTGAGCATGTTCTCCAGAATCTAAATTGTCCGCTCCGACTACCTGTCAGTCTGTGGATGAAACGTTGTGCGGAGCTCTACCCGATTTCCCAACTCGCTCTGTAGTGCTCTCCAAAAATGTTAAGTGAACTGAGGGCCTCTATCTGATTTGATGGAAACAAGCACACCGTGCAACCGAACAATCTCCTGATTGTAAATCTGGGCCAATCTCTCTAAAGAGTACATAGTCACCACTGGAATAAAGTGTGCCGACTTGGTCAGCCTATCGACAATGACCCAAACGGTATCAAACATTCTCAACGTCTGCGGCAACCCAACTACAAAGTCTATAGTGATGCCCTCCCATTTTCACTCAGGTATAACCATCTGCTGGAATAGGCCACCTGGCCTCTAGTGCTCATACTTAACCTGCTGGCAATTTAGACATCTCGCTACATACTCAACTATGTCCTTCTTCATCCGTCGCGAGCAATACTGCTGCCTCAGGTCATGATACATATTTGTAGCACTTGGGTTAATAGAATATCAAGAATTGTGTGCCTCCTCTAGAATATTCTCCCTCAAGCCCTTAACATTTGGAGCACATAGGCGACCCTAGATTCATAGAACACCATCCTCAATGAAAGTAACCTCCTTCGCACCACCCTGTAGTACCGTCTCTCTCGTATACAATTGGGCCTGGTTGCGGATACCCTCAATCCACCAAGCTATCTCCAAAACATGCTGGTAAGGAGTCCCCATCTCATCCTCTCAGGCCATAGTAACCTGAATACCATAACGCAAAGCCACAATAAACATACACACTCTCTTTGCATCGATGGGGAGTATCATAAGTGCGTGGTAAGACAACTTAGAGAATCTTGCCTCATAATCGGTCACAGACATCTGACACTGCTGGAGCCGCTCGAACTGACCCCGTAGCTCTTCCCTTTGAGGGGGTGGAATATATCTCTCCAGAAAGAGACACGTGAACTGGTCCCAAGTCAAGGCAGGTGAACACATTGGTCAGCTAAGAAGATAGGACTGCCACCATCTACGGGCCCTTCCCTCCATCTAAAATGTGGTGAAGTCCACCCCGTTGGACTCCAATACTCTCATGTTGTGCTGCATGTCTCTGCAATGAGCAATAAAGTCCTGGGGGTCCTTATGTCGCTCACCGCCAAATACAGAAGGATGTAGCCTGGTCCATCTATCTAACAGCTTATACGGATCGATACTCGCATCTGGTCTGGGCTCTGGTACAGCCGCTGCAACTGGCTTAGCCTCACCCATAGGTAGTACACCTGGGGTCTGATATACAGTAGCAATGTGCCTTGGAGACTGAGCGGTAGGGTTCTATGCTCCCCCTCCCGCCTGAGATGTTGCTGGGTATGCTGAAAATAAACCAGCTTGCATCATAGTGTCCATGAATCGCAGCATACAGCCCCTGACCTCCTGAAAGCCCGGTGTAGACATGAAATCTGCCGAGTCACAATTACCACGGTGCACGACCAGACACCCATCACCTAGCATGTGCGTCCTCAACAGCAACCATATAACACGAAATCTAGGGATTCATACCCTTAGTATCAAATTTAGAAGTGTTACATACCACAAACCTCGTAAATCACAACTCCAACAAGCCCTTTCTAAACGAATCAGCCTACGAATGACTCGAATCTAGTCACTAATAAATTAATACAATCAATACAACCTATAGGAATCGATTCCATACGATAAAGCTAAGTTCTTTAACCAAATTCAAGAAGTCAAGCCAGAAAGTCAATCTCGGGCCCACGCCTCAGAACCCGACAAAATTTACAAACTCCAAACACCCATTTAATAACGAGTCAAACCATACCAAAATCATCCAATTCCGACCACAAATCAACCCTCCAACCCTCAAATTTTACTCTCCAACACATGGGTCAAAAATCCCGAAATTCTAACTTATATTCATGATAAATAGGTGAAAGAATCAATGGGTATTCAAGATACATGGACAAGAGTGATCAAAATTACTTACCTCTTTAATCTAGGTGAAAAGCCCTCCAAATATTGCCTCAATCCGAGCTCCCAAAGTCGAATCCGTTTCTGCAGACCTACCACTCCAGCCCCCTCCCGCTTCTGCGACCATCCTTCCGCATCTGTGAGCTCACAGGTGCGGAATCTTCCTCGCACCTGCAAAAACACCACAACTCACCCAGAACCACATATACGACCCCTTGGCCGCTTCAACGGCTCCGAACCTGTGGCACCAAAATTCAATCCGATTTCAATCTGAATCATACCCAAGGCCCCTGGGATCCCATTCAAACATACCAACCCATACTAAAACATCATACGAACTTAGTCGAGGCTTCAAATAATATCAAAAACACGAATCCCCCCCCCCCCCAATTTAAGCCTATTGAAACTAGTAGATTTCCAACTTCTACAATCGATGCCGAAACATATCAAATCAACTCTGATTGACCTCAAATCTTTCACACAAGTCATAAATGACACAACGGACCTATTTCAACTTCCGTAAGCAAAATCTGAGCCCGATATCAAAAAAGTCAACTCTCGTTCAAACTTCTCAACTCTCCAAACTTCAACTTTTCCAACTTTTGCCAATTCAAGCCAAAACCACTTATGGACCTCCAAATTGATATCTGGACACACCCCTAAATCACAAATCACCATACGGAGCTATCGCAGCCATCAAAACTCCATTCCAGTGTCGTTTATAAATAAGTCAACCTCCGATCAACTCTTTCAGCTTAGGCTTCCAACCTTGGAATTAAGTGTCCCAACTCATTGGGAAAAATCCTCGGAACAAAACCAACCACCCCGACAAGTCACATAACAACAAACGAACATAAAATAAGCAATAAATGGGGGAACGAGAATAGTCAAAATGACCGGCCAGGTCATTATACTTATCATGAATGGACCATAATCATCTATATGTGGTTTACAAAATCCCATGTCAAATCGATGACAAACATTACTTTCACAAAGTGAATGATTATTTTGAGAATCCTTATTGTTCTCATTACCGTAATGATAACTATTATAATTTCGTCTATTGCCACGTCCACATTCATTGATACGTTCACGGT